>NW_026606936.1:777500-1347500 GCF_029890125.1 Rhinichthys klamathensis goyatoka
AAGATCAGAGGATAAAGGGTGAAAAAAAAGACAAAATGAGCCTCTTATCGTCTTCCTAATCGTCATTTCAATTTTCTCATGCTTCGGGCTCCCTGTGGTGTTTTTTATTCTCGTTCGATTGCCCTTTTTTCCTCGCTACCAAAATTAGAGCGTTCTCTCTAGTTCATGTCTTTAAGGTCAGGCCTCACAAGTGTAGACACTTTGCGCAAGGGAACGATGTTCAGGGAGATAATGTTCGTGTGTGTGTGTGAGTGTGTGTATTCTAGGCTTTTGGGCATGTTAGACATGAATCCAATTTGATGTGTAATTTTGCATTCTGATAATTTAATTAAGAATGGCTGTGTCACATTATGTCTTACTGATGGAGGAGAGATAACAACATGAGAGGTGACAGAAAAGGATCATGAGTAAGGGGTAAGGAGAGAGAATAAGGGTATATCTCAGCTGAAAAAAGGGAGATATTGAGAAGAGAATCAATAAAGTTAGAGGTGTGACCATTTCTTCAGGCAGTGGATCAGTTATTGGCCCATACACACGCATGTTGCCATCTCCAAGGGCTCAGCTGTGTGTGTGTGCTTGCGTGCAAGTGGACCTCTGACCAGAGCCTCAGGTTAAATCTGAGACCAGCTGAGATAATTAATATTAGGAGAGTTATTGTGACAACTCCCTGTGCTTTTGTCCAGACATGTTGTTGAAAAATACATTGTGCTTAATGCTTTTGAATGTTTCAAATGCCCCATGCCAACTCATCTCTCACAGCATATTTTTTAAAATATGTCAGGAACATTTGTGCAGACCTCAAATGGTTTATTTAAGACTGTGAAGCATTGCTGTGACCACACAAGACTTAACCACAATGTGGTGCATGCAGGGCTTGTATCCTCACACAGCTCTATTAAAGACAGAAATAGAGCATCCGTGTTTGTTTTTATCCACCTCACTGGATCTCAGGACTAATTAGTGGATTTTTAGTCCCAGAGTTCCCTGCAGTCAGAGTAAAAGTTAAAGTCGGCATGAAACGGAAGTTGTGATTGTCTTTTCTTTTCTGTTGTGACGTATATCCACGTGAACTGGCTTCTGCTTCCCGTAGTGACCTTGTCACGGATTGTGTTGATATAATACACACGGACACGAAGATGAAGATGAAGAAATTTAGACAATCTTTAATAAATCCACAGGGTAATCCACAGAGTAAGAGTATCAAAACAACACATCCAACATAGACAAGACCCGGCAACAATGAACAGAAACAAGGGAACTTAAATACACGTGCAAACAAGGATGATTAGACACACACACGAACTGAATGACAAAATCAAATCTGTGACCATAACAACAAACAAGACAATGAGATATGGTTCAAATGAAAACAAAGTCCAAACTGAGTTGACTGTGACATTACGCCCCCTCCCGGAAAAGCGCGACCTCACGCTGGTAGATGAATGGAGGAGGAGGCTCAGGTGGAGGATGAGAGGCCGGGAGAGGGATCGAAAGGAAAGTCCAGGGTGGTGTTATCCAGTGAATGGCCTTGAACAGGGACAGGAAGGTGGTGACCCAGGCCACAGCCAGGACTACGCTCCAAGACGGCCTCGCTGGAGGGAGGAACCATGGAAATGACAGGAGACGACAATGAAGAGGAGCCCACCGTGAGCCGATGTAGCGCAGGGTACGCAAAAGACCTTGGCGGCCACGAGGGAGCCGCAGCGATGACCCCCCGAGATGGAAGTGGGGTTCCGGAGGGCAGAGGTGGAGCTGGAGAGACCAAGGGCAGTGGCGGAACCTGAGGGAGGGCAGAGCAAGCCAGAGCCGTAGGGGTGGAGGGCAGGAGAGCAGTGGACGGCCCACAGGTCCGTGGCGAAGGTGGTGCGATGTCCGACCCAGGTGGAGCTGACAGTCCGAGGGTATATTTTTTGTTATTCTGGTTAAAACCCTCTTCACATACTGATAGAAATCAATAATAGAAGTTGTCTAAATATAGGCTATATATCTTATATGGAAGTCTCAGGACCAAACATTTTTTGTCCAATCATTGCATTCGGTCCGGAAGTAAAAACTCAAAATAATAATGTGAGCTACGAGGTTGTTAATTAATAGTATTTGCTTCTGTTGAAGCCGATATCCCTAATTATTTCTACTAAGTTTTAAAACAATCATGTTTAACTACAGAATTCATGGTGAAAAACTACATTACACATGATGCTGTACAGAAAATTCCACTAATTCAAATCAAAACAAGCAAAATGCGCCAAATGATCTCTTTAGCTCCACAAATGACGTAATCGAGTCGGTTTCCCTACACTCTCAAGTACAAGTTGTTATTTTGAGTTCTACGAGGGAGTGAATGCTTTTTACAAGTCCACTACGTATTGGATTTAATGTAGTACGTCATTGCACTACAGGCTGCAGAGAGGACGCCTTGAAAAAAAAAAAACTTAACATAGGAAAAATAGAAGGCCTTTTCATTTCCTTTTCAAAGATTGCAGGGAAATCAAAAAGATAAAGGTCAAATACAAACAGTGAATAAATATAGAGAGAAAGATGTAAATGTCTGTTGCGAAAATCACTAAAAGCCTCTTTTGTAATGGCAATACGTGGCTGTGCGTGTAATGTGTCACAACGTTCAGTCAGGCAAAATCACATACGCGCAGAGCCATGGGAGACAAAGGAGGGTTTTCTCTTACTGTTAGCAAAGAGCCATTCAGCTGATAAAGACAAGAAGAAATGCATGAAAAATGCATGAATGAAATCTCCCTCTACTTTTCTCTCTCTTGCTCGTTCCCTGAATCACTGTTGGATTAAATGAAAGGGGGATCTAAGATGAGAGTGCGTGTGAGAGGCATAAGCTTTATTTATTCATTGTCTTAAGTGGTTGAGTGGGTGTGTAAAACCCCTCTGGCACAACCCCATATACACACACACACATTCTCACCAACACACACACATGCACGGACTGGTGTCAAACGTCCCTCGGGGAACGGGTTGTTAGAGGTCCGTTTAACATTCGATATGATGTGGTGAAATTGCGGACATCTGGGGTTAGGGGATTTCGACAGACTATGTGCTCATATACATGCAAAGCAAAGCCCCCTTTAGCTCTTGAATTAAGTGCATTATGGTGTCACTCCTCTTTAAATCTAAAACCAAGCATGGTTTGCTAATTGGAGAAGGCCAAGGGAGCAAGTGGGGGAGGGTTTGTGCTCTGCTGGAGTATTTAAAGGGATAGGTCACTGAAAAAAGAGCATTCTGTAACGGAATATAGAAACGATTTTGATTTCATGGGGACAAATAAGAGTTTCATAAAGGGACAGTTCACCCTAAAATGAGCATTCTGTCATCATTTACTCACCCTCATGTCGTTCCAAACCTGTATGAACTCCTTTTTTTGTGAAAGACTAAAGAAGCTTTTTTGAAAAATGTTTCAAATGTCAGTGCTGCATGAAGACTAACACATCTGAAGTTTTTAAGATTCTATGGGCACATGATTTTTTGATGCCAAAATTCCTGTTTTGTTGAGTATCCTCGTAAGCTTAAATGAGTTAAAAAGTGTTATAGGAACACGTCATGTGGCAGGTCTTAAAGTGTCCGCAGCCTAATAAACAACAGTCTGTGTCATTAATGTTAATCAAAGAACAAAAGACAATTAGACAATATCTCACTGCTCTTGACTGAATAATGTTTGTAGCTTTAATAAGGATTAATCTATATTTAATTTATAATTTATGCAGTGAAGACTGTGAAGTGTTTGATAACTTCATTCAATTTCTGTATATTTACTACCTGTTAGACCTATAATTTTAAAGCATTTTTTACAAGGTTACATGGGTCAAAAACAACGAAAACATACCCTTGTTTGTGCATTTTAGCAGGGCTAGGTAAAAATCTGAACGGTCCCGTCTGGAAGATAACCTTAAGGCCCGTGCACACCGGGACGATTATCGCGCACGCTGACGTTTAACACCACGTGAGTCGTGACTAAACAAAGGGCACCAACGTGAGTACACCGACGTGCAAAACGCCAGACGTAAAAGCGTAATTTGTTAAAAACTGGCCGACCAATGAGATAAGCGATTTTATTCACGTGCCTGGATCTACTGAAGTTGGCATAGACAAAATAAATATTATGTTTATGGTACTTGGTACCAAGGCCGTAACCAGGGTTTGAAAATTAGTGAGGTCCGGGGTGTTGTGTAAAGAATTTTGCTATAATAATGGTTTGGCCATTGGACCCACATTTCCCAATGGACATTAAGCTGTGACCCTTTTTTTTAATGGAATTTGGCATATATATATATATATATATATATATATACAGGGGTTAAATTTGGATTTAATTATGTGTGGGGTAGTCTCTCACTAGGGGGGTCCGAGGGTTTGCCCCCCCGGGATTTTTTTGTGAAAAATAAACCAAAATGGCACTTTCTGGAGAGTTTTGTGCAAAGAAAAAGTAGGTCTAGCAAGTGCAACGCAATCTCACGACCAATTCGTCCGAATTTGACGAGTGATTAAAAGATGGCTAATTCGTACGAATTCGTACGACCTCATTCGTAGGAATTTGTACATTTGTCTAAACCCACGTGATGGGTAGGTTTAGGGGCGGGGTCAGGGTCATTCGTACGAATTCATACGAATTGGGCAACTCGTCAAATATGTACGTTTTAGCAAAAATCGTACTAATTCGTACGAGTGAGGTCGTACGAACTGTTACGAATTAGCCATCTTTTAATCACTCGTCAAATTCGGACGAAATTCACACAGATCAAACACAAATATGCTGACTGAATAGATTGCTAGTTGAGAAACACTGCTTTAATTAATGTTTTTATGATGGCTTTGTGAAAGGTTAACTAAACAGCATGAGCCGTCTTCCAGCTGGCCAGTAAGTTATTTGGCAAATTTCATTCTGTAGGCTAACATACAGATCTGTTTTATGCTATTGTTTTTGATAGTGTTATACATTTCTTACAGATAATCGATTGTCATTGCGTTTGTCTTACCGAATGTGGTAGCTTTATGCAATTACAGTTTGTCTATAAGCTTCTTTTTTTTTAAATGTATTAATGCCGACAGTTAAATGTTGCCAGATATTGCTACGAAAAACAAGCAAAACAAAATAATAATAATAATCCGAAATAAGTTCAAAGCTTGTGTTTTGGAAATAAGGTTAATATATCACTAAACCTTTCCACATTAATAACTTCCTAAAGTGTCACATTAAATCAGAAAAACAGGTGACTACTGCCACCTTTCTATTAGGTGGATCTGGCAACACGGAGGCTGCACCCGCGTTCACAACGCGCTCTCAAGCCCCGTTCAGTTCACTGCGCCAGCTTCTCGCAGCAACATGAATTGCAAACACTCATATGAGGTGGTTTAAACACTGCTAATTAATCATTCAGAGAGCTTGACATTTTATTTTTGAATGTAAAAAAAATGACCGAGGTCCGGACCTCGGTGACCTCATAGCTGGCTACGGCCATGCTTGGTACATTGATAGAAGAAGATGACGAAGAGGTAGATGCAACGAGGCGAGATGAATGTAGAGCTGCTGGTCTCTTTGGTGTCTGAACACAAAGAACTTTATGACAAACGCCACAGCGACTACAAAAATCCCGATAAGGGGGAGTTGTTATGGAGAGGAATTGCAGATCAAATAGGATTCAGGGAGTGAATTTGCACGTTCAATTCGGCGCATCACCAATGAAAATCGCTTGGGTATGAACTCAAAGACGCGCCGAAAAACGTCTCGAAAAACGCTGGCGATAAGCGCCCGCGATAATCGTCCCGGTGTGCACGGGCCTTTAGCGTTGAATCCTGATATATTAAAGGCACAGCTAATTGTGACATTTAATACAATGGGTTTATGTGAAGATTGTTTTAAGTTCACTTAAATGAAATGTTGTTATATATTTTAAAGCCTATTAAATATTAAAATATTAAAAATTTCAATTATACTGTAATGTTGAATTGCTATAATTAATGGCTAAAATTGAGAAAAAATCCATGTAATAGAAACATCAGTATTGGTATCAGTGATACTTATTAAAAAGATGCAATTAAACAAATATTTAAAATATACTGTCTAAATGTTGTTTCTACTTTAGTTCAACGGAAATTGTGATCATACTGTAGTTGGCCAACGATGCTTTTGGGAAACGCACCCCAGTATGACTTTATTTTTCTGTGAAACACAAAAGAAGATATTTTAAAAAATGTCTCAAATGTGTGTTTGTCCATACAATGAAAGTCAATAGTTGTTTTGGATCCCTCTGACTTTCATTGTATGGACACAAACAGTTCTTTAAAATATCTTCTTTTGTGTTCTGCAGAAGAAAGAATGTCATACAGTTTTGGAACGACACGAGGGTGAGTTTCCATTTTTGGATGAACATTCCCTTTAAACCTTTTTTTGAATTTGTGTACCAGAGAGTGTGTGATATGCTTTTTTTCCTGTTGTATTGGTGAGGTTGAGTGTGTTTGTGTGATAGGGAATTTGTCTCGGCCTGGTCTTTTCATGAAGCCGGAATGGTGTGCGTTCTGTTAATCCACTGTATGGTGTCCTGCATAAATAATGCACTGAAGGGTTTTTGTGCATGTGTGTAGGAAGGTGTTTGGTGGGTGTGCTGGCATTGTTCGATGTTTCGAGTCTCACAAGGTCGTCTGCTCAACCGTAACGTTCAAGCTGCACCATCGGGTGGAGAGATAGAGTAAACAGCAGAGCCGTGGTATAGTGGTCCGCTTTGCTGCTGTGTGACAGGATGAATGGATGGCTCGGCCTGGGTCAGCATTGTGCTTCCTCTAGTCCTCGTGGCCTCACATACACAAAGCTTATCGGAGAGATGGAATAAAGAAAAAGAAGGAGTAAAAGAAAAAAGGAGGTAATAGAGCAAGAATAGGCCTACATGAGAAAAACAGTAACAGATGTATTTAGTGAGAGCCTTGCTGTACAGCATTGACATTTAAGTGTTTCAAATGTTCTTTTTTTTTGTTGCTTTTACAGCCAAGATGACAAACAGACGATGGTTAGACAAGGACCCCCAGGTTTGTTGCTTGGTAGAAGATGCTACCTTGTCTCCTGCTGAGAGAGAGAGGGGACAGTGGAGCACCTGAATATAGCTAATGGTGAAGATAGTGTCAACAAGAACATTTACTCACTGTCTCAATGGCATTGCACTTGGAGCTTGTCAAATTAGGCCATCAAGACCAGGCCATTGGATCAGGTTTTTCAAGGACTTGTGGTGTCTGTTCACAGCAGAACTCTCAGCATCTGCTCATCTCTTGTCTTTAGCCAGCAGCTGCCCTGTTTGTTGTGATGGGGTCATTAATTATGAAAATGTGAGAATTGAGAAAACCAACATGGAAATGTTGTCAGATACCGATAAATAATCATTATAAAGTAATTGTAATATTGATAATAAAGTGTTAGAAGCTGACAACCGAAGAACAACTGGCTCTAAACTCTTTCCCTGACAGCGTTTAAAAAAAAAAAGTTGCCAGCCACTGCCAGCATTTTTAATCACTTTCACAAAATTTTCATAGCCCCCGGAATATTTTGTTGTATAAAAAGAAAGAACAGAGCCTCTGCTTTTAAACAAAAAACACTTGAGTGTGGGCAAATTTCATAATTACATTTTTATCAAAGACTATATACAGATTTGGATTCAGAATGATGATCAAAACATAGATGGAGTAGATCGAGTCCATCAATGCCCCCTAAGGTTGCACAGTCCTATACCTCATCCTGGGTCGACATTTCATTCTGTAACATTAGGCAGGTTTGACGCTGTTTAATGTTGATGATCGCTTTATTTTACATATGCATTTGCTTACATATGCTATCGCTTGTTTCTGCTTCTTTTGCACCTGTGTTTTGATTGTCTCATAGAGGATGAAAATTTCCGTCAATGGCCGCGAAAGAGTTAAATCTGACTCATCACCATTTCAAGAGTGCTTGTTACAGTAAAACAGCATCAGGTCTCTTTCTGCAGTTTACATCAATAGGTGGCCACGTGACTGTATTTAATAGTGAGGCTTTGATTTATGTATTCATCCAATTAATTCAAAACGCTGATTAATTCAGGAACAAAAGAGAATATTGTGAGAATATTTTCGTTGTCTGAGCAAAAATGGACTGCATTTATATAGCGCTTTCACAGACCCAATGGCCACCAAAGCGCTTTACATATTGCCTCACATTCACCCATTCACTCACTCATTCATACACCGACAGTGGTGTCAGCCATGCAAGCGGCCATCCAGCTCGTCGGGAGCAGCTGGGGTTAGGTGTCTTGCTCATGGACACCTCGACACTTGGTCAGGTGGAACCGGGGATTGAACCACCAACCTTCCAGTTTGTAGACAACCTACATGAACCACTGAGCCAAACAACAGACCACTGAGACAAACAACAGACCAGAAGTCCTTCATTTCCCATGGAGAAGGGTGCGAGAGCTTGTGAGCTGCGTAGTACGGTGTTCCGAATATATGCATATAAGGAAATATTTGGATCCGATTTGAGCTTTAGATGCCTTGAAAAATCAAAACATTGGTGGCTAAACTGTCACTTCCACTGCCATTGCGGGAAGATGTCCAATATACCAGTTACTCGGAAAATGCCAGTCCACATGAAATCCAAATTGCCTGTTTACTCTCTGCACATTACCAGTCTTGCGATGAACAATTAATCTGTTCAAGTTAATCCACAGAATTTTTTTTTTTGTCTTTGTTAATGCAACTCATGCAAAAACATATAAATATGTGGACCTTGTATCCACGCTAAATGCAAAATGTGCAGGTGTTATATAGTGGACTATATTTATTTTGATTTCCCCAACAAAAGTTTGGTGATAAAACTGAGAGCAGTTTTGGGTCTGTGGACACATGCTAGATTTTTCCAAAGAGTTCTAACATGTCTAAGGTCAAGGTCACTATTTCCACAACAAACATCTGAAAGTATAAATAGACTGGGCACTATCACTGAGGGAGCTGGTCTCTGGATTACAAGGTCATTGCCACAGTTTCAGTCTGGATATACACAACCTCACATTAAGAAGCAGATAGAGACTTGTTTCTTGAAAGCTGTATAATGTAATGAGAGAGAATACAACATCACATTGAGGCCACTGTTGAAAACTATACATTTTGAAACATTAAAACCTGTATTGTTGTGCTGATATTTTAAACATTTCCATCACTATAGCACTATCATATATAGGGAGTGCGTTCTCGAGACTGGGGATGGGTGGCCGGAGCGCGTTAAGAGTTTTATCTGTTAGAATGGTGTTGTGTTAGCGGTCCCTAAGTTAATAACTAATGATCTTCGCAACAGAAGTGAAACAATCAAAACTAAATTTAGCTGGACAATAACTTTATCCTAATGCTGCCGTAAAGCCAAAACAATCTGTTATGGTAATTTCTATTATAACTGTAAAGCTGCTTTGAAACAATCCATACTGTTAAAAGCGCTTTATAAATGTAGGTGACTTGACTTGACTTGACTTGACTACCAGTAATCAGTTTTGTTCATATGTGATGAGATGATCTTGATCTGAAGAAATTGCAAGGACAATCGCAAACCTTCTGTTCAATAAACGGACAATCTATTCTAGGGTACATGGCTCAGACAAGTAACAATTAACACTTTACTTGCTATAGTACAGCTGACTGCTAATGGACAGTAGAAACATACATTTCCACTCCATTTCATACCTGATCCAGTGCCAACTATCTGGATAACATAAGCAGTTAAAAATCTCAACACCTTTTTACCACACTAGAAAATCTTGTTTCTCCACACTGGATTACAGAATCAGTCTTAATTATGGATTTGGATTAATATGCTTGGATTTTTTTTATTAAAAAGACACAAGGCAGTCAAATCTAATGTTGTGTTTAACAGAGATCTAAAGCTTGTGCCCCCCAAAAAAACCAACACATTTTTACACAATTTATTTATTTATTTCAAAAGCACATAATCTATGCCATCCAAACTGTGATTCAAAGCATTTTGTTTAATTTTGTTTAATTATTGTAAACCTCAGAACCGTTTTTTTACATGCACACAAACATGAGGTCAGAATATAATATGAGCCATAATCTATTTCAGTTAGTCTGCATAACATATGCACAGCCTGACAGACTAACTTTAATAAATGTTTAGAGGAACCTTAAAATAAAATGAATAAAAACTTAAAGCTCTCTTTCGAAGTGAACTTCAACGCTGCGTCATGGCATTGATACTATAGGAACGTTTCCGCATGAGCCGGTGTCCGAAACACGTGTCTAAACACACCAATCTTGATTGGCTGAACGGATTACCGAGACCATAAATAGATACCTGAAATGCATGTCATCATCTTCTTTGTCTTCAGAAGCCACATGTTTGTTGAGCGCATGTCTGTGATCCTCCATTGTATTGTGTGTGTGAAAAACTATTAGAAATCAGGAGTTTAGTCAGTACAATTGCAGGGTTGAGTTATAGGAAGTGTGTAATGCCATGCCCCTGCTTTATCACCGAAGATGACTCAAACCAAATATGTGTTAGGACCGTGTGCATATCTAGGCATTATTGACATATTGACTACAGTGGTCGGTATGCGCGAGCAGGGATATGGGGCGACACTCGCAGCCTATCTCTCCCCCTCATCTGCATAATCGTGGAGGAAACATGCCTTACCCACTAAGTCCTGCCGAGTAACATCTAACTTAGTTGGGAAGGCATATGGGTCAGCGGGTCAGGCTGGTGCGTCCCTGTACACCATGGCAGTTCTGCTGGCGTACCAGGCTGACCTGTGAAATGGTGAGGGATTTGGTCCTGAGGCAGTTCAAGAATTCCACTGAGCCACAGATCTCGCCATCTGAGCAACCAAACAAACGGCCCGCTCCATCGGCTGTTCTATGGCAGCTACGGTTTCTATGGAGAGGCATCTATGGCTCAAACTTACATTGTGTGCCCGATTTCACTCAGTCAATTAGTGGGTGTCTCTGCTTACCTTACTTGGGAGGTAGAGACGTCCGAAAGGCCATTTTGCCCCATTTACGCTTATGTGAATCCTCTCTTTGGTTAGTTCGGACATACCCTGACATTTTTACTTCTTCATGGCATCTAACGATTCTATAGAAAAAAATGACTCCTCTGACTGACTTTAGAGCAGTGTGGCAAATTCTGCCCAATGTCTCTCAGTGGGTCCTAAATACTGTAAGAAAAGGTTACAGGATTCAGTTTGCTACACATCCACCTCATTTCCAATGTGTCGTGGTAACGAAAGTGCGCCAGAACAAGACAATATATTTCTCGAATAAGAACTGTGCTCTCTTCTGGCGAAATGGGCCATAGAATATGTACCCCTCCAGGAAAGAGAAGCTGGGTTCTACAGTTGGTACTTCATAGTTCCCAAAAAGAAGCGTCCAATTTTAGATCTAACCGGCCTGAACTGTACTCTTCGGACATACAGGTTCAAGATGGTAACCGTCAAACTAATAGTGCCACAAATTCAATTCGAGGATTGGTTTGTGACTACAGACCTGAAAGATGCTTGTTTTCACATTGAGTTTTTGCCAGAACACAGGAAGTTTCCCAGGGGTGCTTTTGGGGGTGGAGCATACCAATATTGAGTATGGTGGCAGCAGGCGATGTCACTCCATTGGGTCTACTGCACATGAGACCTTTCGAGTTCTGGCACAGGAGCAGAGGTTTCCATTCTCTGAATCATCCTTCCAGAGTCGTAAGTGTCACGCACCACGGGTATCAGAAGTATCACTTCGGCTTTGGAAGACGCCAGAGTTCCTCATCTCTCATGGTACACAGATTACTCTGAAACACTTCCTTCCCCTGCTGAGGGTTTACCATGTGCTGGTCCTAACAGACAACACTACGGTAGTATCCTACATCAATCACCAGAGCGGGCTGCTTTCGTGTCCGCTATTCAGGCAGGCACAGCAGATCCTTTTCTGGGCGGAAACCAAAATCCTTTATCTGAGAGCAGTTTACATTCCGAGGCATATAAACATGGGGACATACATCCTGTCGAGGCAGGGGCTGAGGCCCGGGGACAAGTAGTGGAGTCCACATGGCAGAGGTACAACAGAGCAGAAGTGGATCTGTTTGCCTCCGAGAGGACAACCCACAGTCCTCTAAACTCCAGAGCTCCTTCTACTAGAATGTTGTATGCCCTGAAATGGCAACTCTAGTTAACTGTCCTGTCGGTCCAGTACTGGAGTTCCTTCAAGAGTGTCTCACAGCAGGGCTGGCTCATACCCTTGAGGCCTTTAACCCTCTAGGCGCCACGGTCGAGTTTACTCGACAAGATGTGGCACTGAATAAAACGGCCGATTTTGTCAAATTGGGTGTCAAATTTCGTTCGACCTCCCCTCCACTGGATGGCAGACATGTCATACTTCATCCCCGAATCAAAAAAACGTCATGTTTCCATACAAAATGTTCGAGTTAGAGCGCATTGAATCAGTGCGATCAAAAGCGGAGCTAGTGTGCGAGTGAGCCATTTTATCAGATCCTCTCCGCAATCGCGGCGACAGTATTGGGGTGGAGACTTTGTCTAATACCACTGGTTATGTTAGACGAGGTCGAAGTATTTACAGGACAGTTAGGAGGCAACGTGGAGGCAGGGTGGGGAGTCGCAATGACAATGACAGTAGTCCGAGCTGTGCACACTCGGCGCGCGCGCGAGGCAGATCTGGCCGCGCTGCTCGTATCATCTCACTCATGATCTGTGCCTTGCCGTGGCGAGTGAGCGTTTGAACTAAACAGGTCTTGTCTACTTGTGTTTTTATGTCATATGAATAATATATATGTGCCCCATACATAGAATCAGAGTGCCTACTGTATTTAGTAAATGGAAAATCTCTACAGCAAAAGGCCAACCACTACATGCATTCGGTTTGTTTCTACCATTTATTCAGGGCCGGCTCTAGCCCTTTGGTTGCCCTAGGCGAGATTGATTTTTTGCCCCCCCTCTCCTTTAAAAATAATGAGTATTTATTTAACTAAACAAAAATGCTCTTACAGTCACTCCAAAACTTCAACAAGCAAATTATGACTTGAACTGTAATAAATTGTTTACAAATGCTAAAAAAGAACGTTCAAGGATATTTCAATCATCCTACATAGTTGCATTGTTTAAATACATATTATCTGACCATGTAACTTGTAGTAGATAAATTACAATTACTACCACCACTACTATTATTACTAATCCATTAGGCTGCTACAAGGCTAGGGGGGTACGGGGGCATGATCCCCCGTAAGAAAATTTTGTGCATTTTAATGTTAAATTCATCAATCTGGTGCACTTTGAGAGTTCAAAATTAAAAGCTCCAACCCATATTCAGTGTTCAAATTAAACAAAGAAAAATTCAAACCTCTTTTAGTTAGTGTCTGTCTACATTACATAATAATAGTTATAATATTAATCCCATGGTAATACTCATTGTAAAACAATGCACTGAAAAATAAAGGAAACTTTCATAAGTTTTGTACTAATTTCTATACTAATAGAAAGAGTATTTTTCTGTACTTCACATTAAAGATGTGATTGGGCCAGCCCAGTGTCAATCAAGAAAACAACCAATGGGCCGCTGATCTACGCGTTTCATGCGGTGTCAGAAAAAAAGCTTTTTTTTTTACCAATGCATTACACCAGCACTAACCCAGCGCCGCCGATTAAGCAAAACAAAACGAATGGGCTATTTCTATTTTAGCCCCCGGCCGCTTTTTTGCTTTATCTATCTTTTTCGACGACAACTCACTACTCGTGCCTGTTCGCTCAGCGCTCACGGCGCCCGCGCCCGCTCGCGATATTATTGGAGGGGGTCCCCTGTCAAAATTCTATGATGAAATCTTATGAGGGCGCCTACTCCGCTACACATACCGGTATACCCACATTTTGCGCCACTGGCAGGCTTATGTAATTGCTCCACTCGTTGCAGTGTTAATGAAGTACAATAAAAGCGGAAAGTTCCTTACGCGGCTCTGGCGCCCCCCCTATAGGGTTTAAGGCGCTTGCGCCCTTAGCATTTGCCTATACTGCCAATGCCACGGGCCGGCCCTGATTTATTAGTAATGATTTACACAGTTTATTTACTACTTACTATATACCTGAGCATTCAGTATTGTGCAATATAGCATACAGAAGGTGAACATTTTGGGGGGACATTTTGGGGGGAAAGAAGTGCTGCATTTTATCATTTAAACATGTGACTTTTCATGAAAATTCTATAATCCAAGATTGCCGCCACCATATGACGTCATAATATGCAAATTAGATGGGAAAATGTAATCCCTACATAAACTTTGGGTCATCCTTAATATTTCTCTAATTTACAGAAAGTCTCTATCTTTTATCACTTTTAAGATATAGCTTTTTGAAATTAAGATGTCAAATTCGAACGTTTTAGGAAAAAACCTCTGGCGCCTAAAGGGTTAACAGAAGTCCCGTTTGGGCCATTGGAGTTGGTCTCAGAAAAGCTTTATGACTTTATGATGTACACATCCCTAAAACACTGTCACCAACAAATAAAGACCTGGGAACTCATGTGTAAAAGTTTCCATCAAAATTCTGATTTATAAAAGCCACCAGATCTCCTTTATGAAACCCTACCATAAAAACACATCATCTGATATTCATTGTACAAGCTTACCAATTACTTTTGCATTAAACAGTCTTTCCTGCCAGGCATTTCACAACTACGCTAGTCAGAGTCAAGTACATATCACAGATTGCATTTTGATCATGTGAAAATTCTTTCTCAGAACGCAACTTCTACAATTTACACACTTTTGCAAGGTGATGGCCCTTGGGAATAAAAATTGGCTCATAAGCCAGTCATCACCATAAGCCTTACACAGAAATCCTTACAGTTCCTAAAAACACACTCCAATGTGTTGCAAGAGGTGTTTCTTAACCCGTTTAATCCCACATTTTTTCTTGCAACTTGACATTTTTTTGTACATGCATTTTACTCCTTAGACCTCCCTAACACTCAAACATTATGCCCTCTTTGATTTTATGTTGATTTTATAATACAATGCTAAATCATAAATCAGATGTACCTATGTACAATAACATACCGATGTCCAGCAATTAAATAGTACATTGTGTTTAATTTGTCGTTTAATGAGATCTAGTATGTGTTAGTGCCGAGAATTTTCACGTGAAGAAATACATAGATCCGACAGTTACATGCATACACTTTAATGGTCCAGTGGCAGAACTTTTGCCAAGCGTGTCAGAGGTTCTGGGTTCTAATCCGCACTCGTATATATATATATACGAACGAACAGAGAGTCTCTCCGCAACGGATTAAAGCGCGCGTCCGTGTGAATACTGTACGCGAGCCACAAGAGAACACTGATCGCAGCGGCAACGAGCACTTTGATCACTTGATTTCAAAAACAACACATTTCAGCGTGCTAGATCGCCTCTTATTTAACAAACGAACGAAATGAATGCTCTGCTAGTTAACTAGAGATGTTTTATTTATTTGTATTAGTTACATCTGTGCCGCGAGATGTTTCAAAAGTGGTGGGGACAATATCGACCCTGGCAAAAAGTAGTGGGGACATGTCCCACCCGTCCCACCCACAAATTACGCCTATGGCCCTGTCCTAGGCCAGTTTTAGGGAGATGTGTGTGCACTGTGTGTTGTGTGTGTTGTAGAAAGGGTTGTTTGTGGTCATGTGTGAGGCACACCAATTGGTTCTCATGAACATCTGCCTAATCCTCCAGATAGTTCACCTCTGCATCGCCATTCAATAGTCTAGCTAGCAAATGGGCCGTTTCACCCATGGTACTCCCTATCTGAGCCATCACTATCACAGTCACTTTCAATTGTACGTCTAGAAGGTACAGATAACTACACTGAACAAAATTATAAACGCAACACTTTTGTTTTTGCCCCCATTTTTCATGAGCTGAACCTTTTCTATGTACACAAAAGACCTATTTCTCTCAAATATTGTTCACAAATCTGTCTAAATCTGTGTTAGTGAGCACTTCTCCTTTGCCGAGATAATCCATCCACCTCACAGGTGTGGCATACGTTCAGTGTAGGATTAACAGCCAATAGCCGTGTTTTCAATTGAAGCACTGTGTTATACTACCGGTCACAATTGTGACCGTTAACAAATTTACAAGTCTTACGAGCAAAAAATATATGTAGGAGTATAATTCTCAAAATATATCAGTAGTAGATCCTTTAAAGAATATATATACAAAATATGATAGTTCTATCTGTTAATTAAGATGTTTTACATACTACTTTTTGTAGTAGTCTGAGGAAGACATCTTCTTCTAGATGTGCAAGCAGGAATTAAACTGATCTGGTCATGTGACCTTTCACAATAGTCACATGACATTAATAGATTTTAATCAAGACAATCTATTTTATTATTTAAAAATTGAATTTCTTACCCAAAGTCAATAACAACATTTTTAGAGCTTCCAGAAATAAGAAAAAAATGCGGTCACAATTGTGACCGGTGGGATTAAACAGTCCCCCTGTGGTGAAAATCAAGGTTTTAATGTTGTTTATATGTCTATGTGGTGTTTTTAATATGATTTAAGACAAACCATGTGCAAATTCACAAGTCAACACCATTGCTGAGTATTTTCTCTTTAAAACTGCAGTGATCTAAAGACAGTCTCAAAAACGTGGTTTGAAATCGGTGGTGTTTCTGACGTCACAAAATACCTTGTAACCAATCATGTCAATGTGCCGGCAGGCTTTAGCATATCACATCTAGCAGTCTTGAGAGAAGCCAGGTTATCCCGGTATATTTTTCTGTTGATATGAAAAATCGGGTAGATTTAGCAAAATAGCAGGTGTATGATGTATATTATGATGTTGTGATGAACTATTTGCCTTTCTCTACTGACTTTCTGCGCCATACCATTGTGCAGCGTTTACCTCAGTAAGTTGGCCGAGTGAATCTGTAAGCTGGCGTGAGCGAGTGGAGGCGGAGCTAATTAGCATGTTCATGGATCTACTAAATGAAGCAAGGGTGTGACGTCGCGCCCTTTACGCGTCACAGCCCGCCAGAATGGGTGTGGATTAGCGTATAAAAGCATGGCTCGGAGGCTGCTTCTCTGATTTTTCATCTCTTCAGCGAAGCTCTACGCATCGCTGGAACCTGAGAGAAGCCGTCGCCATAGAATCCAGCGACCAGCAAGTAGAGGAAAGCGCCTGAAGAAGCCGGTCATCTTCGCTGCCTTCAGCCATCCGTGCCTGCTACGCTATCCGGCGACAATATCCTTTTGCTCTGCTGTGCGTGTTCGCAGCTGCGACACAGACTTCATAAACTAAAAGAGCGCGAGGCGTTTTTGTCAAAGCGCCTCGCATTTCCTGTGGCTCGTCCGAGCCCCGCTCAGCGCCGGAGACCGCCATTGATTGCGCTCTCTGCCTGGGTCCAGTCACACAGCCCTCGCTCTTTCGCGGGCGGCTGCGTCCACTGCGAAGAGTTGTCGATGTCGACCCTGCGGGCTCGACTCGACCTCTTCAAGTGCTGAAGCTGTCACTCCGCCCTCTGCTGGACCGCGCAAAAGTAGCGCCGTGTACAGAGACTGCCGGAGCCTCACGTGGCATTCAAGCGCTCGCCGGATCAACTCCTTCGAGCCCTCCGCCCTGATGGGAGCTGTCTCGCACCGAAAGGTCATCTCGACAGACGCCTCCAACTCAGGTTGGGGCGCTGTGTTTGAGGGCAGACCGGTCTTTGGCCTGTGGTCAGACCGAGAGAAACGCCTTCACATAAACTGTTTGGAGATGATAGCGGTCGAAAACGTGCTGATGCGCTTCCTCCCGCTCATACGGGGACACCATGTACTGGTCCGCTCGGACAACATGTCTGTTGTGTCCTATGTGAACCGCCAGGGCGGCCTCAGATCCAGGAACCTCTGCGATTTGACAGAACGCCTCCTCGTTTGGTCCCAGCACCTTTTGCGCTCGCTGAGAGCCTCGCATGTGCCAGGTCACCTGAACGATGGCCCAGACAGACTGTCCAGAGACAACATTCCCCCAGGGGAATAGTCTCTGCACCCACAGTCCAGTTAAAATGGCGCCTCTTTGGCAAAGCGGAAGTCGACCTTTTTGCGTCAAAGGACAACGCTCACTGCCTGATGTTCTTCTCGAAGAACGAGGACGCGCTGGCCCAAATATGGCCCAGCCGCCCATTGTATGCCTTCCCTCCGGTCTCTCTGTTGCCACAGGTAATCAAGGGAATCAGGGAAACGCGCCACTCGGTGCTCCTCGTAGCCCAACTCTGTTTCCCGGAGCTGACGCGGCTGTCATGTACAGCCCCGTGGCCAATTCCGGTGAGGAGAGGTCTCCTCTCTCAAGCCCGTGGCTCAATCTGGCATCCCCATCCAGAGCGCTGGTCTCTGCACGTATGGTTGACCAACGGATACCCGTTATCCTGCCAGAAGGAGTTATGAACACGATCAAGCAGTCGAGAGCTCCCTCTACGAGACGGCTCTACGCGTCTAAATGGTCTGTGTTCTCCAAATGGTGCACCGACAAGCAACTGGACCCACAAACATGTGGGGTCCCGCAGGTGCTCGTCTTCCTCCAAGAGCTGTTGGACAGGGGCAGGTCCCCCTCCACACTCAAAGTGTACGTGGCGGCCATTGCAGCGTTTTGCGGAGTCGACGCGCGGCCAGTCAATAGGAAGAAACGAGCTGGTCATCCGCTTCCCTAGCTAGAAGGATGAACCCTCCGCGGCCCCAGTCAGTTCCTATCTGGGATCTTTCTTTGGTCTTAGAAGCCCTGAAAACATATCCCCTCGAACCGTTAGATTCTGTGGATCTAAAATACCTATCGCTCAAAACCGTTTTTCTGACGGCACTGTCATCAGTCAAACGTGTGGGGGACTTACACGCGGTCTCGGTTAACGCTGCGTGTCTCGAGTTTGGGCCAAATGACTCTAAAGTCATCCTCAAACCAAGGCATGGCTATGTCCCGAAGGTGATTGGCACTCCCTTCAGAGCGCAGGTCATTTCTCTATCGGGTCTGCCTGCATCCGATATCGAAAGCGATATTAACCTCCTCTGCCCCGTCAGAGCGCTGAGGGTTTACATTGCGCGCTCCGCCCCTTCAAGTGCTCGGAGCAGTATGGCGTTATTGTCCTGTCCAATGTCGAGAGCGCATTATTGTAGCGCGAAAGTACATTAATATTATGCGCGAGCGTGAATCTCTCTGCTCGCGCGCGGAATATGATGTGCCGAGCGAGAATCCCTCTGCTCGCGCGCGGAATATGATATGCACAGCGCGAATCTCTCTGCTCGCGCGCGGGAACTGGGCGCGCGCTCTCAGATACACTTCTCTTGTAAGAATTCTCTCTCTGGGCTGAGTGGGCTCGCTGCCTCGCTCAGAGAATATGCCTGCACTTAAAACGTGTTCAGTGCAATCGCGAATTGCTCCTCTTCCCCAGCTAACAATTTTAGGTTATAAGAACGTTTTCATAACGTTCCCATTAAGTTATAAAAACGTTATTTCTGAATGTTCTAGGGAATTTCAAAAAGTCCAGTTTTTTAGACGTTGTATTAACGTTATTTCTTGGTTATAAGACCGTTCAATTCTCCCGTTATGTAAACGTTGTATTAATGTTATTTCCTGGTTATAATAACGTTAGAACGTTCAATTCTCCCTTTATATAAACGTTGTATTAACGTTCTTGCTTGGTTATAAGAAGTTATTCAAACGTTCAATTCTCCCATTATATAAACGTTCTCTTAATGTTTTTCTAAGATAAGGAAAAACGTTTCATTCATAACAAGGTAGCCTATATAATAGGCCTATATGAAGAACCTAAAACAAGAACTTTCAGATTTTAAAATTAAGACAAAAATAAATAAAAAAGACCCATGAATCATGTCTATAATATGTGTAATGTAGTCCACTGAAGTCGAGTTGAATTGAACCCAAGTATAGTTTATTCCAATAAACTGATTTGGGTTGAAGTGACAATATGAAATTAACATGAACATAAACTTGGACTAAACATAGAATCACCAACAATGGTACAGGGAACAAAGCTAGACAAGAGACAATGGGAACACAAGGACAAGGATAATGACCAAAAACAACCAATGACATTCACAAGTTAAAGTTAATTTAATTTATATAGCTCATTTTTACAACAATTTCCAAGTTTATGTTCATGTTAATTTCATATGGTCACTTCAACCCAAATCGGTTTATTGGAATAAACTATAGGCCTACTTGGGTTCAATTCAACTCGACTTCAGTGGACTACATTACACATATTAAAGACTTGATTCATGGGTCTTTAAAAAAAAAATGTGTCTTAATTTTAAAATCTGAAAGTTCTTGTTTTAGGTTCTCCATATAGGCTAGGCCTATTATATTGTTATATAAAAAACATTAAGACAGGTTTTAATCATTATTAAAACATTTCTTAATGTTTTTTTATTGAATGAAACGTTTTTCATTATCTTAGAAAAACATTAAGAGAACGTTTATATAATGGGGGAATTGAACGTTTGAATAACGTTCTTATAACCAAGCAAGAACGTTAATACATACAACGTTTATACAAAGGGAGAATTGAACGTTCTAACGTTATTAACCAGGAAATAACATTAATACAACGTTTACATAACGGGAGAATTGAACGTTCTTATAACCAAGAAATAACGTTAATAAAACGTCTAAAAAACGGGACTTTTTGAAATTCCCTAGAACATTCAGAAATAACGTTTTTATAACTTAATGGGAACGTTATGAAAACGTTCTTATAACCTAAAATTGTTAGCTGGGGAAGAGGAGCGATTCGCAATTGCACTGAACACGTTTTTAAGTGCAGGCATATTCTCTGAGCGAGGCAGCGAGCTCACTCAGCCCAGAGAGAGAATTCTTACAAGAGAAGTGTATCTGAGAGCACGCGCCCAGTTCTCGCGCGCGAGCAGAGAGATTCACGCTCGGCATATCATATTCCGCGCGCGAGCAGAGAGATTCACGCTCGGCATATCATATTCCGCGCGCGAGCAGAGAGATTCACGCTCGGCACATCATATTCCGCGCGCGAGCAGAGAGATTCACGCTCGCGCATTATATTAATGTACTTTCGCGCTACAATAATGCGCTCTCGACATTTGCCAGGATAATAACGCCATAGAGCAGCTTCTTGTTTTGTTTGGTGGGCGCACCAAAGGTCTCGCCGCCTCGAAACAGAGCCTGGCCAGATGGATAGTGGACGCTATTGCAACTGCTTACGCGTCAAAAAGTCTGCAATGCCCTCTGGGCATCAGGGCACATTCCACTAGAGGCATGGCCTCATCGTGGGCGTGGTCCAGCGGAATTTCTATTCATGACATCTGTACGGCGGCAGACTGGGCCTCTCCGTCTACATTTGTGAGGTTTTATAACCTAGAAGTTCCCGCCTCGCAGGCTAAACTCTTGTCAGTCTTATAATGTGTATGTTCTGCCCGCGTCTGCAGCGCGCAGGCTAATATCACGTGACTAAGCTCTCCTGGTTGAGCTGCACTATAATGGGCCGTTATGCCAGACCGGCTACGCTGCTCTGCATTTCCCATAGGGTGCTTCTATACATGTGTCGGCCCGCTATGCTGGCCGCCTATTTTCCCACTTATCTTTGTTCCCCGGGACTCCCGGGGACTCATGGAGTAGATGCTTGGTGCGCATGGCGTTGACAAGGGGTTCCCGTAGCGTAAGCTAGCTTCCGCAATATGAGAGAACCTCTCGTAAGAGAACGTACTCGGTTACTTAACGTAACCTCGGTTCTCTCCAGAAGAGGGAACGAGTATTGCGTAACCTGCCGTGCTCGCGCCACGAGCGACTTTCGCTTCAGTCGATGAAAACCAGAGAAGCAGCCTCCGAGCCGTGCTTTTATACGCTAAGCCACACCCATTCTGGCGTGCTGTGACCCGTAAAGGCCGCTCAGTGGTAGGCTGCTGCAGTTGCCGCGGAGCAGCCAATGAGCATGCTAGACAGCCTGCTCTAGGTCTGCTAGCTGCTGCACTGCGTTGACAATAAATACAAAATTAAGGATAATTTTTTGTCTTCATATCTCAAGAAAAGATGACTTTACCCGTAGCGTAAGCTATCTTATGCAATACTCGTTCCCTCTTCTAGAGAGAACCGAGGTTACGTTAAGTAACCGAGTACGTTTTATTTGAATGTGTCAGAATTATTAATATTATCTGAAAAGAAAATAATTATCTTTTTTTGGACATTGAGAAAAATAACATTGAAATGTATCTGAAATTTCCAATATGGTCAGAAAAATAGATATAAATTAACGATTTTTCGGCAAACTGTCATTCTAGGAGGTATAGTGTTGTAATTGTGCAGCATTGAATCTTGAGATGCAAAAGTGCCTGACATTTTGTTCGTGATTTACTTTGTCTCACAGAAACATACATCATGGCTCAAATGTTTGTTGCAACTTACTGTGTCTGCCCAGGACCCGTCCCCGGCAGGCCTCAAGGTACAGACAGATTAATGGCAGAACTCTGTAAGGATCTATGGCTTTTGATTCAAAGCGATTTATATTTACTGTTTATGAAGTATTCAAAGTTAGGCCTGCAACCAGTTAGTTTCAGAAGAACAAGTTATGTTTTTACAAACAAACGAGACAGGGATATTAAAATTGGGCATAGTTTTACCTGGAGTTGAACATTGTTAAATGCATTGGTTAATATCAGTATGTCTAGAATGCAAGAGTTTTCTTCAGGATTTATCATAGGAGAGTGGCACTCTGTGTGGTTGACAATAATGGATCCACCAACAGTTCTACAACCTCTGCAGAATATACTTTGTGGACATCTGGAACAGATATATCACTATACTGTAGATCCCTCGATACTCTACTTGTCAGTGACTAAAAGGTGACATAGCAGGATTGATTTAGGAGATAAAGGTAAAACTATGAGGCTTAATAAAACTCTCAAGCACATTATTGACAGGATATGCACCTTAGGAATCCTTTAATCTGTATTTACTCAGCATATTAATCAAACATTAATCAATCTTTTTAGTTTGATTAAAGTGACTGCTTTGATGTTTTGAAATGTGGAGGTCATGAAGTGGAACTGAACATTTGTTTGATTTAGTCCTATGGTCTGTCAGCCAAATAAATAGCTGAACAGGTTGGATTCAGGTTTTGTGAGGACAGTAGAGCAGCTGCTAAAAAGCAAGGAAACAGCTTTTTCATTATAATTATCAATACCACTGGAAAAGGAATTATTGTTGTTAATTACTTAACGCTTATTTCAGGTCCAGTATAATTGTACTGCCTTAGCTTTTTTTTTGTTGGAACAGTACAACAATGCAAAATACAAAAATATAAAACTTTTTAATATGACATTGACTTATTTATAATAATGATTATTTTATTTTATGGTTGTTTGAAAAGAAATAAAACATAAATTCGTTTTCACACACAGATACACACATCTACCCTTGGCGGCTCAAAGCACCCATTTTTAATTTAGTTCAGCAGATACAGATCTGAGACATTCCTGATACATGGTTGATAGTGTAAGAGGGAGATAAACTCTCTGTGACCTATTTTACCTCTGTTAAAAACAGCTGCATCTTTTGGCACTTTTTTGAGTTGTTTTTAGTTTAGCTTCAACTGAATCTTTTTTCATCCATTTTTTATGTCCAAATAAAACGACTATATTTGATTTATTGAGTTAATTAAATATGTTCAAAGAAGATAATGAATAAATTTGGTTGATCTAGTTTCACATCATAAGAGTGCTCTGTATGTTTTGATTAATTACATTTAGTCTTTTTCTACAAGATAAAAATGTAATAAAACTCAGCTGTTATGATTATCAGCTCAGTTTAGCCTCATTAGAGTAATTATCAATGCTTTGTTTGCATAAGATAAATCAGTTATTGGCAGACTCTCGGATACTGAAATCATAATAGGAAAATCTTTTGTTTTTTAAACTAATAATACACATTTTTTCCTCAAATTGTACAGGGCATTTTTATTGACCTTCTCTCTAAATAGTCACTCACCCATCACATTAGAATGACTTTGAGAACAACTGCATAAAAGATTTAACTCGCCTGAAAGATGCCATTCAGAGTGATTGAATTTGAATTGCAATTGCAGTTTGGTTAGAGCAGTGCAGTGAGCTGTCTCTGTTGTGATGAAGACTTGTGACGTGCCGTGTGTTTTTGAATGGGACACGTCACTGCTGGCCTTTCTCTACCACTGCCTTCTCCCACTTTGACCTTTCCGACCAGGACAGCTGACAGACTGCTACATCTTTTTCCTCTCTTTTCTCTCTCCTCTACATAATGAAGAGGTAATTACCCTTCAACTTGTTGCCTTCACAAAGCTACAAGAACGAGGAGATATAGAGAGAGACAGAGAGAAAATATGAAAGGAATATAGAAAATGTAATTTGCTAGACTGTTGCAAAGTATAAAACCAACATTTCTTGAACCTGCATCAGATGAATTATGTTTAATGAATGATGAATGTTTGTATTCCTGGTATCTGAAGGGGAGTTGCTTGTTGATGTAGTCATGTTAAAAAAAAAAAATCTCTTGAATGCTGCCTGTAAAAAAAAGTATTTTGTGTAGTCTAATGATAAATTAATAAATTGCTAATTATTTCTTAACAAATTTGTTAATATTGTTTTTTATTAACAATTATGTTCATTTTGAGGAACTAGTTTTTCCTTTAAACATTCTCAAGTTCACAGGTATAGCTATTACTTTTTACTCCACACAAAAAAAAAAAAAAAAGAGAAAAAAACCCCCCACTGATTCGTGAATATTTGCGGGATTCGTGAACTTTGAGACGATTCATTTCACTGGACCGGATCTAAAATTTTGTCGTGAATCAAACTGCGAGTAAACAAGTCACAGAGTGATGCGGATTCTTGGGTGAATTTATCCATAGACATCATATATAATATCTATGAATTTATTTACCAACCTTGACTGGAAATGAGGACGAACCGGAAGTAACACGATCTTCAGCCATGCCAGTGTTTGGATGATTTGACTGGAATGAGAAGTAACGTTAAGTTAAAATAGCAGATTACAGTAGCCTATAGCATGTTATATGGTGTGTGCAGTCCGTATAAACTGCGAATGCTCTGCATACATTACCAACCCAAGCCATTTGAGAGTTTGTGGCATACCTGCAAACGCTTTTCGACGCAATTAATTTGCCTCGCTTTGAATCAAAATGTGTCGTAAACAGACTAGACTGGAATGAGCCCATAGTCTCGAGCATGGTCTCGATTATTCGCGATCCTTTTTTGGCACTATGTGCTGCTAACTAGCGCCTCAGTTCAAGTGGAGCGCCCATGAAACGATTATATTTTCCACTTTACTAGATACAACGCAAAATAAAAATGAATTAAAGCTACAATATGTATTTTTTTCGCCGCTAGGGTTCGCTAACCTCTTGCAATAACAAAGGCGTAGGTTGATGACGCTAAGCGGAATTATGGACTTGTCGTCATGCCGATGGATCTAATAATGTTTATGGATGAGTGAATACATTGATGTTTTTAACATGACTGTGGTATGAAGCAGGGCACGTTTGCTAATAAGAGACAGATATCAGCCACACACGAGTCCCGCCGAAATAAAGGAATGAGGACATTTCATACTACCGAACTACCCGCAAGTGCTGAATTACTTTTCACACAAGTCAGTTTATTTGACAAATTAAACTTGTGAGGTAACGCAGCGCTGTTTCGCTTGGTCTACACTATCATACTAAACTGCATTTGAGTGTGTTGAAAGTTATAATGTTATTCTATAATGTTATTCTAAGCTAGATCAACATTAGAATAACATACTGATCATACTCTAACATTTCATCATGTTGAGCTATATAACATTAGTTGTATGTACATTTGCTCACCTGTCTAATAAAGTACATGCAAGAGTGGCTTCTCTGTAAAGTCGGAGTTAGTCGCGGACGTGTAGCTCTCGGTATCTCAAAAACGCCACGCTAATATTGATCCTCGTTTTAGTTCTCCTTTTGTCCCAAAGTCTGCTGGCCATGGTCCATTAGGTTCAACGAAACAACAACAGCGTGAGCGTGCTGCTAGATGTAACGCAGTTGTCCACGTCTGTCGCCATGGTTACTATAGCAGTACAAATGGAAACCAGGGATAACGCGGATATTATGCGGCAATGACCAGGGACGAGCCATTATTTAAAATTGTAATTTCTCTGAAATTAAAAATCTTTGGGAACATTTGGGATATTGTAAGTACACAACTGCACACCATTGGAAGGTATGTTGAAAGATACATATGCACTATAGTCTTTTGTATTTTTATTTAGCCTGTTCTTCAATATTGAATGTATGTTTGAATAAATCCGTTTTATGACAGCCGCCATTGTTTAAATATAAAAACGAGGATAAACATAGGCTAATTATGTCATTAAAATGTATAATAATGTTATTATGTTGGCCTATACATGTATATCCTACAAATCAATTTATTTTAAATTTTAATATTTTAATGATGTAGCCAACTGTGGTTCCCTGTATAGTTTAGTTGAGATATATTTTTATACTTTTTATAAGGCAATTAACCATGTACTGTACCTGATAGACCCCAAATTAATCAATATTAAATCAAAGTTAATTGAATCAAAATCTAATCCAATTGTGATATTTGTGTCAATGCCCAGTCCTAGTTTGTCAATACATGTTTTTTTAGTTTTTTGACTTGAAGCAAATGTTGTCTTTTCCCTTTATTTTCTTTAGAGTGCACTTGAATGCTTCGTTTACATGTTCAAATACATTTTCTAATGGGGAGGAGGATGCCTCCATGCATTGATGCTGTACAATAACATTATTTGTTTAGTTTAAGCTTTAGATGCATAGCCTTGACATTAAAACTGTCCGCATGAGTTACTATGCGCAACTGTGAATGAACTTAGTTGCATGCAGCTGGCAAATTAGTTGCATTGCATGGCATCATGCAAAAATAGTATGGCTAATTTAATTCTGGAAATGCACTAGTTGAAGTGCCAGTGAGACATGATTTATTTCTTCTGTGAGTGAAAGTGTCCCATTATAGGTGGTTTACCAAGATAAAATATGTAGTAGGTTATTTGACTGGTCAGGTGGTCTTCCCGAGCGCTCTGCTTTGCAAGTGCAGTGCTGCACCAGCTGAGCTACCGAGCAAGTTTACTATGCCAGAAAAGCCAGATATGGAGTTGGTTATGTAAGGAATAATTAACGACAGGCCATTGAATTATTAGAAAAATAATGCACACCCGAGGTGGTAATGCGGTCACGACGCTAAGCGGAGTGGCCGTTACACCTCGGGTGTGCATTATTTTTCTAATAATTCAACGGCCTTAAGTCAATTATTCCGCTTATACTACAGTTACCACACCTCGAAACATTGTTCAGATGATGCATTTCAAGACGTTTGTCAAGTTTTTGTCATTAAAACGCTCTTGTATGTAGGACTAATTTCTTACGCAGCTAATCCCATGCCTCCGTTGCTAATTCCAAAACGTCATTTTAGAGTTAGTAAAGGAGGTTTGAGCCACTGATAGCAGACTAATGATAGGGACACACTTACGACGCTGAAACATTCGAAGACTTGCTGTTTCCATTCGACTGTAGCAGGTCTTAAACACAGACTGAACGCGCTGAACACGGGTTTGGGCATGATCTGTCATATTGTCATAAGTATCAAATTACATTCATAACTGGCCTTAGAGTAAGTGTGTCCCCGGCTTTATGCAGTTATTAATGCAGTTATTAGAGAGAGAGAGAGAGAGAGAGAGAGAGAGAGAGAGAGAGAGAGAGAGAGAGAGAGAGAGAGAGAGAGAGAGAGAGAGAGAGAGATGTTGCAATAATTAAACAGAAAAGCATATGCGTCAATATTATTATTTATTCAATTCGTTTTAATTAATTCGTTCATTCTCGTTTTCTATTATTGACAGTAGATAACCCAGTAAATGAAACACACAAAGCCCTTATAACAAGTAGGCCTGTCAATAATTATGTATTTGTTATATTATCTGGAATAATTACGAAAACCCGTGGGACCAGCGGCGGCGCCAGGGGGGGTCTTGGGGGGTCTCAAGACCCTCCCAAAAAATGCTTTGACCCCCCATTTGACCCCCCACCCCCTTCCTGATTAAAAAATATGTATCCGGGATAAATATTTAAAAAAATTTATCTTCAAACTACGCAGAACATACAATAATAATGAATAATTTATTCGACATACAAAATATATAAACAAGAATCACGTTCCTCTAAGCTGCGCGCGTGCGCGGTCGTGCACTTCTGATGCCGCGGCCGCGCAGAAAAGAATAATATGCCACGCAGAGGACTGACGCGAAATGTGTGGGGAAATCCATTTGATTGTATGTGAGAAATAATTGCAGTGCTCAAACTGGTGAGTGCAGTTAACAGGTTTCAAAGAAAGAGAATGATGTGAGCGCGTGTGATTGGCAGTGAGTCGTGTGTGCGGACCAAATAGCCTATCTCAATACGGGAGGCGACGAGAAAGGCAAAGACATGTGAAATAAAATCACAATATCATGTTTTAAAGAAGAGTGGTTTGATTAAAGTGGTGGAAATAACGAATGATGGACACAGAACGGTAACAATTACACACCCACCCACGTGCAAACTGAAAATACATCATTAGTTTACATAGATTTAAATAGTTTCAGGCATGGTTAGATTAGGCTACTATAAAAGAGTTCACATATTCACTTTTCTTGAAAATATTAAGCTATTAGATCTAGCTATTTACAGTAAATGCTTCAGTTTGTTTTCATATTATAATAATATAATATGAAAACAAATTGAAGCATTTAAACTGATATATTATATCACTTCAAATACTTCAATTCATTTTTTTATATTATATTATATTATATTATATTAGGGATATATTTTATTATATTATAAGCCTAAATAAAGAATCTCACAAGGGTATTGTTTAGGGCTCATTGCCATTAAAAAGTTTGAAACCCCCTGCTAAAGAAAATATAGGCTAGGAAATTCATAAGCTATAAACAATCATTTAACTTTGATGGTTTAATGCTGCCTGTACAATTAATTGACTGTACAAAAACACTTTATGGTTTTCCTAAACCATCTCAGTGTAACAGCTTAATTTTCTTTCATAATATATTATATTATTGTAAAGAATTGAACTGTCCTGCAGAAGATTTTGTAAACAATTTTTCATAGGATTTCTTAGTAAAGACTGGAAACAGAGGACACCGAGGAATTGGAGGATGAGGAGGATACTATTTTGTAAATATGTTTTCTGTCATGGGTGTGGCTATGGCAATTAAAGTTTGAGCATATTGTTTGCAAACTGCAATTGATTAATTAATTAAAAACAAAGTAGTTGATATGCTGTGTTGTTTTTGTTGTTAAGTAGCAGCAATATGCAGTTATTAGCCGTGTCCACTGTCTTTTTTGTTGTTTTTCATGAGACCCCCTTTGAAATGACCAGGACCCCCCATTGCCCCCCCCAATCAAAATTGTCTGGAGCCGCCACTGCGTGGGACTATCAATTTATTTTAGATATTCAAATTAATTTTATATTTATTATAGATAGGACTATATACTTTATTTATTTATTAAAATTACACTGCATGTGTCCATTGATTGTGAAGTTATACATCGAAATTATGAATTGTATGCTATTTTCCGTTATTACGGTTAACTACGCGCAGTGATATGGAACTGTAATGCGGTCAAACCTGCCTGAAACTACTTTAGCCGTGCGTTTCCCTGAAAATAATTGCACACCTTAGAACGTTCTCAACCTATCAGAATCAAGCATTCAACATCCCTGTAGTATAAGTGATGTTAACATCAGAATGTATTAGTTTACAAAAGATAAAAGATGTTTTGTAGATGGTCTGTAATCAAACAGTTGATTGGATCCCATTGACTTCCATAGTATTTTTTTTCCATACAATGGAAGTCAATGGGGGCCCATCAATTGTTTGGTTACCGACATTCTTCAGAATAATATTGAAGGTACTACATCTTGTGCATTTTGCCCTTACTTACCCAAACTTGTCAACAAGGCTACTTTAGCCAAATGTGAGTGCATTAGCAGGTTGCTGAATTCATAAATGAGATGAGGACATGACAGCAGCCGGTGATGAGGCCGAAACCAGTACGTCCAGAGCAAGTAGGCGTTGACTTTTTTAGGCTTTAATGATTTAACATTAGTTATTTATCCGTTATACGGAAGAGAGCTTTGTAAGGTTTATTGGTCTACTTATGCCCTTTTTGAGCACTTGAGCTTAACTGAGACTTGGGTGTCTGTAGAGGTTAGAGGCTGTTGTGTCGATTGCAATATTGAGGTGTTCGGTTGTATATAAACGTGTGATTGCTCTCCTCACAAATCAGCTGTTTCTTGTTTTACATTGGCATGTATCTTAGGCGTTGAGGACTAGTGCATATTTGAGCCTTCCTTCAGTATGAGTAAAATACTTAAGTACTGTTAAAATCAGATGCTTTCACTCAAGTTGTATTAGAATTGGTGACTTTTACCTGGTAATGGAGTCATTCTCGCTGCAAGGTATCTGTACTTTTACTTTAGTATGGTTTTCAGGAAGTCTTTACACCTCTGGTTGCAATTAAAACTTTTTTGGAGGTAAAACTTTTTAATAAGGAAAAATGGCTGATTGCAACTTTAAGTAAAAATAGGCACTATGTAGGTTTAACATCAAGAAAAATTTCACACATTTTACAAAGGTGATGTTGTGTTTTATTGTTTAATAAGTTTATTTCTTCTGCTTTTTTGAAAATAGCTTGTCCCTCTGGTACCTTTTAAGATTTTTTTTTGCTTAGCAGCAGCAGTTTTGTGAAAAAAAAAGAAAAAATCACATATCACCTTTAACACAAAGGTGATGTTGTAATGTATGCTTTCTTTTGTTTATTTCTTTCCTATACTTTTTGTCCCTATATGGAACTTTTAAGATTGTATTTTCACATCATCATCATCAGTAGTTTTGTGTGGTGTTGCACTCATAATTACCTGATCTCTGTCCTGGAATTATGATTGGAATAACCTGCTTTAACTATAGCGTGTTTTTCTGAGCCCTGGCAGCAGCTGTTAGCTTGTCACCAGAGCACAACTGCTGGGTCAAGGCCGGTGTCGAGCAGTGTATCTGTGTGCCCCGTCAAGACAACAGTATGCTAAGTGCTGGTTTGTTGGCGGTGCTCAAAGATCCAAACAGACAGCGAACGTCTCTCTCTGTTACCGCACTTTGTGTTGACGTGGCAGTTTGCGAAGAGGCCTTTCTTGAAGAGAGAAAGAATAAAAAAGTGTTAGGAGACAAATAGGCTCTTTTATGGAAGAGCATGCAACTTTTATGTATTTAAATGTGTTCAGTCAACTGATCTTCATGGAACTGCATATCTATAACATATTGCATGCTTTCAGTCGCCATGCTCTTTACACTAAATTTTACATACAATTGAAATGCAAAATTCACCTGCTGAATTTGATTAATTTGCCTACACTGAAAAAAAAAATGGCTTTAGGATTAACTTTGAAACAATTTTCACTCATTTCACAAATAATAACAAAGCAATGGCATTGAATTACAGTAAACGTGAAATTCCTCAAGTATAATGAGTGAAATCATATTTTCTTGTAAATGTACTCCAGAAATCTGTTTTATTTACAACTTTGAAAAATACATTTTTTCAATGTAGGCAGAGCATGCCAAATGATTAAAATTATAATAAAATATGTTAAGGCCAAGTGTGATTGGTGGATCCCACAGCCATTTATTGATGTTTTTTCCCCTAAAACCTATCCCTATCCCTAACCATAACTTATTTTTGTTTTGATATTTAGCATCCAAAATTCAGCCTCAAAAGATACAACAGCATTTAACGATTTATGTAATCTGCAAAACTTGCATTTTAAAAATGCTTTTTAGTGTAAACAGCAATAATAATGAAATAGATTCCTTTTAGGTTCCTTTTAATCAATGAAATGTAACTGGATATTGCATATCAGATGTACATAAAAGATAAAACAGCATGCCAAATAATAATTTAAATCAGTGGTTCTCAGTTTTTTGGTTATTCCCCCTTTGAAGTTTGAAAAAGGGTTTATACCCTCCTATTATCTGTCTGATTATCTGCATTGTTAGCAAATGCTGGCACTTTAAAATGTTGTATATGACGAAAAATATACGTATTAACTTAGGCTGATGTTTCTGTCCAAAGCAACAAATGAGCAAAAAGCACTTGACAATATTTGCATTGACTTAATGTTAAACTTTTTATTTTATTTAAAAACATTAAATGTCTTTATTTTCAGCATTAGATTTTACACTTTTTCTGTGAACTAATGAAAAATATATAATTAATATTAAAATTTTATTATTTTGGATATATCATAATGATAGTTTTATGTGAAGAACTTAAAGGGATAGTTCACCCAAAAATAAAGATTGTCATCATTTAATCATCCTCAAGTTGTTCCAAATCTGTTTCTGGTAACACTTTATTTTGAAGGTCCCTTTTGAACATTCTGTTGAATATAAGTAACTTTGCAACTACATGTCAACTCTCATTAGAGTATTAGTAGACTGTCTGCTTAAAATCAGCTAACACTTTATTGTGATGCTCCTCAAACATACATTCAACTGAATATAAGTAACTTTGCAACTACGTCAAGTTATTCTAACCTTAACTCTAGTCTACTAATACTCTACTAACACTCTAATGAGAGTTAGTAAACATGTAGGTGCAATGTTACTTATAGTCAACAGAATGTGTTAAAGGGACCATCAAAATAAAGTGAAACCGAGTTTCTTTCTTCTGTTGAACACAAAGTAGATATTTTGAAGAATGTTGGTAATCAGACAGTTGACAGCAACCATAGATTTTATAGTAGGAAAAAAATATATACTATGGAAGTCAATGGCTACCGTCAACTGTCTGGTTACCAACATTCTTCAAAATATCTTATTTTGTGTTCAACAGAAGAAATAAACTTTTACAGGTTTGGAACAACATGAGGCTGAGTAAATGATGACAGAATTTTCATTTTTGGGTGAACTATCCCTTTAAGTGTGGTGCAGTAAATGCACTTGACACCAGAAGTAACTGGGCACAAACTTCATTGGTACCATGTGTATCTTCAACGTTCCAGTTTTGAATGTGTGGACTGTTTCTGATGTGTGGACTGTCTCTGATGCAACCCGTATGAGACCACAACACCCTCTGGGGTCCCACACTCTGAACCACTGAATTAAGGTGTCATATTATATATAGGGATATATTCAGCTCAGAAATACACACATCAGTGCTCTCAGTCCACGCAATACACCCACATGATGTGGAGCTCCCAACAGGCTGAAGAAAGTGGGTGGAGAAGATTCAGTTTATGTCACATCCAAACTGAAACCCAGGCAGTAAATTTCAATCAGCTAATTAATGTTGATGAATGGCATGTTTTGAAAATCACATTGCCTTAACATCTGTATAGAATTCACAGATATTTTTATTCATATTGTTAATGGTGGAACACTTTTAGCTCATCAAATTGCAACACATTATGCTTGTTTCGTATGATTAGGTGTAATTGAAATACCTTCCATATGTTGTGTAGGAGTTTCAGTCAGGTGGATTTTGCTGATACCGTTCATGTGTCTTGGTTTTATAAAAACAAGTATAACATGGGAAATGCTGTCTGTTTTTGACAGATGACAACTTAATCATTTTGTTGTCAGGCCCTTTACTGCATTACCTCTTTTTTGGAGACCCTAAGAATTTCAGTGATAACTAATGTACTAATTACCTCTATTGTTTATTTAAATTGGATCATGAATAGCCTTTTTTTTTTCTGTAAAAGAACACTAGGGCATATTTATAACACTTGACTGGGCAGCAAGAATGAATGGGTGAAAAGGGAGAGGTAAAAGAACGAGGAAGATAGCAAGAGAAAGAGTGCTGATGTTTTTTTAGTTTTTTTTTTAGTTTGTTCAAGGTAAATTCATGAATATTTAAAGTTCAATAGCATTTTCTTTCTCTCTACAATCAATCTACCCAAAATCACCTCCTGCTGCCCAGTGAGTGTCCGTCCTGTCAGAGTTAATGTGAATAACGTTGCACTTCACTTCCCCTTGAGAACATGCACAGCTGTGCCAATGTGTGTGTGTGTGTGTGTGTGTGTGTGTAGGCCTGTCACGATAACAAATTTTGCTGGACGATAAATTGTCCAAGAAATTATTGCGATAAACGATAATATTGTCGTTCTGAGACCATTTACATCTAAAATAATGATAATGGCATAATAATGCAGGTACACCTTTTCAAAGATCAGAATACTGCGACGAGAATACTTTTTGTGCGCAAAAACCAAACAAAAATAACGACTTTATTCAACTATTCATTTCCTTCTCTGTTGGCCTCGAGATTTCACGTAGTGAAACTACGTAAACTTCTAGGTTGTACGTCACACGCATCACACACATGACCAGCGTCGGCCAATAGTGAGCCTACGTGTAACGTGCAACACAGAAGCTTTGCGCAATATCACTACGTGAAATCTCACGGCCCACAGAGAAGGAAATGAATAGTTGAATAAAGTCGTTATTTTTGTTTGATTTTTGCGCACAAAAAGTATTCTCGTCGCTTGATAAACTTAAGATTGAGCCACTAGTCACTCGGACTATTTTAACGATGTGTTTCATAACTTTTGGGCCAACACATTCTCATCCCAAGGCGTCATCTAACTGACACTTTTGACCATGCGTCAACATGCCGACGCACATGGTACCCCTTAAGCGTCAATATGAGACGCTCATCCTCGGGCGTCATCTAACTGACGCTTTTGACCATGCGTCTAAATCCGACGCACATGGCACCCTTTAGCGTCAGTTAGATGACGCTTCCGTTATGGGTAGGTTTAGGTCTGGAGTAGGGTTAGGGTTAGACCACTAGGAGGCGCGTCTCATATTGACGCTTAAGGGGTACCATGTGCGTCGGCATGTTGACGCATGGTCAAAAGCGTCAGTTAGATGACGCCTTGGGATGAGAATGGGCTGTTTGGGCCGGCCAGTTTCGATCCCTTAAGAAGCCTATGGAGGAGTGATCCAGCTCTCATTTTTTACTGTAATTACGAGTAATTACTGATAGAATTTTCATTTTTGGGTGAACTAACCATTTAATCTTCTCAATCAGCACAAATGCAGTCTTGGACATACTACATTCACTATGTTGTCTTTTGACCTATGATGTACTGATATACACATGACTTAAATATGATTTTGAGTTTTTTGTTGTTGAATACAATTCACAAATTCATTTTAAACTAAAAAGATTGGTGTAGGATTTACTTTGAAACTACTTGAAAGTGAAAGTGTGGATTTTCTTGTAAAATGTACTAAAATAATCTTTGTTCTATTTATAGCTTTGAAAAGCTTTTTTTTACAGTGTAATTGAATAGAGCTTTTGATATTTTGAAAATACAGATCACTCATTCTTACATGTATGGTAACACTTTTGTGTGTGTTATAATTGGTTAAAATAATGATGCAACATTCTTTATTTTAACCTATTTTTTTAAAGAGTCGACGGTTGCTGTTTAAAAAATATAGGAAATACTAGAAATATTGCAAGCTTTGGGTTTTTCTGCACAAGTAGGCCTATTATTTGCAGGAAGTAGTGATTACTTAATTGAAAAGCATATTGGGGTGTGAGATTAGAACACATTTCTTTACTTTTCTTTAATATTAAAAAATTCTTTCATTTGACTATAATAATTCTTAGCTTATTGAAATCTTTAAGCTGACTAGTGCCGCATTGGTCTGCGCTACTTTAACATCAAACCATCACGTGTTTTACATTTTGATTCACCCATATCAATGTACTGCATTCTATACTTTCAGATTATGTACTGAATTTGATAAAGAACTTATACTTCTCGCTCATTTATGTAAGCTAATGCAGGTGTGCAGCACAAATGCAGTCTTGGACATACTACATTCACAATGTTGTCTTTTGACCTATGATGTACTGACAACAACTTCGTTAAAAGTTTCCTCAAGTGTTGTGGTACCTACACTGAGAAAAAGAAAAGCTGTAACTGGGGCGGTACTTTTTCAAAAGGTACTAATATTTACACTTTAGGTAATGTTTCTTTAAGGTACTAATATGCACCCTTTAGGGATAAATAAGATACAAAGATGTACAGTTTGAAAGGGTACCGCCCAGTGACAGCTTATAGTACTTTCTTATAGTACTCGGCTCTGCTTTCTCGTGGCATACCAAGTGTCCACTAGTGGGACACTTCATAATCTCAACAGATGCAGTAGGTCATCTGGGTGTTGTTTGCCTACTGCATCATGAATACTGAGTAGGCTACTACCTGTTTGATGAACTGTGCTTTTTGCATTCTGTGCATCGGGAAGTATGCATATTCGAATTGGGAGATGTGTGGGGATGGTGTGGGTATATGAACATTTAAGTGTTTATATGTTAATATATGTGCAAAGAAAAATGGAAGCTGGACTGATATGATCTCACATTTGAATATGTGGCAGTATGACACATAGTTTAATTCTGGGCTGCCTGGCAAGCATATATCTGAGGGAAGGCTTCAATACCTACACATTCTTTTCTGAGACATTCCTGTTTTTCATAATGAATAAGAATTCAGTGTCTTTCAGTAACTTGCTGCTCTGCAAACATGGAGAAAATCAGTCTCCACTCCTCCACCAACTCCCTCTCTATCAATTCATTCTCTCCAATCTGTTTATGCCCACAAGGCATGTTAAGCACTTGAACAAACACACACACACACACACACACACACACACACACACATGGTTCTTGTGTGCCCATGTTTCACAATGGTTCTTCTGAACCATTCGAGACATGTCCATCTCTTTGAGAAACTGCTTATAGCACAGGTGTGTAGGTGTGTGCGTTTTTTTTTCTTTCCCTGACCTTTCGGATATTTGCTAGATGATATAGTAGGAGGATGATATAGGAAAGAACCGGTGTTTATTTCGATATTCTCAGAAGTGGAAGTCGCTATAGTTGGTCAATTTTGATGATGGTGAATGGAAACATAGAAATATGTTTTTTTTTTTTTTTGCATTCCTATTTGCTCCAATAGCAAAATCAACAGCGTTTCTATGACTTTCCAAAAGAGATTTATCAAAAATGACAGTAAAGACTTTTACATTGTTACAAAAAAATATTTTAAATAAAAGCTTTCCGTTCATCATTCCTGAAATCAGTTATTTTCAATTGTAGGTATATTTCACAATTTTACTCTTTTACTGTATTTTGATCAATTTAATGCCTTGGTTAGCATAATAGACTTCTTTCACAAATGGAATCAATACCTATATATTCATTCTTTTTGATGTCTCAACTGTATGTGTGAACGAATAAATCTAATTATGTCAAGAATCTTTAGAGGCCATTTTCCCAAAGAAAAGTTCTCATGACAGCCACTTTTTAAACGATTATTCTCAGCAAAACTTAATCATTATACGATCTCAGCACAATTACTTTTTCTTTCGGGGCATTAAACTCGAAATGTGTTTGTAGGTCAAAGCAGCAATAGCGTAGGTCACAAATGTAGCCTATAAAACTATTGTGCTTTACAAGTCTCTTAACAAAGAAGCTGCATGATATTTTTGTGTGGTTTGCAGGCCAACATTTAAGTAATTATTAATATTCACTGATAATATTGTAGTCCCCTTAAGCTTTTGTTGAAGCTTGACAGATGTCTTTTAATGTGAAAGACAAGGACTTTGCTCTGTCCATTTATACACTGATTTATACGCTACCATTGACACTGTTGTCATGGAGTCTGTGCACCCTGACAAAAGGAGTTTGTTTGCTTAAAGGTGCCCTAGAATGTTTTATTTTATTTATTTTATAATGTTTCCTGGGTTACCCTTATAATGTTAGTATGTTTTTTAGATAAAAAATAATCATAATTTAGAAATAAATGGCATTTTTCCTAGCCTTTTAGCCTCTGATTTGAACACTCTGTTTGAAGGGGCGTGTCTGCTGTGGGATTCAGTGTAACCGCGGCCACTGCTGTGATTGGCTGACATGCTTGCATATGAAATAGCTACGCATTACATGTGAAACTCTCTCCCGAATACTTTTACTACTGCTATTATATGTTTTTACTATAACAGCTATCGAGATTAACGAATCGTGAGATGTTTTTAAAGTATTTAGATCTATTCCCACCACATAAAATGTTTCCGTGATGAGCATTGAGCAGATGACAGTGTGTTGATCGCGAGAATGAAGATCTTATCATTGCAAAGCAGTTTCTGCACTCTCTCTGCTTTCACCAATGCAAACACGATGATGTAAATACAGTAAGAGCTTCGTTGTGCAGTAACGTGCATCATTGATTTCATAACGAGTTTGGCAAGTGTCCAGATAAACTCGCGCTGTGTGGAAAGATTGTTCTTTGATCGCTTTCTGTATATAATTTGTTCACAATTTAAATACGATTATTTTCATCCTACTAAAAGAAACGATGTGAAGCTGATATTTTAGTCACTGGCTTGACTTACTGTTGCATAAACAGTATTGAACGATTTTGAGAGAAAGATTACCTGTCTGAACTTGAACAATTACACATCAGAAAGTGTTGCTTGGTAGCTCGATCCGAGGCCAGCTCTGTATTGGCCCAAGTTGAGGAAACACTCGGTGAAATGTTTGGAAATTTCCAGAGAAAATAAAATTAACCCATTGTTTCTTCAGAGGCTCAGATGAAGGAACTAAAAAATACTTTTGTGTTCATGTGTACATCCACACGGAGCAACTGCCATGCTTCGGCTGCGCAGTTCCGCCTGGCATTGAGGGCTGGCATTATGCAAATATTTGGAGGCGTACATATTAATGATCCCGACTATTGCGTCACAGTCGGTATTGTGTGGAAACCGACCGTTTTTCAGGGGTGTTTTTCATAAACGTGAATTAAATGAGAACGCGAAAACAGTCCAGTTTGAGATTCACTCTATGTCATGTCCATGCACTGAACTCTTGTTATTTGACTATACCAAGGTAAATTCAATTTTGAATTATAGGTCACCTTTAAATATTTTCACCCCTTACCATTGGGTATTATACAGCACATTTACACAACACTCAAGTATGTATAAGCTTGATAAGCTTTCATATACCGTATATATTAAACTCTATTCTTTGTTGTACATGGACAAATAAATAACTATTAAAATAGTGTTTAAAAATGTTTCACATTTAATGATTGTAAAAGTGCTTTATGTGGTAGCTATTTGTAATTTTTATTTATTTCATCCCCCCCTTTTACTATTGAGACAGCAAAGGATGCAGGAAAAATGGGAATGGGACATGACACGGGCCAGACTCACACCTGCATCCCTGCGAGCACAACAACTGTTGCGCATTGTGAGCAAGTGCTCTGCCCACTATGTCTCGGTTAAGACTAGGCTTGCTTTTGGTCATTTGAGTTTAGAATTAGGGTAACCCAGCTTGTTAATGTTCATAGACTGTCAGATTTATTAGAAACACCTGCAGTTAACAGATAAAAGTGCTATGACACTCTCTGTCCCTGAAGCAGAGTGGTTCTTTTAACTGGGTTGAGGCTGCATTTGCACATCAGTACAAGTTGTGCTCAAGGCAAAATCGGGATTTGCGCTCCCCAACTGAAGGTGACATGACTGAACAATGGGGGGTGTCGTGGGGAAAGTGAGTCAGGCAACAATGAGACAAAAAGACTATGCTGATAAATGAGAACTGAGCTCATTCTGGATGTCCCTGATGACTGACAGATAGGCAGGATGTATCTGATAGAGATCAGATCTGATCCATTTGATGCTGTAAATCAGTTTCAGTTGCATCATCAGCAATTCTTTCAAACAATACGCACTTCAAATCTTTGATATACATGTACACACATATAGAACAAAAAGGTATTTTCTAAAACTTAGTGAGCTGCCTTGCTGTCAAAGTGTTTTGAAATGCTTTACATAGGCAATATCTCTGTGCAACGCATATAGTGAAGCATATGCGGCACTCGACTTACAACAGTATAGAGTGTGAGTCCAAGTAAAAAATATAAAAACCTTTTTTTCTGTTCAAAAGGTGTGGGTTTGGTAAGTTTTTGGATAAAGTCTTGTTTTCATCAAGGCTAAAATTTTCTAATAACCCCCCCCCCAGTAAAATAGTAATATTGTGAAATATTAAAATTTAAAAGAACTCTGAAGTCTCTTGACCTCTTGTGGTCTGGGCATGTGCCACACAGGATTCGAACCCATGACCTGAAAGGTTCGTGAATCGTGGCATGTGGTATTACAGATTGCCCCACTCAGTTGACGGTGATTCAGCATGCTTCCGAGGAGAGCTTTCTGTGTGAGAATAAGCACACAAAAGCATTACTTAGGATGTTAACCAGATAATATCAAAAATCTGTTCGGTCATTTCTGTGAGGCATGGCCCAAAGATCATCTGAGCCGATTTTGGACTAAATTGGGCAAAATTTGCTAAACTTTTTCATTTGCTTAAATATGGTGGACGGTCACATTATTGGAGAATGATAAATGAGTTATCGTCGGAATTGGCATAAACTAATTTTGAACAATGTTTTCAAAAGTTATAAGCGTTTTTGCAAAAAAAAACGTATATCTCTGGAATACTAGGTGGCACTGTGTTCAAACTTCTCAGGTACCTTCAGGGCATGCTGTCGATGATCCCTATCAAATTTTGTGAAGATATGTCAAATCATTTAAACGATATTGCATTTTATTACAAAATTCAAAATGGCGGCCTGATTGTTGGGTGTGTCCTGGCAAAATTGGTATCCTCGGATTCGGCATGAAAATGAATCCATTGACACCAAGCTTCATTTTCTGACAAACTGTTCAAAAGTTATTGGCAAAAATAGCAATTTTTCAGATCTCATGTTTTGCAGTTGCTGCTGTTCCCAAATTTGGCATGGACCCTCAGATAATAGATCCGATGAAGGGTACCAATGTTCGTTCCGATTGCTCAAAGTTTGGCCGAGATACAGCCTCTGAACCAACTTTGGGTCAACCTCGTTAAGTTCGCGACATTATAACTTTTAACGAAGATGAATAAAAAAAATCTGTTCAGTCATTTCTGTGCGGCTCAGTCCAAAGATCATCTGATAAAATTTTGGACAAAATTGAACAAATTTTGGAGTAGTGAAAAATATATTTATATACTGTACTTTTTCAAAATGGTCACTACTGTAATGGGCGGAGTCCTAATGTAAGATGTTGAATGGCATCAGCATGATGAGAGGATTCAGGTGAACTAAATTTATTTTTTCTAGAACAAAGGGTTTAGAAAAGTTCATTTTTTAACTGGTGGTGATAGAGTTGGATCCTAGAGACTCCAATATTGGTCCAATCACTATTCATTACCATCTTTACAATTGTGGCAGATTTAATCATTTTCTCATGTTCCGTTGATAGGGCTGTCATAGACTCCCATTTGGAAGGGATAATAATAAAGTAAATTAATGTTCACGGCCAGAAAATTGATATTTCTTGGAGTTTATAAAAAGGGATAACTTTATTGAGAAGTTGATATCATATTCATGATTAATTATTAAAATTCCCTATATATATTTTGAGCTAATTAATGCAATACCCAATGTTGCTACATAACCTAGAATACTGTCTAACACTTGATGGCTGGTCTGTCAATTCTTCGTCGTCGGTTAGGAACCTAGGTGTGCTCTTTGATACCAACCTTTCTTTTGGAAGCCACGTGTCTTGTATCTGTAAAACTGCATTTTTCCATCTTAAAAATATATCTTAAATACGCCATTTGCTCTCATTAACAAATGCGGAACAATTAGTTCATGCATTCATGACCTCAAGGCTAGACTATTGTAATGCTCTACTGGGTGGTTGCCCTGCACGCTTAATAAATAAACTACAGCTAGTTCAAAACTCCGCAGCTCGAGTTCTTACCAGAACCAGGAAATATGACCATATTAGCCCGGTTCTGTCAACACTGCATTGGCTCCCTATTAAACATCGTATAAATTTTAAAATATTGTTGATTACTTACAAAGCACTAAATGGTTTAGCTCCGCAGTACTTGAGCGAGCTCTTAACGCATTACAGTCCTTCACGTCTATTGCGATCTCAAAATTCCGGCCAGTTGATAATACCTAGAATATCTAAATCGACTGCTGGCGGTAGATCCTTTTCCTATTTAGCACCAAAACTTTGGAACAGTCTTCCTACCATTGTCCGGGAAGCAGACACACTCTGTCAGTTCAAAGCTAGACTAAAAACACATCTCTTTGACCTAGCATACACATAATACATTATAGACTTCTATAATTCAATGTTAGGCTGCATAGATTAGGTCAGCCGGAACTGGGAACACTTCCCTTAAATCTTGATGTACTCGTTACATCATAAGTAGAATGGCATCTACGCTAATATTAGTGTCTTTGTTTATCCCGAGGTTTTCCCGCAGCCTGCCGGATCTAGGCCGTATCCAGATCTGACGAGGGAGATCCACCTGGACCCGATGACAATGCAGTGCTGAAGTGTCAACTATCCTCTCCCTATGGAGGATCCCTTTCCCACTCTACAGATAAAGCGTTGTGAATTTCGGTTCGCGTACCCCGAAGTGATAAAATAAAACAAAATTCTGTATCAAAATTTATAGGCAAGACAAGTAGTTTGTTTAGGCATGGGTTGTATGGAATTACAAACCTGCGCACATATTTTCAAAAGCACATAACTATAGAATCAATTCTGAATGAGCATGTGAACGCCGTCAGTGTTAATCACAGGTTCGCGTTTAAAGTCTGATCATTTCGACTGAGGTGAATCAATCAAAATGAACTTTAGCTGGAAATAACATTATTCAAGAACCGCTATAAAGCCAAAACAATCTCTGTTACCTTAAATTATATGTTTATCGCTGTAAAGCTTTGAAACAATCCATTGTGAAAAGCGCTATATAAATGAAGATGACTTGACTTGACATTCTAAACTAACATGATAAGATAAGACAAATGAGTAAATATGAATTCTATTTTTTATTTCTTTTTTATTCATAGCGCAGACAAAATAATTTACACAAACTATACCTATGTATAACATGTATTTACTGTAATTTTATATATATATATATATATATATATATATATATATATATTATATTATGTACACACAATTGTTTGTTTTTAATGTGTTGGTGTTACTGATTATAAACATGCAAACCACCCACAAATTAAAACACACAACCCACAACATTTCCCACATTTGCTTAATTGCATGTGCCATTAACAAGGCTTTACACTATTCTCTCACTGTGCCTTCGCTAGCAAAACGGATATTCAGAAAAGGAAACAACTGAATCATCTAGGCTTATTTTTATCCATTCTGCACACATGCACTGTAAGCAGATGTTCATAGTTGCAGACAGAAACGATAGTCTCCTTCCGAAATACCGAAAATACTAGCAGAACCTACTGGCTTCAAACACTTTCAGTCACTAATACTTTATTGAACCACACAAGAAGAAGAAGACAGGCCCATCCATCCAGAGGTTCAGTATCCATGGCCAAGGGTCAGGGGATGCCTCCTACTCAATTAGTGTGTTGCAGATGGAGCAGCTTTATTCAGCATCACGTCTGATTAATAGTTTATTGAACACAGCTTGCAATTAAGCCACACTTGAATGAATCCCATTAATGCAGCCTGTTATTAACCTTTTCACTCATGTTTAATATCTCCTTTATTAAATGTTACAAAATGATATTTCTTTGATATTATAGAGTTTTTAACAATGAGTGAGGACGCCCACTCTTTCAAGTATCTTGTGCAGATTTGTAATTAGTTTTTTTTTTCTACCGTGATGACACCCCATCATTAACAGAATTAAAAATCCAATTCGATGAGTCTTTGTGAGCAGCTGGCTTTCAAAGGACTCGGTTTCATCTCTATCACTTAATCCATCCTCCTTCCAATCATTCATCCATCCAACCCTCTATTCCTCCATACATATGGTTCTGTGTTTTGGTATAGTTGTTAATTGTTGACAAATTTCACAGAAAATCATGTTGTGTATGATGGACACAAACTCCCATTTTTATAGCTTCAGACTATGATTCCATCCAATCAGAGGATATCAAAACATATTTGGGTAACACTTTAGAATACTGTATCTTACTTACTGCATAACTAATAAGGAATTATTAAAGAACTAGTAGGTAATTCTTCATTAACTACTTCTTCACTGCTGTTAACTACTAAGGAAGATGTGTTAACTAATCAGTATGTAATATAATTTTATGATTGTGTTAAGTAACAGTTAGTTAATCAATAACTAATGAATTCTGTCATACCACCTGAAGAACTACCATTAATTATCTATTAATTAAGGTTCAAGAAAAATAACTATGAAGTAACTACTAATGAACAGTCATACACAGTAGTCACTACAATAATCCAGTTTTTTTTTTTAGCATTGCAGTGGTGGATGAAGTACACAAATCAAGTGTGTGAGTAAAAGTACATATAACCCAATCAAATATTACTCCAGTAAAATTATAATTAGGCCATTTTCAAAATTACCTTAGTAAAAGTACAAAGGTAATTAATTTTTAAAGTACTTAAAAAGTAAAAAGCATATTATTATACTTAGTTCTTATACATTTTAAACTTATTTTGCACCATTCAAGTTCCGGCAATATCACGGTAGCCTATATTTTACAGTGATTTGGTGATGCAAGAGCGCGGGCATTTGCATCCTCTTCTGGAGAGTTCTCAGCGCTTCATATATCCTAATCCCTGTAATTCTGAGGATGTTTCAGCAGAATGATTTGCTCATGCAGCAGCAGGAGTGTAGCGTATCTAGTTCCGTCAAGATCAATCCCATCTACACTCCATTCTTATCAATAAAATGCTGTTAAATCTATAGAGACTGGCCATGACTGAAATATGCAAGGATGTGTCACGCTTTTAGGAAGCCTTCAAAACAAATATGGCACTGATATATATCTACTTTAGTGATGCAGTGAGATCCAGTCAGATGAAGGTAAAATAAAAATAAATTATTTCTTAATAGAATATAGTCAAACAATAAATGAGTATAAGAATTTGGAACAAATAAGATTAAAATTTTAATATAACATAACAGTTAAAAATCATTTCTAGTATCTCGGAGTCAAATATTCTTGCGTAAGAAGAATAAAATAGAAGAGAGAGGTACTGTAAGAGTAAGCTAGATTCAGAAAGTGTCTTACTATGCAGGAAACTTTGCCCACTTCTTATACCCCTGTCTGGATCCGATAAGCAAGGGCAAGTTCCTTTTGGGTGTAAATAAGGTCGATGTGACCTCTTTGTACCACAGCTGCAAAATTAGATAGTTGTTGTGGTTTTGATACCTTCAGAGCAAAAGAACAAACAAGCAACGTTTATCATATAGCTAGACAAGTTGTGACAGAACATTTGGTACTTCGATTCAAAGAAACAAAGTCAAACTCGTGCTGAAGTGAGTGATTATTTTAAACACTGTTGATGTGGCACTCCAAAATATCATAAAAACGTGATTATTAACAGCAGAAAAAAAACTTGTTCCTGCAGTTATCGGAAATATTGATTACGTCTTCAGAACAAATGTTAACTGAGATATAGACATGGTGTAAATATAGATTTGGAAAAACGAAAATGATCACCGAATGATCACCGGGGAAAGGGGATGTTGGAGTTTTTTTTCTCTTTTTCCTCACGGTGAAGTGAGGTGAAATCTGACTCCTGTTGCTGATATGCATATGCGGAGAAGACCAGCCTGCAGAGTCACATACTTGCTGCAAGGGGGTGCCCCTTGCTAAAGCTTGGGAGGAAGCGACCCCCCTGGTAGAATGAGCCCTAACAGCTAAGGGGCGAAGCTTGACCGCACGCCTCATAGGCTAGGGCAATAGCATCCCTCACCCAGTGTGACATTGTTTGCTTGGTTGCAGCCGCCCCCGTTTCGACCCCCATAGTAAACTGGCTAGTTCTGTGGACGTAGGTCTGAAAAGCACGAACTGGACACAGTCTGTGAAGTTTCTCATGCTCCTGCGTTGTGAACGGCAGAGAACAGAAGGCTTCAAGAGTGACCAGATGTCAAGAATGGAACCGTAGGCAGATAGTCAGGGTGAGGATGCAAAATAGCTTTCACCGTTCCCGGGGCAAAGTCTAAGTAGGATGGCAAGGTTGACAGAGCCTAGAAGTCCCCAATTCTTTTTAGTGAAGTTATAGCCACAAGGAAAACCATCTTTAGGGTAAGAAGCTTGTTAGGTGCTGACTCTACAAGTTCAAAAGGGGGTCTCAACCAGCCCCTCGAGGACTATGGCTAAGAGGGTGCTTCCCGACTGGCACCCCGTCAGTCAGGGTGTGGCAGGCCGATATGACGGCCACATAAACCCTGAGAGTGGCGGATATGTGCCTGCTGATAATTGTTCCTGCAGAAACTCCAGCACTGAAACAATCTGGCAGTTGACTGGGTCTGCACCACCTTTCAAAGACACCCCATTTAGTTGGCATAAATCATCGTGGAGGGAACCCCAGCCCTGAGAATGATCTCTATGATGTCAGTTGAATGCCTAGTGTCCCTCAGTTGGTACCCTTCAGGGGCCAAACGTGAAGGTTCCACAATTCAGGCTGGGGATGAAATATTGTCCCCTGCACTTGAGACGGAATCGTCGAGGAGGGATATTATCTCAGAGAACCAAACTCTGTTCGGCAAACTCTGTGCTATCAGTAAAAGTAAATACCTTTGTTGACTAAATATGGCCAGGACTTCCTGGAGCAGAACGATCGGGGGAAATGCACAAAGGCACATTCTGAGCCATGTACGCGTCCAGACCCATGGCGGCTGGGTTCCTTAAGAGGCGAAGAGGTTCCTCTGCTTAGAATCTTTCCCACATTTGTTTCAGTGAAGTTTCCATTCCCCTTTCGGCACTGTCTGTTTGGACAGTAAATCTGCTGCCACGTTCAGATATCCAGGGATATAAATCGACCTGAGGGACAGGAACTTGTCCTGAGCCCAAAGCAGAATCTGTTGCGCTAGCCTGTTCAGATGGCGCAAATGCAGACCGCACTTACGATTTTTATAAGAGACTACCGCAGTGTTGTCCACCTGCACCAGGAGATGGAGCCTCTCAGCTGCTGGAGGAAGTACTTCAGGGCCAGAAATACAGCCATAAATTCGAGAAAATTGATGTGCCAATCAAGATGATGGCCTCTCCAGATCCCATGGGCTGGACAGCCATCTATGACCGTTCCCCAGCCAGACAGAGAATCATCTGTCGTTAGCAACTTGTGATGACAAGACATACCTAGAGTTGGACTCAAGGTGAGGAACTGGGGTCTGAGCCACATAAAAAGGGTCCATAGTACGTGGCGTGTAACCCTTATTTACCTTTGGGGATTGGACCTTGGAGCCACAACCGAAGTGCTCTTCATGTGCAAAAGGTCCATAAGCATCACCGTGGACGCAGCTGCCATAAGACCTCAAATTTATTGATGCTAATTTATCAAAGAATAATGTCCTGACCTAGCCTGCTTAGCGTGTTAAAAATGGTCTCAACACGAGCGGGAGACAGTTTTGCCTGCATGATGACCGAGTCCCATACAACCCCTAAGTACGTTGTCCTCTGGGCAGCATAGATAACGTTTTTCTTACGGTTGAGTTTCAACCCCAGAGAGACGACATGAGCTAGGATGAAATCTTGATGTCGAAACACAAGCTCTTGAGACTGGGCCAGTATCAGCTAGTCGTCGATGTAGTTCAAAATGCAGATGCCCTGGAGTCGTAGCCGAGCCAGAGCTGCATCAATGCATTTTGTGTATGTGCGGTGTGATAAGGTTAGGCCGAATGAAAGAACCCGATATTGGTAAGCTTCACCTCAGAAAGCAAACCTCAAGAACTTTCTGTGTTGTGACAGTATTTCTATATGAAAGTATGTGTCCTTGATCATTTGTGACGAACCAATCGCGGTGTTGGATTTGCGACACAATCATCTTGATAGTTAGCATCTGGAACTTTCTGAGGGAACGGTTCAAGCCGCGAAGATCTAAAATTGGGCTGCTGAGTGTGACGAGACGATTCTCAGTCTTGCTTAGGGGAGGGTGACTTGCCACACTCTGCTTTTGTGCCTCTCTTTTGTGAGAAAGACTGGGTTGGGGCTGGGGGACCGGCAGCCCCTCCCCTCGAGTGCGGTGGGAAGGAAACTGCACAAAAGCTTCCTCATGCCTTTTCACCTCCCGGAAACGGCTGACTACGGTGTTGACCAAGTCGCCAAACAGCCTGGAAGGTGAGAGCAGAAACGCTCTGTGGCTGTCTGTGATACCTGTTAGATTTCTCTACTTGGCGACCGGGCCGTTTGTTTAGTCGCGCGGACAGATCTGTGGCTCGACAAAGTTCAGAGAAAGCCTCTTTGTTGATGGAACCATCCGCACTCAAATCCTTCGCAGGTCAGCCTGATAGCCTGTAACACTGCCATGGTGTGGCTGAAACACTTTACCCACCAGCATGGAAGTTGTCCTGCACTGCTTGGTGGGGAGAGTTGTTTTTTTAATGACAATGCAGAACCAGGGGAGAGATTGCCCGCGAGTGTCAACCCGAGGCATCGTCATATAACTGTGTGCCTTCACTCCCACAATAGTTAAGCATGTAGACGTCAAAGGCACAAAGATACACAATGTATAACGTTTCCCCCATAAACAAGATAGCTTGTCATGGAGGTCCTCAAAGAAGGGGAGATACCGATTTTGAGGTCCCTCCTCCTGGCCACTGGACAGAAATCTGTCCTGAAGTTTAGAGCGTTTGGGGTCTCCTGTTCCCGTGGCCAGTCTAGTTAAAATCGTGCCACTGCATGAGTCACCACCTTGAGTAGTTCCTCTTGCGCTTTGTCATCACAGGGGGAACGCTCGGAGGCGGTGAACTTAAAATCCATGCCGAAAACAAGAGATTCACTGCCCTCTGCCTGAGCCGAAGAGGCGCTCGGGCACACTTCGGAGTCAGGCAAGAGGACATCCCGATCTGAAGAGTGATAGGTGACGGACCTGTCTTTTGCTCCTCAGCCAGATCGACACGCGAGCCCCACGATCTCATTGTGGGTGCTGGCACTTGAAGGTAAGTAAGGCGAGTGCGAAGCCCTTTAACTGTGAACATTTCGTACTGATCGCAATTGCCATGCTCCAACGCAAGGGCAGCATGCTCTTCCCCCAAACATACAAAGCAAAACTGGTGTGTGTCATATTCAGGCATGGGCCGTGTAGCCAATTAGCTCTATGAAATATTAATAATCAATAATAACTTGTTATAATTAATTATGAATATTTGAATCAGTTAATATAATTAACTTAATGTTGTAAATTAATATTACAATCAATTAACCTATTTGTCCCGTGAACACTCAGTGTTAATTGTTTATTAATTCTAAGAAATGTACATTTCCGGGGCATGGGAAATGTCTTTCCCACTTTACAGTACTACTAATAGTAAGTAGTCAAGAACTATGATTAGAGACTCCAGATATGAGCTTGAGACACTGACAACTTTATGTGTGATATGAACAAGACTTTATTAAGACTAAACATTTAAACTACTCTAACATACACATACATACATGCATACAGTTTACCAAGGGAAAGAGAGCTAAAGCAGAATACAGGAAAGCAAGAAGTTAGAGCATTGCTTGAAATTTAGCAGATCAACAGCCTTGAGCAAACCATCAGTTTAGTTCTAACACGCCCTTCTTTAAAAGGGGTAAGGATACTTAATGTATCAAATAATGAGACTAAGTTTGATACTTGCATGTCTCACCCATTTGAATTAAACTGTCCTGATGCAATTTGTTGAGGCTCCAGTTGTTTTTTGCTGATGAGGTCTTGATGGGAGAGAACCAGTGGGAGTCAGAGGATCTTTGGTGAATGGAAAGACAAGGCCGCAGCCTGGCACAAGCTTGGGTCCTTGGGGGACTTCTAGTTCAGCATCATCTTCACATTAGGACTTCTCTGGAAGGATCCAGAGAGTAAGAGAGAGGCTGATCTTGTGATCAGTTATTTTTAAAGCGTGAAGATGTCACACCCTCTGGAGGTGTGTGAGCCAATAAGAAGTGTTCCCTTTGGATGGAGATTTTTACGACCCTTTGTGTTCTAGCTAGGCATTTGAATATTTCATTTCATTGGGTGTTTAAGAAAATAATCTTCAAGATTCTTATAATACTAATGCGTCATAAAGTTAGCAAAATGTAATGTAAATTAACAAATGAGGGACGAAGATGGGAGTTTATAGAGACTAACATGATACACATATGATTTTGGTTTACCATAGTTTGCAAGTCATGTTTCAGACCAAAACAGTTTAGAAGAGAGAATGAAGACATAGGCCAAACCACATAAAAGTAAAATCATGAGATGGAAAATTAGATACATGTTAATACATTTATCACAACAATATATAGGATTAAAAGGGTTAATTTCTCCTTCTCAGCAAGAATTAAGTGAGAGTCACAATTCCCTGCACATTCCTTTTTGGGTCGTAAAACTTATCACTCTTAGGGGGCTTTTACACTGGGCTCGTTTGCTGCGGTCCGAGCCCGAGCGCGTTTGTTCCCGGCACCCCCCGCAGCGTTGGTCTGGTTTCACACTCAACTTGATTCTATCGAAACCTGGTGCGTTTGCGTGCATATTACGTCATCACAAACGTGCACGTATGGGGTGATTTTAGTATCAAAATGATTAACACGTGCAAGCACACTTATCAATGAACTTGATACATGTTGCAGAAATGTTTTATCCATGCCTTTCAACTTGTGTGTGCAAAATTCAAAATTGAATGAATGTGAAGCAATTTGTACAAATAGAGACATTTTTGTGAATACAAATGTTTTCCTTTGTATTAGTGTATCATAATTTGCACATGCAACACAGAAGACGTGCATGTGTGGATCAGGTGACGCGCGTGCATTCATTGACTCGATTCATTGAGTCGATCCTATTTGATTCATTTGGATTTTGAGACTTTCATTTCGCGGGTTTCGCCTTGCACGATCCACACACAGCTGTCTGAGAAAAGCTGCTACCACTAGATGGCAGTATTCTGCTAAAACAGACAACGGCAGCATAATCAAGCGTTCTTCCGCATTTAAGACGCTTAATGAGAGTGATATTGAAGCACCAAATTTAGTACACAATAATATAGGCCTACCCTATTAATAAAGCATACTTTATAGAGGCAAACATGAACAACACCCATAGAAAACCATTATAAAACGCTTAACGTGCAATCGCGCGTTGCATGTTCAATAAGGTGTATTGGCTACTGAGTTTAAATATCACCGTCTTACTGCATTGACGTTAAGCTTTTTCTTTATAATATGCTCTATGGGAGGAAAACTATATAGCCTACAGACAAGAGACTACATGAACGCAACGCACGGCGTTTCAAGTTAATACAATTTTCCTTCCTGTTAAAAAAAAGGTGAAATTTCGCAGTTGCGTTCATATTATATGCTTATTTTTATCTGACTACACATTGTGTACATAGTATACAAGCAGGAATTTGAAAATGTCTGTTTTTAAATATTAAAGACGATTTTCGCAGTACATTTGTTTTCCCTTGAGCCTTAAGCCATAGGCTATAGTCTTACTATAGCACGATGAGTTTTAACAATATGCAACCATTGTATATCGACATGAAATATTAATTGAAAATCAACTGGCGTAGCGGGCCTGTAGCTGCATATTTCTACATGAGAATGCTTTGACGCGCTAACCACAGCTCATGATGCACAAGGGAACGTCTGCCAATTCCACTAACTGCGTTAAAACCACTGATCTATGTCATTCTATATAGATCAGTGGTTAAAACGTATAATTTGTTTTAATTCAAATTACTTTTTAAATTTAATAACAGACATTTTCAAATTCCAAAGCTCGTAGAAGGTTTCTGTAAGACTGACTTACAAGTAAAATTTGGACAATACTTCCCTTCATGTAGCCTGTATTCTGCAGAAAAATACTGTAATTCACCAAAAGGGTTTTTTCATGTTCAAAATGGTTGTAGTATGTTCAGTGACTAGACTGGCTTACTACAGGTGAAATTGCCCCAATAACTCCCTTCATGTAGCCTATTTAGTAAACAATTATTATTTTATAAAAAAATTACTGTAATTAACCAAACGGGTTTTTGGTGACTTACTACAAGTGAATAATGTAAAATTTCACCTGACTTGTCACTAGGAACGTACTACAACCTTTGGAACATGAATAGAAAAACAATTTACAGTAAATTAAACAATTGTAGGCTACTGTTCAATCGAGATATTGGCTGGACATAGTACAGTAACAGTAGGCTAAGTCAGTCTGCCCACTAGACTTTGGAAATATGTTTCAGGGCCGGCCCGTGGCATAGGCAGTATAGGCAAATGCTAAGGGCGCAAGCGCCTTAAACCCTAGGGGGGGGCGCCAGAGCCGCGTAAGGAACTTTCCGCTTTTATTGTAGCCTACTTCATTAACACTGCAACGAGTGGAGCAATTACATAAGCCTGCCAGTGGCGCAAAAAGTGGGTATACCGGTATGTGTAGCGGAGTAGGCGCCCTCATAAGATTTCATCATAGAATTTTGACAGGGGACCCCCCTCCAATAATATCGCGAGCGGGCGCGGGCGCCGTGAGCGCTGAGCGAACAGGCACGAGTAGTGAGTTGTCGTCGAAAAAGATAGATAAAGCAAAAAAGCGGCCGGGGACTAAAATAGAAATAGCCCATTCGTTTTGTTTTGCTTAATCGGCGGCGCTGGGTTAGTGCTGGTGTAATGCATTGGTAAAAAAAAAAGCTTTTTTTCTGACACCGCATGAAACGCGTAGATCAGCGGCCCATTGGTTGTTTTCTTGATTGACACTGGGCTGGCCCAATCACATCTTTAATGTGAAGTACAGACAAATACTCTTTCTATTAGTATAGAAATTAGTACAAAACTTATGAAAGTTTCCTTTATTTTTCAATGCATTGTTTTACAATGAGTATTATCATGGGATTAATATTATAACTATTATTATGTAATGTTGACAGACACTAACTAAAAGAGGTTTGAATTTTTCTTTGTTTAATTTGAACACTGAATATGGGTTGGAGCTTTTAATTTTGAACTCTCAAAGTGCACCAGATTGATGAATTTAACATTAAAATGCACAAAATTTTCTTACGGGGGATCATGCCCCCGTACCACCCTAGCCTTGTAGCAGCCTAATGGATTAGTAATAATAGTAGTGGTGGTAGTAATTGTAATTTATCTACTACAAGTTACATGGTCAGATAATATGTATTTAAACAATGCAACTATGTAGGATGATTGAAATATCCTTGAACGTTCTTTTTTAGCATTTGTATAAACAATTTATTACAGTTCAAGTCATAATTTGCTTGTTGAAGTTTTGGAGTGACTATAAGAGCATTTTTGTTTAGTTAAATAAATACTCATTATTTATGTATATGATTTATGTAATGAGTAAGGCGCAAAAATCAATCTCGCCTAAGGCAACCAAAGGGCTAGAGCCGGCCCTGGACTGGACGTTTATATTTTTTTGACTGTGAGTGGAGTTTGCAGATGGTCCCTTTATAAAATGAGGCGAATATCAAACCTAAAACTTACTTCACTGCACTCTCGGACCGGTTGCTCTCCCATTCACATGCAAAGTTAAACGCAACTGCAGAATTTTTATTTCATGTTAAGCTTTTTCTTTTTAACAGGCTCGGGAAGGAAATGTTATTAACTTGAAACGCCGTACATTGCGTTCATGTAGTCTCTTGTCTGTAGGCTATATAGTTTTCCTCCCATAGAGCATATTATAAAGAAAAAGCTCAACGTCAATGCAGTAAGACGGTGATATTTAAACTCAGTAGCCAATACACCTTATTGAACATGCAACGCGCGATTGCACGTTAAGCGTTTTATAATGGTTTTATATGGGTGTTGTTCATAATCTGACGTAATGTTTGCCTAAAGTATGCTTTATTAATAGGGTAGGCCTATATTATTGTGTACTAAATTTGGTGCTTCAATATCACTCTCATTAAGCGTCTTAAATGCGGAAGAACGCTTGATTATGCTGCCGTTGTCTGTTTTAGCAGAATACTGCCATCTAGTGGTAGCAGCTTTTCTCAGACAGCTGTGTGTGGATCGTGCAAGGCGAAACCCGCGAAATGAAAGTCTCAAAATCCAAATGAATCAAATAGGATCGACTCAGAAACGAGTCAATGAATGCACGCGCGTCACCTGATCCACACATGCACGTCTTCTGTGTTGCATGTGCAAATTATGATACACTAATACAAAGGAAAACATTTGTATTCACAAAAATGTCTCTATTTGTACAAATTGCTTCACATTCATTCAATTTTGAATTTTGCACACGCAAGTTGAAAGGCATGGATAAAACATTTCTGCAACATGTATCAAGTTCATTGATAAGTGTGCTTGCACGTGTTAATCATTTTTATACTTATCATCCCATATGCACGGCACATGATAGAAAACAGAACGCGGGGCAATATTGTGTTTTTTATTAATTCACTGCTATTATGCGCAGTTGAGTGAACAATACAGGTTTACTGTGCGTGTCACATAAGGTGGCCTTCTGCTGCTTGCAAACGGACTCTTTTGAGGAGACAGTGGATTTCCAAATTTGTTGCCCTGATTCCACACGCAATGCACGAATACACTGCAGACTCACTCTCACTCGCATCCAAGGTAAATCATCAACACTATTATCCCTTACAAGGGTTTTATTTAACTGAATACATCTCAATAAGCTAAAACGCATGCGCAGGTTATTTTACTTCCTGAACAAGTGCGCACCCGAGTACGTGTTGCTTTCACATTCCCACGAACCGCGGCACAGTTCGGGAGCAATCGAACTCAGACCACCTCCTCCAGGTAGTCTCGGGTTTGGTACCCCAGTGCGCACCCGGCTCCGCATGACAGCGTTCACATTAGCGATTTTTCATGCGAACCGTGCCCCGTTCCGAACTAAACTGCCAGTGTGAAAGCCCCCTTACCAAACCCGAGTTCTGCCAGCGTGTTAGCATCATTTGGGATGTTAGTTTTTGGGGGAAGTTTCATAGACCTTTGTTGGGAGAGTGAGTTTGCTGGATTATTCATTAAATATAATGAATAATTTGTTTGTGTCTGATTGGTCCAGACGCTACAGCCGTGAACTTGGAGGAACACATCGTTGACCTTGAATGATGCTCATTTTCTTTCTTTCAACGTACACACAGAGACATTTCTGCAGACTATTAGTTGGAATCTAACTCCTAACAAGGAGTGACAGACAGAGAGTCTAACACACACACACACACACACACACACACACACACACACACACACACACACACACACACACACACACACACACACACACACACACACACACACACACACACACACACACACACACACACACACACACACACACACACACACACACACACACACACACACACACACACACAGCTTTTGAAAGGGAACAATAATCAATGAACACAATACAATATGTTTGATTATATGATTAACAATAAACAGAAAAAAAAATTCTCACCATATAGTAATGAAATATTAGCAATGCATGTGTTGCTGCAAATTTTTTCTTCACCAGAATAATACTTTTGAACGGCTGTAAATTAAAAAATATGATTTTTTATCCAGACTTGAAACCTTGCCCATTTGGGCTAAGCCAGGGGCTTTAAAACGTATGAAATCATACTTCATATTTTTAATATACAGTATAAATGATTCCGTGCATGAAAAAAGTATTTGTATTTTAGAAAGGGGATGATCCTCACCTAGGGATCATCATATTTGGGGGTCCTTGGCATAAAACATGTTAAACCATTATTTTCGACTTACTTTTGGCATACACCGTTAAACATATGTTTTTCTACTTTGTGTTGCTTGTCATATCTTTGGAATTATTTGTGAAATTATTTGTGAAAATAGTTTCAAAGGAAATCCTGCACCAAATAGTTTCAGTGTAGTTGATATTAGTTGTAGACGTTATTAGGATGAGAGCACATTATCTTCCTTGACAGCACGTTATCGAATAGAAATTTCTGTCTCCTACGTACAACTTGAGTCATGGATATTTTTGTACATTTTAAATGCGTCTGCTGGAGTGCTAAAAGTTTTTTTTACCAAGTTTTTAGAAATGTACTCGTATATAGATGTCATCAAAGCTAACAAACATGGTCTTTACGCTACAAAACTTACATTTTGATTTCATAAGGCCCTTAATTTTCTCCTTTTATGAATGAATGAATGAATGATCTCATTTTTGAAATTAGTATGTTTGTGTATATGTGAGCGATATGATGCTATAAATTTCTGCATTTTTATGCTCACTCAGCCATCAGATAGACCTATCGTCAACAGGGATTGCTGTACTCCTGTGTGTGTATATGTGTGAGTGTTTGCTTGTCTTTACAGCTTTCCAACACAACCCCAGAACACTGACAGCAAGCTGTCTCTCTGTGTGACTTCTAACAGCATGACAGGCTTTAACATACAGAAAGAATCTTTATGCTAATTTATTTCACTGCTAATATTTCATTACTTGACATCACTGAATTATTAAAGCTCAGACCAGGGGACTGATGCAGATTTGTTTGGATTTAGAAGTGTGAATCAGAAAGTGGTCTGTCACTAAGCTGTGTAGGCTATATGTCAAACAGAAAGATGCACTGAACACATGCTGACAGAATCATAAATGTAAACTGATCATTTAAATTTCACACTGTGTGCAAGCCATGAAGCAGATAAGGGAAATTATAACAGGACTGTAAAAAGACTATACACACACATGCTTGCATTTAGATTTTAGGATGGTTTTTAACTTTATTATCTTTACCTATTTTGTATAATAAAGGTTATCTCTGAGACCTAATTATTGTTAGACACTGAATGCACATCAAAGCTCAACAGGAGGGGCCAGTAGTGATGAAACTGTTATTTGTTCTTTCAGACTAATGATGCATTGCTATTGAAAATTTTACATTCAGTGGTCTTGCATATTCATTTTTATGCATTGCAAACTTAATTGACCTTAAACTTAATTACTGATTTGTAACCAAGATATTGGTATCCAGCACGCTTGCAAAATTGCAGAAGTGATAAGAATGTTTAAAACTACAAACCAATTAGTAAGGTTTTGCTTAGTATGTCTTAGTTTTTGTGTTAATGAATGTATATAATTTATAGAACATTATAGCTGTATTATTTCCAACGTGTTGCCAACTGTCTTTCAAAGATACAATTATTTTAGGTAAAAAAAATACTACCAAATACAAAAAAACATAGCTAAAAATAAAATGTTATCATTATTTGTGTTGTCGAGGGTAGGCCCATTTTGTAAATGTGGTTCTTTCACAATGATAATAATTAATAATAATTATTCATTACATTTTATATAGCGCTTTTCTCTGCTCTCAAAGCGCTTTACTAGCCTGACTGCGTCAGACTTCGTCCTTCTGCTCTATTTCAGTTCGCTTCTGTACTCAGTCTGAGACATCGACATGTCTCTCGGTTTTCCTCCGGCCTGAAAACAGCCGGCCAATCAACGAACAGAGGGTGGGCTGAGAGCCGTGACGTAGACGCTAAAGCACAGAGTTTAAGATTGTATTTTAGGTTAGGGAAATCAAAAACGACGCGGATATGGAGACACGGGATGCAATTCGCTCTGTTGTGGAGAATATTCCCGGCATTTGCAAACTGAAGCCTGAACAAGAAGAGTGTTTGTTAAACATTTTGAATAGAGGTGATGTTGTGGCCCTACTTCAGACAGGTTTTGGGAAAAGTTTAATTGATCAACTATTACCGATCGTCAGCGAGAAACTGGGCAGGCCAAAGGCAGGCAAGGCGATAGTTGTGATTGTGTCCCCCTTGGTTGCACTCGTGGAGGATCAGGTTAAAGTCCCTGTGAACCGGAAGTTGCAAACGACTTTTCTCCAGTGTTGTGACGTATTTCCGAGAGAAAAAGAATACTAAATGAGGCAAAATAGTGTGCGTGGCTTTTTTCCAACTAGCACCTGATTGGATCTAGAAAAGTAGGTGTTTCATTCAGAAATGGAGGCAGATCTTAACGCAAGTTTACAATCGGTTGTTGAGGATTACTCGCCGCCTGAAACACCGCCAGAAGTCCCCTTCCTGCAGCAGGAGGAAGATGAAGAAGAACAGGAGCACACGGAGGATCATTTCGTCACGGGGGGAATCAGACCTTACATGTTTGAGCCGTTACATGCGGAGGGTTCTAATGGTCACCTGGACATGGCGGCTCAGGAGCAAGTTCACACTCGCGAGCATCTCGATGTGTCCCAATGGTAACACTAATTGGAATTATAAAACTATTTTTATTTGCTATTACTGCTGCAACTTTAACCGTTATGATAGTAACCTGCATGTAACTCACTAACCCGTGAGTGCCACTACCAAAAATGCACCTCCTCACCATCTCTCCTTTCACATGCTGTCAATGCTCGCAAACACACAGGCAGCCTGTTTACTGTCAGTTGGAGGGGCGTGGTTACGGATGTTAAGCAGACACCCAAACCGTCAAACCTACGTCATCAGGGAAGGTCCTCCAATGCAGAGGGGAGGGGAATTTTCAGATTTTGATTAAAGATTACGAAGCCAAAAAATGTTTTGTGTGGATTGACTTGCATGGATGAATTGTTCACCACAAAACCATCAATTAAGGCAAACAAAGTAAGTATGGTCAATTTTGAATTCATGGGGACTTTAAGGAGGCAGCAAAACTCGGTCAGCCATGTTTACTCTGGTATTTTGCTCGATGGTTTCGTTTTCGCATCATACATGTGTTTACAGTGGAAGTTCGATGCGGCTGAGCTGGCGAATAACCAACACATTCTCATCCTTTGGCGTCATATAGGTGACGCCATATGACATTTCGTCGAAAACTTACGCACATGGCATCCTTTAGCGTCAATATAATACGCACTGTTATGGGTTTTGGTCTGGGGTAGGGTTACGGTTATGACGCCTTGGGATCTGCGTCTCATATTGACGCTAAAGGATGCCATGTGCGTCGGATTTAGACGAGCGTCACCTGTATGACGCCTTGGGTTCTGCGTCTCATATTGACGCTAAAGGATGCCATGTGCGTAAGATTTCGACGAAATGTCCAAAGCGTCACATGTATGACGCCTTGGGATGAGAACGGTCTGGAATAACACACGTCATAACCAAAAGTTATGTGATTGGCTTACGGGTAACCAATGATTTTGTACTTCAGACAAGCGCCCCCTGCAAGAAAGAAAACACTTTTCAATTATGCCATTCCAGACTCTGTCTACGAAGCAAAGCGAAGTAGCAGAGTTTGGTATTACCAGGCTAGCGCTTTACTTATGGAAGGGGGAAATCTCCTCAACCACCACAACTGTGCAGTATCCACCTGGATGAGCATCCACCTGATCAAGTAATAATTCTCTGTGGCACTCTCCCAATTTTATATAATTGATGTCTGTTGTTAATAATACTCAATATTGCTGCAGCATTGCCAAGTTCGCTTCTTATAACTGTTCTAATAAACATAATACACGTTCTAATAAGCATTCTAATAATGTTTTTTCAAGAAGTTGCTTATAGATATGGGCAGTGGCAGATTGCATTTTATTTTATTTTATTTAGCTTATTTTCACAATACAGTTGCATATTTGGGCTTGTGAGTGGTTGGCACCCATATAGAACAAAAATAAACGAATGACCACTTTATCATTATTAAAGGAACACTCCGACTTTTTGGGACTTTAGCCTATTCACCTTATCCCCCAGAGTTAGATAAGTCCATACATACCTTTTTCATCTCCGTGCGTGCTATAAGTCTGTTTGACGCACCCACCGCTAGCCTAGCTTAGCACAAAGACTGGATGTAAATGGTTGCAGCTAGCATACTAATCCAAATAAGTGACAAAATAGCGCAAACATGTTCCTATTTACATGTTGTGATTTGTATAGTCACAGAGTGTACAAAAAACAAAGTCACATGAGACACAGACATATTTTAACCGTATAAATACTGGGAACTATATTCTCTGAAGGCGAAGCACTGCTACTTGGGCGGAGTGATAACCGCAGCACCTGAGACGTACCGTACCCAAACTCTGAACGAACTCTCTGCTCCTCACCACAGCGCGTCTCAGGTGCTGCGGTTATCAATCCGCCCAAGTAGCAGTGCTTCACCTTCAGAGAATATAGTTCCCAGTATTTATACGGTTAAAATATGTCTGTGTCTCATGTGACTTTGTTTTTTGTACACTCTGTGACTATACAAATCACAACATGTAAATAGGAACATGTTTGCGCTATTTTGTCACTTATTTGGATTAGTATGCTAGCTGCAACCATTTACATCCAGTCTTTGTACTAAGCTAGGCTAGCGGTGGGTGCGTCAAACAGACTTATAGCACGCACGGAGATGAAAAAGGTATGTATGGACTTATTTAACTCTGGGGGATAAGGTGAATAGGCTAAAGTCCCAAAAAGTCGGAGTGTTCCTTTAAGTGTGTGAATGTATTTCTCTGTCTGTCAATGCCATCTCTGTTTGAATGAGCGCTGGGGTGTCAAGAGGCATGTAAGACTGTGCAGAAATGACGCTGTTATTCGTGCCAGAACTGCATGCGTTTAAAGACTTATTGAAACAAACAAAAAAAAAAACTGTTTTTACTAGTCTATTTTGATATTTCAGAAGTAATTTGATTCACCATATTTATGGCATTTCTAGCCGCTTTTGATGCAGTAATACATTTCTTAAATAATAAAATGTATAGCCATCAATGCGCATATATTATATTTGTACATCTTGTTTATATCTAGGGGAAAAAATTGTTGGATTTTACATGTCTGGTGAGTTTGAGGACAATAACATCATCATTTTAATTCAGTGCATTTAATTCAGTGCAGAGGAGATGGTCATTTGGTCCTTGAACAAAAGGACTTTTTTTTATGGGAATAGGAACTGTTTATGGAATAAAACCAATATAATAATCAATGTTTTTGACAGGACATAAAATAAAACTGGAACAAAATCACTTTCAAAGGGGTGGCCAAAGCAATGTGTGATGTGTGTTATGCCCCACCAACTTTAAAGAATAGAAAGTTTGAACGGTTTTGTATACCCAGATAGACCGTCACTTGTGCTTTCGCTGCAGTGAATTAGCCACATGAAGAGCACTCACTGTTTCTCCTTAATCTTTAATATTAAGCATGTTAAGCATAAGTAAGCACTTTGGCGGCAAGAAAACGGATTTGTTGTCTACAACATGGAATAGGCAATCAGTAGAGGGGAACGCCCACTAGCAACCTCACCTCCAGCCACTGGCAGTATGCATCAACAAAGTTTCCGGTGGTGTGAACAGGGCTTTACTCTGCTGCTTCACTGGTTGTGCAGGTGGTATAAAATGGTCCTTTATAAAATTTCAGTAGACGTGAGGCTGCAGTTGTAGTTGTGTGAGGAGGAGGGCTTTCAACCGGCTCAGCATTAGCAGAGGTAATGATGCAGCATTCTGCCGTTTGTTTGAGTGAGAGTCCTGACCTCACAGCTTGGGTCCTTTGAGACTCCTCTGCCCCGTTACCGTAAGCTAACTCAGCACATCCAACGCTCGGCCCCCACCGCACAGAGAGAGTGACTAAGAGGAAGATAAAGATAGGAGAGGAGAGAGAGGAGAAAAAAAACCAACACATGCACTTTCCCCCAAGTCCTACCTTAGTCTCTGCCGTGCCTCTTAATCCTCTGCGTCAAGCCTAACTTGCATTCCAGTCACACTCGTAAGAGGAGGAGAATGCTTGGCGTAACCTCTGCAGGTAATCATGGAGGAAGATGAGGGAAAAAGTGCAACCCTTAGGCTATTCTAGACCTAATTTAGGAGGACTTTCTTTCTTTGCAGCCCCACAAGTCTGCGATTAACACAATTGTCAGCACCCTTAAAAATCTGACTATGCGATCTCACTTCATGTTTGCTGAAAACAGCAACTACAGAGAGTTTTCTTAGGTTATTTCACTCTGAATCCTCCTCTTATCAGTCTTTAAAAAGTTGAAAGTTGATTAGATTAAGTATTATCATTCCCTCTAGTGGGGGGCGGGTAGGCGTAGGCAAGAGCAGCACCATTTCAGTAAAATCACAAAAGAATGCAGCAATCACTGATATGCATACTGGCTATGCTGTTTTAATTGTTTTTTCAAATAAAATGTCAGTCGAGCAAGATGAACTTGTGACCTCTCATGTTTTAAGTAAGAAATATTCCTCTGGGCAGCAATATCTCATATTCAGACAAGAAGCTGAGCCTCGCAAGACTAAAATCCTAGAATCATCCCCTGTTACTGCAGCATGAAATGGCTGTTAAATGTTTAATAAGCATAAACTTGTACATCAGTTTAAAAATATTGATCAAATTAATTACATATGTGGCAGTTAATTAATAAACAATTGCAATATCTAGGGATGCACGATGATATCGGGACAACATCGGTATCGGCCGATAAAAGCTTAAAATGACCATCATCGGCATCGGCCGATATGAATATTTCTGCCGATGAGCCTTGCCGATAGGGTGGCGTGTTTCCTATGCGCACGTGACGACCGTGAACGAAGCATGAGCGCCAGCAACTTAAACTTCCAAATAGGGGTGTGCGTCTCACACGGTTTTTGATCGTGGACGATTAAAATGTCTCTTCACAATCTGCTTTTGAAGAAAAATCATAGTATCGTGCATTCTATCAGTTCAATTCTGGCGCCTTCATCTCAACATACTGTACAACGCGACGTACATTCACATCACATGTAAACGCAGAGGTAGAGTTACACTCACGGGACACTGCAATTCACAAAAGTTCATTATTTGCATGTGCGTCAAAGTCTTGCTAGTTAAACATGTCATTCACGTGCTGATGCGCTGTTCTAACATGCGCTTTTCTGAGCGCGTTACACCCGACGCTCACAGGAACTAAAAACAGGCCCGCCCACAGAAATGACTGGGCCCCTTGAAAAGGTCCAGTGAATGGGCCCTCCCCAAATCTGCAATAGGCTACTCATATCATGCGTGTGATACTCATAAATGCACTTACATTTAACTGAGAGAGACTTACTCAGTGATGGGGTCTTGTACACACACACACACACACACCCAGGGCTCTCAAGTGTCACGGATTGAGCATGACAGTCACTCATTTCGATCTTTTGTCACGCACTCCCGCCACACATTGTATTTCTCACGCGGAAAAACGATTTATAATATATTTAATATGCCGCAGCGCCCAAAATGTCTCTGGCCACGCCACTCTCACTTTGGACCCGGCAGGAATCAAGCGCGTTCTGTGTTGTTAGTCGAGCTACACAAAAGCCAATCAGAAAATAGCACTATTGTATGGGTACGATTGAACGCAACAACCCAAAAAAAAAAAAAAAAAAAATGTCATGAAACAACCCCATTCCCGCGACCTGTCCAACATCTAATGGTGTGTTCACACCGAACGCGAATAGAGCGTCAAATACGCGTCTATCGCGTCTAGTTAGACGCTTGAACATTCGCTCGAGTTCAAAGTTTTCAACTTGCGCGAAAGACATTCGCGGCAAACGCGCCGCCCAATTCGCGTCATTCGCAACGCCCGGCGCGAATGATGCGTCTATTCGCGTCTTTGCATTGACTTTGTGTGTAATCTACTCGCGCAAATAATTAAATTTGCGTTCGGTGTGAACACACCATAAGACTGCCACTCTGTAGAAGCAAATTCCATCCTATCTTCGATATGTTGGAGTAGTTTTAGCCGGACAGTGCACATGACAAACTGTAAATGACATGAAATATTCTCTCAGTCCTCGCGCATCTGATAAGGCCTCATTAGATAATTTACAGGACGATTTTAGGCAATCGATTGCTTCAATCACACTGGGGAGGTGGTGAGCAATAGGTCTTACTTTTTCTTTTACTGTATGGTCTTACCGCGTCAATTCGCGAGCCGGCCCGAGCCTTTTGGGGGCCCTAAGGAGAATTTGATTTGGGGTCCCCCTCCCACTACGCGGAGTCACCTGTGCTTGACGATTATTGATACAAATATCACGCAATAATGATACATTATAAATGAATACAGTGAGGTTATGTATTAATTAAATACTTAATAAAAAATAGATAGCCTACTTAAATAAAAGTTTTAACTTTTACTTTACTCTTTTACTAACTCTTTGAAACTTCTTAAAACAAACTGTCTCAAAACATATCAAATAAATGATTTGCTAAAATAATGACAAAACAGAAATCAGAAACATAATAGGAGCAAGGGTTCAACAATGACTGTAGTAGACATTAACTCTTTCATGTCTACTACATTCCAGCCCCTAATTATTATCAAATAATGATTACAATTTCATTAGAATTTCATTAGAGACATGAATTTTCAAATTACCAATGCATTAACAACATCATAAAGGCTAATGTCCATTTCTTCTTCCAAAAAAGGAAAAATCTTGAAAAACATCAAAAAAGTGTTCATACTCATATTCAAAGTATTCTTTCCAGTTTATCTTTGTCCAGCTCATAGGACAATGTCAAAGTCAAAAAAAAAAGTCAGTTAACAAGTGAGGTTATCCATCTTCTGCTTCTTGTAAAAGACAGACCTTGGTTATCGGCCTGTCCAGACAGCTGCTTTTAGTCTTAATTTGCACATGACGCACAAATCCTTTTCTGTCTGGAAAAGTTTGAATTATGCGTCCCATAAGCCAAGAGTTTCGAGGTGCTGTGTTATCCACTATAAGCACTATGTCTCCTGATTTAAAATTGCGTTTGACTCTTGACCATTTCTGACGTTCTTGAAGCTGCGGTAAATACTCCTGAACCCATCTCTTCCAGAACAAATCTGACATGTACTGGACTTGTTTCCATCGTTTACGGGCATAAACATCATCCTTTTTGAATTCTCCTGGTGGTAAAGATGGTGAAGTCCTCAAAAGCAACAGGTGGTTTGGTGTTAATGCTTCCAAGTCACTGGAGTCTGTGGATGCTAAGGTTATTGGACGACCATTAATAATAGCTTCCACTTCACAAAGAACGGTGTGTAGGCCTTCTTCATCTAGATTCTGCACTTTGAACGTAGAATTCAGAACTTTACGCACAGATCTAATTAACCTCTCCCATACCCCTCCGTAATGCGATCCAGTTGGGGGGTTAAACGTCCATTTAATTCCTTTCTGAAGGAGGACATCATTGATTTTACACTGATTCCATTCCTTTATGGAGACTCTTAACTCACGTTCTGCTCCAACAAAGTTCTTTCCATTATCAGATCGAAGTTCCTGGACTTGTCCACGTCTTGCAGTGAAACGTCGCAGTGCGTTTATGAAAGAATCTGTGTCCAATGAAGGTGCCACTTCAATATGTATGGCTCGTATGGCTAAACAGGTGAAGATTACTCCATACCTTTTAACAACGCTTCTTCTGCTCTTTACCTCAAAAGGTCCAAAATAATCTACCCCAACACGGGTAAATGGAGGTTCATTCGGAGTAACTCTTTCTGATGGCAAATCTGCCATCTTTTGGCATCCTGGAAGTGAATTCAGTCTTCTACAGATGATGCATTTAGACAATACTCTTCTTATTGCTGTACTTACACCAGTAATCCAATACTTTTGTTGTAATTTGGACAACATATGATTACGACCAGAATGTCCTACCTCCTGGTGTATGTGTCTCAGGAGGATATCCGAGATGTGAGAATTCTTGGCCAAAATGACTGGATGTTTGGATTCTTCAGGCATTGATGCCCTACTCAATCGTCCACCAACCCTCAAAACACCATCAAGAACAGGGCAAAGTCCATGAATGCAGCTACTTTTCTTTACGCTTTCGCCTTTTTTTAGGCTTGCAAGCTCATCAGGAAACATCTTTTCTTGTGAGAGTCTAATAATCTCCAATTCAGCAGTCTCAAGTTCTTCTGTTGAGAGGTGAGATGGTTCAAGTTGACCTTTGAAAATCTCCATTTCTCTTTCCACAGAGATTAGTTGTTGTTCATTTGAATCAGAATGAGCAAAATCAAGTCTCAGTTGTTTCCTCTTCTCACTAAAAGACAAGAGCAGATTCTTAAATCTCAAAATCCAAGCCAATGCTTTCTTTAAACGGAACCAAGAAGAAAAGTGATGGATGAAACGTGAAAGCACATCCTCCTCTTCTTTGAGCTGTACAGAGTTAACCTCAATGCTTTCCTTGACCTCAGGGTCATCCACTTCAAGCTTCTCAAGTTCTTTGAGATTAGCAGGCCACTTACTTTCATGAAGAAGAAGAAAGGCAGGACCTGAGGTCCATGTCTTGTTCTTAAGAAACACGTGGACAGTTGATCCTCTGGAAGCAACATCAGCTGGATTGCTTGCTGTGTCTACATATCTCCACTGTGAAGCTTGAGAGGCCTTGAGGATTTCTGTCACTCGATTGGCTACAAATATTCGAAATCGTGAGGTCTCATTCTTGATGTATTTGAGAACAGAAGCACTGTCCGTCCAAAAGACAGAATCTTGAAGCTGCAAATGCAGTTCTTTCTTCCATAACACATCCATTCGGCTTGCCATGGTAGCAGCAATGAGCTCCATACGAGGGATGGTAACAGACTTAATTGGTGCTACTCTTGATTTTCCCATGATAAAAGCACAATGTACTTGAGAATGCATGTTGTGTAGAAGCAAGTATGTCACAGTTCCATAACCATCCTGGCTCGCATCAGAAAAATGATGCAACTGTGCATTTGTGATGTCACCAAAGTTGGGAGGTTTTAAACATCTGGGAAGCACAAAATTTTCCAGATGGTGAAGTTCTTGCAGCCATGTGGTCCATTTTTTAACAACCAATTCAGGCAAGACATCATCCCATCCTGAATCTCCTTTGCAGATATCTTGCAAGATTTTTTTTGCAGACAACACTACAGGACTCACAATTCCCAACGGATCGTAGATGGAACCAATCATGGATAGGATTCCTCTTCTGGTCAGAGGTCTGTCTTTGATTGCAATCTTGAATTTGAATACGTCAGACTGAATGCACCACTGCACTCCCAACACTCTCTCAACTGATGGAGAATCCCAATCCATACTCAAGTCTTTCACTGTCTTTGCTCTTTGATCCTCCGGTATTGCGTCTAGCACTTGACACCTGTTGCTCATCCATTTTGTGAGCCTAAATCCACCCTTGGCACATATGGATACAAGCTCCTGGTAAAAAGTTATCGCTTGTTCAACTGAAGTAACTGAAACCAAGCAATCATCAACATAAAAGGAATGTAAGATTTTATCCACTGTTTCCCTGTTGAACTGCTTTTTATGATCTTGTGCACATTTCCTAAGTGCAAAGTTTGCGCAGCTAGGAGATGATGTTGCTCCAAAGAGGTGCACCCGCATCCTAAAGTCAACTGGATCTTGACTTAAGTCCCCATCTGGCCACCAAAGAAACCTTAACAAATCAACATCATCAGCTGGCACTCTTACTTGATGGAACATTGATTCAACATCTGCCATGATCACCACTGGTTCCTTTCGGAATCTTGTTATCACCCCAATGAGTGAGCTGGTAAGGTCTGGTCCTTGCAAGAGTTGAGCATTAAGTGATGTTCGCTGAAAACTTGCTCCACAATCAAATACCACACGGATTTTTTTCTTAGTAGGATGGTAGACACCATGATGTGGGATGTACCAGATCTTTCCATCACTACGTGTCATATCCTCTGCTGGTACTTGCTCTGCATAACCTTTGGAGACCATATCCTTCACAAAGGCTTTATAGTCAGCAAAAAAACCGGAATCCTTTTGAAGTCTCTTCTTTAGATGAAAGGCACGTTGCTCCACAACTTTTCGATTGTTTGGCATTTGAACTCTCTTTCTCAGAGGTAAACCAATTTCATAATGCCCATCAACAAGTTTGACAGAATGTGTCACCATTTCCATGAATTTTTTATCTTCTTTTGAATAGCCAGTTTGTTCATCTTGGCTACATTCTGGGAAGTCCATTTTAAACTGCTGTTGCCATAAGTCTTCCAAATTCATAACTGAAATTCTGTTGACAGTGACTTCTGGCTGAGCACAATCCATTTGGTTATCGCTGTCTCCAGAGAGTGGGCCATTTACAGTCCATCCCAACATTGTCCTGATTGCATAGGGTCCATCATTTACGCTGCGGATGACCTCCAATGGTTCCAATGCTTTAGGAACATTTGTCCCTATCAGCAGCTCAATCCCTCCCTCAATCTCAGGTAAATGAACACTCTTTAAATGGGGCCATCTGTAAAGATCTCTTCCTCTAGGTATATTCCCTTTATGAACTGGCATACTTTCCTGTGTATAAACTTGATGTAATTCACAAAAGTTGTGGCCATTCAAGCCAGCTACCTCCAGTCCAGATAAAACATGACTACTTACAACCTTTTCTTGCCCCATAGTTCGTAGAAGTATGCGCACTTTGTTTCCTGTGAGGTTGAGTCTTCTCATTAGACTCTCCGTACAAAACACAGCAGTGCTCCCTTGATCTAAAAAGGCATAAGTGGTGACAATTTTGCTGCCTTTTTTGGCTTTGATCTGTACAGGCACAATCGGGAGTTTACAATCATGATCACCAGCCCCAGTAAGACCACTAGATACTAAGACATCATCCACTGCTGTTTTTGATTTCTTCTCAGTTGTATCGGTTCCCTTTACTTTGGGAACGATATGCAGCAAAGTAGGATGTCTAAGACCACAAACATCACAATAAAGACGTTTTTTGCACTCTTTGCTGATGTGCCCAATACACAAACACCCAAAACAAATTCCACTTTCTTTCAAGAAGCCAATCTTCTCTTTTTGGGATTGTTTTCTCAACTGAGGACACATATCCAATGTGTGTGCACCTCTACAGCAGAAACATTCTTTCATATCAAATCCAACCTTTTTCTTTGCTGTATTTTCGGATTCATTTTCTTTACTCGCGGCGGCCACTGTGGTAGCAAAGCTGGTTCCTTTTATTCCAGGCCGAAATTGTGATTTTGGTCTCTTCGCATCTTTATTAGTTGCTACAGGAACATCCTGTATGTTTCCAAATACTGGGTCAGTTAAAACTTTGACTTGATGTTCTAAAAAGTGAACAATATCAATGAAGGAAACTCTGCGTCTATGTCTTTCTTGTAGTTCACAAGCCACTGTTCTCCATTTATCCCGGAGTCTGTAGGGCAATTTCTTTATGATTATCATCATATTGGCAGGCATGTCCAGATCATACATATACTGCACTTCCTCCATGACGTTACCACAGCCTCTAAGAAAAAGACTGAATTCTTGCAAAGCATTCACATCTTCAGCTTTAATTTGAGGCCATGAAAGAGCTTTATTAATATAAGCAGATGCAACCTTCTGTTCATTGCCAAAATGTTCCTGCAACAAAGTTTTGGCTCTAATGTATCCTCTTTGTGGATCAATATGCTGACAACTCTGTATCAAATCCCTTGGAAAACCAACAGTATACTGTTCAAGGTAGTACAGGCAATCACTGTCGTTATCTGTCTTACTTTCAACGCTATTTTTGAAAGCTCTCATGAATGCATGATACTGTAATGGATCACCATCAAACACGTTAAGATCTTTCTTGGGCAAGGATGATAAACATTGCTGTTTTAACAATAGTGTTGTTATTTCATTTTGCTTTCTCATTATTCCCAATATGTTATTTTGCTCTCCATCGTTGGATTCATCATGGGAATTTAATACATTTCCTTGTGATCTCTGTTCCACTGTTTGGCATCTAGATGGGTGTTGTTTCACTAGATGAGGCTGTGAGAATACCGGTTGTTGTACAATTGTCTCTTTAGGCCTTGCACCTGATTCCAAACACTCATGCATTGATCTTTTTTCTCTTAGAAGCTTTGGAGGAACAAATGATTTAGCACTGGCATTAAGACTTTGTGTTTTCTTTTGTTTATTCTCTAAATTGGAATGTTTCCTTCCTGAACGGTCAGATTTACTGCTTGACACACTCTGAGATTTCAAAACATTCAGTTTGGCCATTTGAATTGCAATTTCTCCATGCAAATTAAGTTGTTCTTTCTTTTTCCGTAACTGTTCCTCTTGATCCTCCAGCTCATGCTTATCCTTCAAGAATTTTTGTTGTGCCCTTAATGCTGCCAACTCAGCCTCTGCTTTGAGACGTACAGAAGAAGTAGATGATGCCACAGATCTTTTTTCTGTTGTTGAGCTTTGAATTTCGGATAATATACTCCCCACATTTGATACACTGTCAGTTGGTTTGATGTCATCTTGTAAATTATCTGATGTAACGATGGATGACACATGATCTAGCACTCGAGGATTGGGAAACTCTTCCTGCATTGCACCAGCACAAGACTGAACAGCCATATCATTCTCCACATTGTCTGATGTAACGATGGATGACGCATGATCTAGCACTTGAGGATTGGGAAACTCTTCCTGCATTGCACCAGCACAAGACTGTTCAGCCATAACATTCTTCAATGATCCTTCTGGTTCACTCAACCAATGTTGAACAGCTTCTTTAAATGTGTTGCTGTATTTCATAATACTCCAAAACCATTCATTTTGTTTTTCCTGTTCATCTTCAGGAAGTAAAGGAATCACCATGTCATGCATCTTGCTGGCATTTTCACAAAGCTGAACAAGAGTTTTAAACTGAATTTGCACCTGGGAGGTATTTTCCTTTCTTTTCATCAGATTTTTCATCTCTGGTATCTGGCTCTTAATTTTGTTTACATTTGATTTTCGTTTCATTTGCAAACTTTCAATTTTGTTCGCCAAGGCCTTTGCAGTAAGTTTAGTTTCTCTTTTACCGCAATCCATTTCAAAGCCAGTGACGTCATCACCACTCACTTCACTCATGTTTGAGTTCTCACAAGTCAACAATGTTCGTATAATCATTCAAATCCTCCAACATCACAGCATCAGCGACACGTAAACAAACGCCGTCAACATCGCGACATTATTTTTCAACACAAACGGATCGCCAACGATAAGATTTAAACACCAGAGCTCTGTGCAAACTCAACTGAAGCCAAACAACAAACAATAACCCAACCGCGCGATCATCCCCACTGGATAGATAGCGACGAACACAATTCAATCTGCGCGCAATCCAATACTGCACAGCTGATTAGAACAAAGCCCAACAGGCTTACCTATGCGGGGATTGTTTGCTTGCTTCTCTTCAGAGCTTTGCTGATCAAGTTTCGCTGGCGATTCAACTTCTGCGGTGGCTGTAGAATTCCTTTCCTTGTTTTATTTGAGCAGAATCCTGTCCTCCGTGGTGCGATGTAAACTTAATCCGTTTGGCGCGTCCGCTGAGAGTATTCTTTGTTGACATAATATAGCGGCTACTCAATCCAATGATGATACCGCTGAGAGACTAAGACAGGGACTTTATGCACTTGTGACGCATAAACAAAACATCGATGAGGCAAATGATCTTTTACTAGCAATTCTTTATTGCTGGCTGATGTTTCTTGATAGTACAAAGTTTAGTGGTCAACAAAGAATACATCGCCCCTGCTCACCCCCTCTCACCTAACTTAATCAGTGAACAGGTGACTAATATTCACCTGTTCACTGATTAAGTTAGGTGAGAGGGGGTGAGCAGGGGCGATGTATTCTTTGTTGACCACTAAACTTTGTACTATCAAGAAACATCAGCCAGCAATAAAGAATTGCTAGTAAAAGATCATTTGCCTCATCGATGTTTTGTTTATGCGTCACAAGTGCATAAAGTCCCTGTCTTAGTCTCTCAGCGGTATCATCATTGGATTGAGTAGCCGCTATAATGACATTTAGTTCGACAATGGCCTGGGGGCCCCAAGCAGCCGCTTAGTTCGCTTATGCCTCGGGCCGGCCCTGCCATCGTGTGTCACTCACTTGCGCTGCTGACCGCGAACTGGTGCGAAGCACTGGCGTTTTGACTTTGCGTTACGTACAACAAAAAATAGCCTACTCAGACCATTTTCAGGAGAGGGGTGTTTCATTATGAAACAGGCTACATTTTACTCAAGCAACATTAAATAAAATGCATTTTTTTCTCACTTTCATCAATAAATGGTGGTATTTTGGTTAAAAATAAAATATGGTAACCTTTCCTTATATTTAGGATGAACAGAATTATTGCTGGACTGCATGGGCCCCCCCTTGCGGCTGGGCCCCAGAAAACGTTCCCCTTTATCCCCCCTTATGGACGGCCCAGGTCACAGCGCCTGCATCCTGGACTAATCTTTCGAGTCCTATTGCGCTGATACTGTCAACACACAAGGTTTACATAAACAAAGTTGGTTATGTCTAAAGTGAAAGCAAACAGAGAAAATCTGCTTGTCAAATGCGTGTATATTAGACGCGTCGCTTGCAGTTCTTAAAGAGACAGTAATAATATGCTGCCGCTTGTCCTTAAAGAGATACTGCACCCAGAAATAAAAATTCTGTAATTATTTACTCACTCTAATGTTGTTCCAAAGCTGTATTAATTTCTTTCTTGTGCTTAAATACACTATGGAAGTCACTGGAGTACAGCAACTGTTTGGTTAGCCACATTCTTCCAAATAACTTTTATTTTCAACAGAAGAAAGAAACTTGAGAGAGTAAATGATGACAATTAAAATTTGGGGGAGAACTATCCCTTTAATGTTAATAAAACAACAAAACACAGAGGAAATCACTCACTGCTCTTGACTAAGAACTTTAATAGAAGCTTTAATAAGCTTTTTTGCACTTAAAAACAACAACAAATATATCGGTATCGGCATCGGGCAAAATTAGTTTGAAAATATCGGCATATTGAATATCGGCCAAAATCCAATATCGTGCATCCCTAGCAATATCAATGTTGTTCTAAAAATCCCCTGATGAAGACACAATAATAAACATTACAAAAAGTAAACTATCAATTGAATATATTGTTGTTTCCCCCATATCATTTATTGAAATAGTAATACACTGCCGTTCAAAAGTTCAGGGTCGGTAAGATTTTTTTATGGTTTCATAAAGAACTTTCTATGCTCACCAGGCATGCATTTATCTGATCAAAAATAAATTAAAACAGTAATATTGTGAAATTATTACTATTTTAAATATTTTCTATTTTAAGTACACTCTCAGAACAAAAATAGTACAAAAGCTGTCACTTGGACGGTACCCTTTAAAAAAGTTCTAATATGTACCATTTAGGTAATATATACACTTTTGATACCAATATGTATCTTTGAGGTACTAAAATGCAAAGGTATACCTTTTGAAAGGATACCTCCCCAGTGACAGCTTTTTTACCTTTTTTCTGAGAGTATATTTTAACATTTCTGTGATGGCAAAGCTGACTTTTCAACAGCCATTAGTCTTCAGTGTCACATGATCCTTCAGAAATCATTTTAATTTGCTTATTTGGTGCTAAAGTAACATTTATTCTAATTATCAATGTTGAAAACAGTTGTGCTATTCAATATTTTTGTGGAAACCTTGATACATTTGTTGCAGGATTCTTTGATGATTAGAAAGTTACTTGCCCTTTCTAGCTAATGCTGCTTCATCACTGAAAATATTACAATTATTTATCTTTGTACATCAATTTTAGATATGGACAGACCGCCGGATGGACTTTGAAAAACTCTTACATTCTGTTACACTCTGTTGCGCTCCATCGAGCTGTCTTTGCAATAACGCGACCTGTGTGATCAACTTCTGACTCGTTATTTACCGTCCGTTCTCGGTAAGTGGTTCACTTGTTTCCTGTTGTAGCATCTGGGGCTGTGCGGACTGTGAACGTACAGAAATAGGAAGGTGATACTTCAGGTTTGGTTTGCTCATATCATTGAAAAATGCATTATATGTACGGTTCAGGAGCATGATTAAATGCATTAATTAATCTCAATAAATTAGCATTTTAAATTGACAAGCTTATAAATTAATATGTGCGGACTTGCATAGAGAGAGAGAGAGACATCAGGAAAGGATGTGGGCACAGCTTCTTTCATCAACATCTCTTCAAATGTTTTTTAAATTATCACATCATTTCAGCCCAATCTATTTTCATTCCACTCTAAAATTAAAACCTTCAAACTTGAAGCCTTTCCTGGTGTGATTTTTCATACATAGATACACATATAGCCTTCTATCTTCACACATCTCTGAAGTGAAGCTGATATGATCACAGACATGTCTCTTTTTTTATGAACTTAAACATATTATGCTCTTTTTGCTTCACACACATTTTTGATATTCTTTATCAGTGCTACCTTCATTCATTAACGTTCATTAAACATTTCATCTGAGTTCTCCAAACCCCTGAGATGAAAGACAAGCATCTTCTTTCTGACTGGTGTGTATATGCTTGTTGTGATGAATGTATGTGATAGGGTTTGACCCTACCATGTCGCACTGCCTCTCACACTGGTTGAGATCGATGGAAGCGTTTGACGGACGCCCCTCAGCCGTGACATGCTTGGAAAGAGGATATTCTCTGTCCTTCTCATTAAAGTGCAAAATGACTTGACATTTACATGCAGATTGGGTGCCGGCTGCCGCTTTGCAACAGATAACATTATTTTAGAAGAAGGTTAGGGGAAAGTGACAGTGTGTGAGAGCATCTGTGTGTGTGTATGTGGTTGAGTGGTTGGGGTGGGGGATGGGGTGTATGTGTATGTGTGTGTGTGTGTGTGTGTGGAGGGGTGGAAGGGTGGAGGGGGGAAGGGTGTGTGTGTGTGTGTGAGTGTGTGTGTGTGTGTGTGTTTTAAAGAGAGAGGGGCAAATTGTTAAACGGTTATTTAAGCTTCCTTTTTTTTTTAGCTTTTAACAACAGTCACCTAGTAGACTGACTATGGCAAATAAGTTATATAAACTAGGGTGTTTTTTCTAGGTTTGTAGTTGTTGTTTTCTAAGTTTGTTCCGTTGTAGTGCTAAAATGTGTTGATTATGATTGCAACATGTCACCAAAACAAATTTTATCTTGCATTCATTCAAACTTTCAGCTGGACATATGTTAAACAGTAACCAGTGATATTTGATTTTGAGTAAAATATTTGAATGTATTTTTAGAATATTTGTTACATCAAAATTATGTTGTAATTATATATCTTTATTTGCACATGGTCATATATTAACAGTCAGTCAGTTAACAGACTAATTCAAATCATTAATGCACAAGTGAGTTCTAGGTTGTTTCGTTTCCAAAAAAAAAAAAAAAAAAAAAAAAAAAAAAGTAGACTTGAGTCATTAGAAATAACCAAGTAATTTTTTTCTTGCAAATTGCAAATCCTGACTTACTCTTTGTTTGTTGTGTGCGGTAAAAGCTGTTGACAAAACCACATATGAATGTGCACATGGTTTTCTGGACTAGATACACTTTTTTTGTTGCATTTGCAGCCATTTTAGTCAAAATTACAAAATGTTTGCATGCGTTTGCAGTCATTACCTGATTTGAATAATTCCTTTTATCGAATTGAGTGCTAGACAACAGACAGGTTGCACTACTACGGAAGCGTATTGCATTCACTTGAAGAAAAAAATCTACTCTGTTTTTCTGAATTAATGAGTTAATTATCTCAGAATTACGAGATAATTTTTCATGGAAAAAAAGTTTTTGCTCTGTTTTTCTGAATTAACGAGTTAATTATCTCAGAATTACAAGATAATTTTTCATGGAAATTTTTTTTTGCTCTGTTTTTCTGAATTAACAAGTTAATTATCTCAGAATTACGAGATAATATTTCATGGAAAAAAAGTTTTTGCTCTGTTTTTCTGAATTTTTAACAAGGTGATCTATTTTCCAGAGTAGATTTCCAATTATTGTCATACATTTTTTTTGTGCATTTTTGACCATTTTATTTGCAGTCTGGAGCCCTGATTCAACACAAAATGCTTGCATGCATTTGCACTCATTACCTCATTTGCATAATTTCAATCGTATTGAGTGCTAAAAAAAGCAGACAGGGCATCCACTTCTTAGCGAATTCCTTCTACTTAAATTCAAGATATCACTGAATATGTCTGTTACTGAATTTGTTTTTAATTATGAAGTGATTGTACAAAAAAATGAGTTGGCTACATTTTGTTAGGTTTATGCATAGACCAAAATATCTTCCAAGACAAAATACACTAGTAAGTTTTCTTAACACAGAAAGATATCCAGGATAAATACCCTGAAAACAAGTCTTAATTCCTCAAGGCATTTTCACTTCTCAGGGAAATGTTTTTAATAAGGCCTTCCTTCAGATATTTGTGCTAAAAAACGTTTTTTTTGGGGGGGTATGAACTGTATGTATTGGTTACTATGTCTCTGTGTGTTTGTGTCACCAAGTAAACGTATCACAACAATTTTACCCTTTGTAAGTAATCTCCTTGGCATGTGGTGGAAGCTCATTTGGCCAATGAGGCATGTTTGCTTCTTGGCAATAGTAAATCGAATTCTGAATCTATCACACTGAGAATGAGGATCAAGCCCTTGTCAGAGAGGTGAATGGCTCCGGAGAGAGCCCTATAAATCCAGAGCACTGGGGGCGGGGAGGTGGGACAGCACCTGTCAGATCAATCTGATGTCAAATGGTAATGCATGGAGCTCACATTATATAATTATATGACAATGAACTGTTCTTGAGTATAACTGACACACACTGATCAACTGATATACAGATACCTTATATCATAAAGTCTCTACTCTCTGGTGTTCATACAGCATGGTATTGTATTTAGCTTTACTTGTATGTGAGGTTTTAAGTGCTTTAGTATGACAGTGCAAGTTTAGCCTGTGATATTTTTGCCTTAGTAGATGAGTGCAGTGCATGGTGGGGGGTGGGAGAGAGAAAGCAGTCAAGACACTTTTACTTGGTCACACTGACAAGTCTCAGCATTCCCCTCGACGCACATAACCTCGTCCGAAAGTGTGTATTTTTGTCCTTGAGTGGACCCAAATGGCAGCAAGGAAAATTGTTGTTAAATGCTGACAATCTCCCTTTGCTCCTCTTTCTCTTTGTGTGTCAGTGTTTATAAAGACAGACAAAGACAGAAAGAGACTGTATAGGTAGAATTCGAAATGCAGAATATAAATCTACGGCATGTAATTTCTGCACTACAATGGACCCCTGTTTCTGCCCCAAGAGTAAAAAATAAATACATTTGCATTGTAAAATATAAAGCCACTCTGCAAGATAAAAAGTCACAAATTACAAGAAATAAATTCACATTCTGATTGCAAGATACAGTCACAGTTAGAGATACATTTGCAATTGTGTGATTTAAAGTTGCAGTTACCTTTTTTTTTTTTTACTCTGAGGTGGAAACAGGCTTCAAATGATTAATATCCGTAAATATAATTTTAAAAATATAGACTGTTTTCCAAACTGTTTTTGCATTGTAGTCCCACCCCTATACTCATGCAATTGGTTAAGAGGATGTTGCTTTACAGAACAATGTTAAAAGCACCACAGATCCACAGTTTGTGTGTGTGTGTTATTTTTGTTCTCTAAGAATAAATGAGGCTGGAAAGGAAAATAAATGATTGTTTTTTTAAAGAGAATAAGTACACCGCTTTAAGTCATTAACATTAAATATGTGTTAGAAGGGCCAGGGGGAAAAAAAGTTTCGTTTTAAATTTCCAAATCTTTTGAAGTTCGCAGTCAACATTAAAAGTGATAATTACAGCTCAAATCAACAGTTTGTTATGCAGTCAATGGACTTCTAAAAGGGAAGGTTATGAACTTCGCCGACTGAATTTGCGAAATCCATTAACAGATGATGTTTTCCGTATTTGGACTAAACAAACTTTTAAAATAAACCCAAACCATAGATTGCTTATTATCTGTGCTAATTCTAAATGAGCAATTTCACACTAACAATAATGGATTTGCACAAACTTTTTTAGAAACCACAACAGAATTAGCAGGCCTGAGTAATATCAGCTTCAACTTCTGTTTGGCATGCATGGTCTAATTGATAGGGACTAACACTGCCCAGTTACTGGTATATTAGAATTGATTATAATGTGGTGCAGACTTGAGTGTCCGTGTGCATTTATCACAGTAATAGTTTGTATTAGATGGTGCTGATTAATGCAGCATGAGTTTAGCCAATGCTAATGGAGTTGCTTTTGTCCATTTGGCACTGAACTCCTGATTGAATCAACTGGATGGAAGGTCAGGGACTCAGGGGAGATGCGCTATTTATTTACATTATGTGTTTTATGGGTGGAGTGAAAAGTTTAGTTGTGTGTGTGCAGGTGTATTTTAAATGTGGGAGAGCATTGAAAGTAAACTTGGTTTTCAATTTTGCCCATGCGCCAGTGTGATTATCTAATATATACACTGACCTAAAGGATTATTAGGAACACCTGTTGAATTTCTCATTAATGCAATTATCTAATCAACCAATCACATGGCAGTTGCTTCAATGCATTTAGGGGTGTGGTCCTGGTCAAGACAATCTCCTGAACTCCAAACTGAATGTCAGAATGGGAAAGAAAGGTGATTTAAGCAATTTTGAGCGTGGCATGGTTGTTGGTGCCAGACGGGCCGGTCTGAGTATTTCACAATCTGCTCAGTTACTGGGATTTTCACGCACAACCATTTCTAAGGTTTACAAAGAATGGTGTGAAAAGGGAAAAACATCCAGTATGCGGCAGTCCTGTGGGCGAAAATGCCTTGTTGATGCTAGAGGTCAGAGGAGAATGGGCGACTGATTCAAGCTGATAGAAGAGCAACTTTGACTGAAATAACCAGTTGTTACAACCGAGGTATGCAGCAAAGCATTTGTGAAGCCACAACACGCACAACCTTGAGGCGGGTGGGCTACAACAGCAGAAGACCCCACCGGGTACCACTCATCTCCACTACAAATAGGAAAAAGAGGCTACAATTTGCAAGAGCCCACCAAAATTGGACAGTTGAAGACTGGAAAAATGTTGCCTGGTCTGATGAGTCTCGATTTCTGTTGAGACATTCAGATGGTAGAGTCAGAATTTGGCGTAAACAGAATGAGAACATGGATCCATCATGCCTTGTTACAACTGTGCAGGCTGGTGGTGGTGTAATGGTGTGTAACTTTAGGCCCCTTAGTGCCAATTGGGCATCGTTTAAATGCCACGGCCTACCTGAGCATTGTTTCTGACCATGTCCATCCCTTTATGGCCACCATGTACCCATCCTCTGATGGCTGCTTCCAGCAGGATAATGCACCATGTCACAAAGCTCGAATCATTTCAAATTGGTTTCTTGAACATGACAATGAGTTCACTGTACTAAAATGGCCCCCACAGTCACCAGATCTCAACCCAATAGAGCATCTTTGGGATGTGGTGGAACGGGAGCTTCGTGCCCTGGATGTGCATCCCACAAATCTCCATCAACTGCAAGATGCTATCCTATCAATATGGGCCAACATTTCTAAAGAATGCTTTCAGCACCTTGTTGAATCAATGCCACGTAGAATTAAGGCAGTTCTGAAGGCGAAAGGGGGTCAAACACAGTATTAGTATGGTGTTCGTATTAATAATCCTTTAGGTGAGTGTATATATATATATATATATAATTTTTGTTTAATTGCTAAAAGTGTTTTAATTTTTGGGTGTTTGTTTACTGTACATTTTTGCTCATTTATTGTCTGCCAGGTTAAAATTGTTACTTTGATTGCTTCAAAAAAATGTCTCGTTGAGTAGAGATGCCCCATTACATGATTTGAGGTATTATTTGGGTCGAAACTGCATGATTTTCTTATAGGGAAAGTGGAAAAAAAGGGGGAAAAGTAATCATTAACTGAAAATCTTGAAATCCACCATTTTCTCAATGGCATGGTCATGGAAATTAATAAGAGAATCAGATTCAGAAACAAATAAAGTCTTTTGAACAATTCGGTTGATCCAACCAAACCAATGCAACAAAGATTTGTTCACAATTTAGACTGATCTAGTTCTTACTAACTCAATGATTCAAAGTAGTTAACAGTCAGTGAATAAAGACTAAAGTTCGTATGGCTTCAGAAAACAAAAATATAAGGCTGCACGATTTTTTGATGTAAAACCGAAATCGCGATATGGCTTAGTGTTCTGTTACACGTGAACAGCTCATTATCCTGTGTTTTCGGATTGTAAATCAGCTGTTGTCAACAAAAGAGAAGCTTTAAAGGCTCAATGTGATTTTCAGCCAAATGAAAAGTTTAATCACAATCACGATTATATCAGAAAAATCGCAGTATGATATTTTTTCCCCCAAATCGTGCAGCCCTACTAGAATAGTGCATGAGTCATATGGACCACCTCTGTGATCATTTTTTATCATGCTGGAGCTTGACAACTGCACTCCTGGTTCTTTTACAATATTATACATTTATATAATATTATATTTACAAGTGATTTATTTCAGGATAATATATATTTAAAAAAAATTACACTTTGTTTCACTGAAAAAACAAAACATTTTTGGTGAACTTTTCCTTTAATGAGCAATAATAATAGTGATTTTTTTCTGTCTTGGCAAGCACCACTAATAATCATTACTGTGTTAGAGAGAAGTGTGCGTGCGTGTGTGTGTGTGTGTGTGTGTGAATGATGTGAGCGCATGGGAGAGGAAGTAGTCTCTCTTCATTTCTGTCATCATGAAAGGGTCTCCATGGGCCTGAAGAGAAGAGAAGAAGAAGGGGAGAGAGAGAGAGAGAGAGAGAGAGAGAGAGAGAGAGAGAGAGAGAGAGAGAGAGAGAGAGAGAGAGAGAGAGAGAGAGAGAGAGAGAGAGAGAGAGAGAGAGAGAGATAGAGAGAGAGAGGGAGAGGGAGGGAGAGACAGAAGACTATTTAAATCCATCACCTTGAGCAATTGTCAGTGCTGCAAAAGAGGAGAGAAGAGGATTGAGGGACCCGGGGAGGGAGGAGATGGAGGAGTGGATCTTGTCTTGTGATTCATCCCTCTATTGGGTGAATTAAATCTCAGTCAGTTGGCGAGCAAACAGATTTATTTAGAGTGGGAAACCAAGACTTGAGTGCGGGTGGTGTGACCAGACCAAGCTGTACTGATTCAGCTAGCACGGGTGGGGGCAGGCTGTCAGTCACCCACGCACACCCTCAACGTGATGCTGACTATCCCTCAGTCCCTCTCATACACACACACACACATACTCGCTCATCATGCTAGGGCTGATCATTTTAGGGCAGCCTGATTTATCAGCCCCCGGAGGATGAGAGTATGACAGCTGTCAGTCATAGCTCTGGTGTAGGAGATGGATGAGGAGGCTATATGTGCGCATACTGCTTGCCTCTGACACACCCATACACACATATATCCAACATAAGCCATATTTGGATAGTAACAAGAGGACATACAATAATTTTTACATTGACAGGGGCAAGTCAGTGATTTTATTGCCATACCAATCCAAAATGTTTTCCATCCATGTAAAAATTCCCAGCCGAATTGAACCTATTTTTTGACAAACGCCAAGGATTTGTGGTAATTTGACTGCCACTCGAATCCACATCTTTTTACAAGAAGAGATAAATCCAAAATCATTTTGTAAATCAAATGTTACACTTTATGGTAATGTACATGCATTTTAAAAATGGACACTTTTAATACTGAAATGATGGCAACTTACTAAAAGGTTCAGTGGGGTTCTATATAGAGTTCTATAAGGTTCTTGACTCAATTCTAATGAACCTTTACGGCAAAAAGTTTTTATATAAGGAGAAATGTCTTAAATGATTGCATAATACTTTCACGTTTACCGGGTTATTTATTTTTTTCTATGGATGACTAATTTGTTTAAGAGCTGTGTAATTCGTCAAATTTAATTAATTCATCAAACTAATACAAATTTATTTTCACGTGGTTCCTTGCACTATACTATGACCTCAAAATGCTTTTACCATAGTGCTGGATTTGTAAACTAATGCATTTTGATGCATTAGTTTGCATCACATAACCAGCTCTATATTTATGACTTTTATGAAGTAGTAAGCTCGGTAGCTCACCTGGTACAACTTTGCACTTTAGTTGTGAAGCGCTTAGGTATGAATCCTGTGAAACGAGTTAAAGACTTGTTGAAGGAAGCTAAAATAGGATGATTGCATTAGCAAATGTATTTTTATTTCACGTTTGCTTTTGTTAACAGGATCGGTTTAGTGTAGGTGGTACTAGAGTTGTAAAAAGTACCGACTTCAGTACCAGCATTTCCCTCTAGCATTTTGAGCGCTGTTGAACTGATTCTTAAACACCTCTGATTCGCCATTGTGTTAACGCGCTCAACATACAACTAAAGTCGGTACTTTTTGACAACTCTAGATGGTACATTATTTCAAATGCAGCAACCTTTTAGCTCCACTCACTAGACATTTAATTTCCTAAACTGCCTTTTACGTTCATTAAGAAAATAAAATGTCACCAGATTCACGTTCATCTGCTTAAAACTGAATGCGTTTTTAATGCCACTCACCGGACATTTCACTTTGAATTTGTTGTAAAACGTGCAAGAAGCAACGTAAGATCTTTTTGCAGAAATGTCACCTGAGGTCAGGGCCGGATTAAGAGTTCAGAGGCCCCTGGGCACAATGTCTTGTAGGCCCCCCCTTAGGCAGGCCAAATGTATGTTTTGTCCAAGAACATTTTAATATGGCATTTACAGTTTTACTGACTTCTAAGGAACTTTGTTGTACTATGCTGGAGTAAAGTTCATAAATGGTTGTTCTTTCCCATAGGAATTTGTAAAACTATGTTGGGTGGACGTCTGTGCCTCTAGGGGGGTTCGGGGGCATGCTCCCCCGCAAGAAAATTTTGTACATTTTAAGGTTAAATGCATCAATCTGGTGCTCTTTGAGAGATCAAAATTAAGAGCTTCAACCCATGAACTGCTCGTTGAACAAAGAAAAAGCATTGATTTGTACCAGGACAATAAAGAGGGCTCAAACATCTTTTTAGTTATGAGAGTCTCAGTCTACATTACATTATCAATGGTATTTTAGGATGCCAAACAATTATTATAATAATGTAATAATGATTTATATAATTATTCCTATGACGTAAAATCCATATAGCCTATAAATGTACAATAAATGAAAATGAATATTTCAAAAGTATATTTTAGTCTACATTACACTATAATACAGGGAAATTTAAATACTTTTGTCCTAATTTCCTCACTTGCAAGAAATAAACCCTTGAGCTTTTACATGCTGATCGCGTGAGCAAAGTGCACTTTTCTTTAAATCACCCAGCACAAACAGGATGCCTATTCTTAAAGTCTTGTGCTGTTTTATAAAGGCACAAAGCCATATCATGGTTTCGATTTTATTTCGTTGGCAAAATATAACGCTAGAGACCTTTATGTTAGGTTATACATTTTACATCTCATATGTGTTGGGAAAAGGGAGAAGAGAGAGTTCGGCAAAAGGCGGATTCGAACTCGGGTCGAGCTCATCAAAAGCTACTTTCTAGCACTTAACGCGCTACGATCAACGCCACTGTAGCTATTCCATGACGGGCGTCTTTTTGCTAAAAAGACAGGCACTAAGTTCAAATATACGCTCCGTTATTTAAAATATTTTTTTCTTCCCCTCGCTTGGGCCACAAGTGCGCATGGGGAACTTGCAATGAATACATTTTATCAGACCGGCCCTCGCAGCCTCGAAACACTACCGGCCCACCGGAGAAACTCCCGACTCTCTCGATTGCCACTCCGCCCCTGGTGCCCAGGGCCCCTTAGATGTCGTGGGCCCCTGGGCAAGTGCCCAGTTGCCCTAATGGTTAATCCGGCCCTGCCTGAGGTGTGTTTTTCCAGTGAGCCTTGGTTGCGCATTTCAGTTCACACGTGTTCAAGCTAAATCAGCAAGTCTCCTTAGCACAGGAAAGGGAAGCTTGATGTATGACACACTTTTCACAGCCAACACAGACGCTTACCGAGTTCAGCAGAGGCACACACAGTTTTCGCTTTTTTAGTCATTTTACATCTATAGCTCTTCTTTTTAAAACCCAAGTGAGGTGTCTGGCTGTCAACTATATACATAGGCAGCGACCTTCTAAGGCAGCATTTTGACTAAAATGAATCCTCATAAGAGACTGATCTGAAACCTTCTTTATAAGCATCAACTCAGTTAACTGTCACGGACGTGATCCCCATATGAAGCACATGAGAGACTTGACTAAACGTCAGTTGATTCCAATAGAGTTGGACATAAGAATTAGAGTTTCTAAGTTAATGACTCAGTTCTGTAATACACATTTTATTTTCATTTAGGCATTTGGCAAACACTTTTATTCAAGGGCCTACATTTGATTAATAGAGCAGTTTGTGAATTTAATTGGAATTGATCGAATTACATGGGGTGGCACAGTAGCTCACTAGGTAGCACTGTTTCACAGCAAGAAGGTCCCTGGTTTTAGTCCCGGCTGAGACAGGAGGCCTTTTTTGTGTAGTTTGCATGTATTCCCTGTGTCAGCATGGGTTTTCTCTGAACGCTCTAGACAAAATTTCTTGTAGGTGAGAGTGTGGATGTCTTTATATCTGTGTGTATTAGCCTTGTGATACATTGGCCACCTGTCCAGGGTGTCCCCTGCCTTCGTCCAGAGATCCTGGGATAGGCTTCAGCCCTCCACCGACACTACAGAGCATAAGTGGTATGGAGAATGGATGGATGATTGAGCTATATGCCTCAATCCATTTCACAAACAAATATCGGATGAAATAGATCAACCCATTTTCTATCAATAATTTTTAGTACTGAATGACATTGACATTTTCATGATCAATATTCCCATTTGACTGCTGTATGATGGATGACAATTTCTCTGATCTAACCACAATGCATTCTGGGATTGCCTAATCAGGGAATAATTCATGCAGGTTTAAAAACGTATGTTTACAAAACTTAAACGAAAATTAGAAATGTTGCCTTCGCAACTAATTGAAATAAGTTTACGAAGATTTAAGACACGATGAATCGAAAATAGCCACAGATCTTTTCTTCTGTATTGTGATGTACATCCAAGTGTATCGGAGTATTGTTGTGAGCTTGCAGGGTTTGGGTTTAAGTTGACAAAATAATTAGAGAATTCTTGCATACTTCACGAGATAAGTCTGTCGTTTTCCCTGGAAGGTCGAGTAATGACATTTTGAGGTTAAAACATTAACAGTTTTTCTCGATTGCTAACACACTATAACTGGTTTAGTTGGCCCAATTTCCCAAACCATTCATTCATTTCTAGAAACAAAGACACGTTTCTCAAAATGGGTATAACACATTTCACCTGTTTTCACACACGTTCCAATTTTCTCAATGTTTTTCTACAAAACTCTACACAAAAATGGCCTCATTTTACACAGGTTTAACCATGTTCTCATTCAGAAAACACAAGTATATCATATAATCAGTGGTGGACGAAGTACACATACCATGTACTTGAGTAAAAGTAAAGATACTCAAGGTAAAATATTACTCAAGTAAAAGTAAAAGTGCTGCCTTTAAACATTCACTTGAGTAAAAGTACAAAAGTATTTGCCTTCAAATGTACTTAAGTATCCAAGTATTTTGATTTTTTTATGGCTATAATGTCCTATTATAATTTGTCACAAGACTCTTGCTTAACTCAGTCTAAGTGAAGACTAATGTCACTCTTGGCACACCAATCTATTAATGAAATGACATTAATTAGTCTGATATATATATATATATATATATATATATATATATATATCATTTTTTGTGTTTAATTTTGGAGGGAGAGGGGCCCCTTCCCATAAGTTATAAAACATTTACAGTATTTACTGTATATATTTTTCTCCAGCGCCTATGGTCATAATTATTAACATCTTATGATACATTCACATAAACCTGCACAACACCATTAAATATACACTCACCGGCCACTTTATTAGGTACCCCATGCTAGTAACGGGTTGGACCCCCTTTTGCCTTCAGAACTGCCTCAATTCTTCGTGGCATAGATTCAACAAGGTGCTGGAAGCATTCCTGAGGGAGTTTGGTCCATATTGACATGATGGCATCACACAGTTGCCGCAGATTTGTCGGCTGCACATCCATGATGCGAATCTCCCGTTCCACCACATCCCAAAGATGCTCTATTGGGTTGAGATCTGGTGACTGTGGAGGCCATTTTAGTACAGTGAACTCATTGTCATGTTCAAGAAACCAATTTGAAATGATTAGAGCTTTGTGACATGGTGGAAGTAGCCATCAGAGGATGGGTACATGGTGGCCATAAAGGGATGGACATGGTCAGAAACAATGCTCAGGTAGGCCGTGGCATTTAAACGATGCCCAATTGGCACTAAGGGGCCTAAAGTGTGCCAGGAAAACATCCCCCACACCATTACACCACCACCACCAGCCTGCACAGTGGTAACAAGGCATGATGGTTCCATGTTCTCATTCTGTTTATGCCAAATTCTGACTCTAACATCTGAATGTCTGAAAATTGTAGCCTCTTTTTCCTATTTGTAGTGGAGATGAGTGGTAGGAGTCTTCTGCTGTTGTAGCCCATCCGCCTCAAGGTTGTGCGTGTTGTGGCTTCACAAATGCTTTGCTGCATACCTCGGTTGTAACGAGTGGTTATTTCAGTCACTGTTGCCCTTCTATCAGCTCGAACCAGTCTGGCCATTCTCCTCTGACCTCTGGCATCAACAAGGCATTTCCGCCCACAGAACTGCCGCTCACTGGATGTTTTTTCTTTTTCGGACCATTCTCTGTAAACCCTAGAGATGGTTGTGCGTGAAAATCCCAGTAGATTAGCAGTTTCTGAAATACTCAGACCAGCCCTTCTGGCACCAACAATCATGCCACGTTCAAAGTCACTCAAATCAACTTTCTTCCCCATACTGATGCTCGGTTTGAACTGCAGGAGATTGTCTTGACCATGTCTACATGCCTAAATGCACTGAGTTGCCGCCATGTGATTGGCTGCTTAGAAATTAAGTGTTAACGAGCAGTTGGACAGGTGTACCTAATAAAGTGGCCGGTGAGTGTATATATATATATATATATATATATTTATACACACACACACACACACACACACACACACACACACACACACACACACACACACACACACACACACACACACACACATATATTCACACACACACACACACACACACACACACACACACATATATATATATATATATATATATATATATGTTATGGGAGCAGCCAATTTCCCTCCAAAATTAAACACAAAAACGTATTAATGCAGTGTTTCTGCTAGGCTACTCCCCAGGAAAAAAAGGTATTATATGCAAGTCATTTTAGTGGCAACGTAAGCAATGTTCATTATGCGTCAATACTTACCGATAATTGCTGCAATAATAGCTGCTGCTCTCTGTCCCGCTTAAAATCATTGTCAACGCGATTTGTTTGGAACTATTGAGAGCTACACGAATAACGTGACCGCGCGGCGGCGAGATCACTGTCACAACCATCTATGTTCGCAACCCTCATATTTAACGGCTCTGGTTCGCACTTAGTAGATACCGCCAAGGCAAGTTCAAAACAAAGCGCGCGCGCGCGCTGTACTGTGATTGGTGGCTCATTTGACCAGTTACGTTTTTATCCACTCAAAAATAAAAAGGAACGACTGATTTTGAAAATGTAGTAGAGTAAAAAGTAAGATATTTGACCTTGAAATGTAGTGGAGTTAAAGTAAAAGTCTCCCAAAATTTAAATACTTGAGTAAAGTACAGATACGCCAAAAAGCTACTTAAGTACAGTAACGAATTACATTTACTTCGTTACTGTCCACCACTGCATATAATTAACTCAAATAGCACACATTTAGCCATGTGTAAACATTAAAGTAGCAAAACTGATGACACACCAATACAAAATCTCAGGATATTATAAATACGTCTATGGCAGATATGTGCTTTGGAAAATGAATCCTGGTGGAAGACAAATAGGAAGATGAGAGGAAAAGAAAAGAAAAGTGAAGGGGACAGGGTCAAAAGGACATTTGTTCCTGATGAAATACAAAGCAATATAGTTGACCGTGTTCTTTTGCAGAAGTGACCATGAGGGAAGTTGGTCTAGGCTCATCAACAGGGGTTTTATACTACTTGCGTGTACAGTATTATTACAGCACACAGTAGCAGTACTACAGATGAGAGAGCTTTCACTATTCTATGTACAGTAAATACTGTTGCACATATTGTACACCCTCAAACTAGTAATTGTCAAATTGATTTGTAGCCAAGTAATTCTTAAATTTGGTATTTTTGCAGAACTGAGAGACGACTGCCTAGGTGAGGGAGAGAAAGTCTTTTGTCAGAAGACTAAGAAACTGTTCTATGGCAAATATGGTCATTATCAGTGCTGTAATACAATTTGGCAGAGGATGCTGAATTTTTTTTTTTTTTTTTTTACTGTACTGTAATTGACAGTGTACTGTATTGTATTGCAATTCCAAGTTCATGTTCAATTCTATGGTATTTCAACTTTTCTTTTCTAATGCTTTTCCTATACTGCAAGATATATTTACAGTAGGCCTAATGCAATTAAACTGCTTTTCTTAAAGCTTATTGTTGAATTTCACAATATCTGCACCCCTCTATGTAGACATTGAGCTGTAAAATGATTCCTGATTGCCAAAAGGAGGTTTTTGTTACAGTGTTTTGAAGTGATCTCATCTGTGTGTAAGACTATGTTGTAATGTGTGTGTGTGTGTGTGTGTGTGTGTGTGTGTGTGTGTGTTTGATGGCTTGTGTGCCATTTCTGAGGGCAAAGTTTCAGCGGAATTGGGTGAAAAGTTATGGATTTGTTTAGGGTTTCGAGAAAAGGAGGCATAATTATTATTGTATTATTATTATTGCATGTTGTTTTACTGTAAGCCTGTATGATTTTCTTTTTTTTGTGGAACACAAAATAAGTTATTTTGTCTATACAATTAAAGTCAGTTGTGTCAAGTGTTGTTTTGGATCCTTAAGTTTTGACTTTCATTATATGGACAAAAACTTTCTTCAGAATATCATTTTGGTTTGTATGTGGGGTGAGGGTGAACAAATGATGACAGAATTTTCATTTTTGTAAGAACTGTCCCTTTTCTTTGAATATCTTTTACAAAATCAGCATGCATATAAAGCCTAACATTTTGTCACATAGTCTTGTAACATATCTCATATTACTCTGCGTAAACAGGTACAGAGGGAGAGGGAGGGGCGGTTAAATGTACACATGTACACTCTTATCAGACACAAATAGATGAAAACATCAGGGAACAGAGGTGATAGGGACAGTTCCAATCATCAAAAGACAGATTCTGTGGATGTCTGTTTGTAGACTGGGGTCAAACTCATAGTCAGTTCCCAGATTCATCTGAACTTATCACTAGTCAGGCAGTCATGTTCCACAGATCACTGGGCTAAGTGATAAGATATTTCAGCATAATTTAATCTCTCAGCCTGAAACACACAAACACATGTTTGTGTGATTCAGTGGAGATTTGTGTTAGTGATGAAGACAGGCTTCAATGTTGGGGAAGCTACTTTGAGTAGTTTAATAATTCAAAAAGTTAAAATATATTTGGATGAATATAATCATCAGATGAAATGGTTAAGAATAGCCATCAAGGATGACAGATCAATTACATTAAATACTCCCCCCCAAAAAACAACCTACCTACCAATCTTACCATACCTAAATATATGATCTGCAATTTTTATAAAACCAGTTTATATAAATGACCTATTTGAGAGAAGGGATGAATCTCTGGCTTCTCATTGCTTCATATGAAAGAGAAAGGTGACATTTTAGGTGAGCTCATTTAATTAGTTATCTTGATCATATCTGTGCAGCTCTCAGCATTGTTTGGCAGCGGTGTCTCTACTGTAAGCGAAGTTTGATGTATAGATTTAACATTACCACCTCGACACTGTAGCTTTATAAAGAAACAAGATTAATAAGGTCATTGTAAGTGTAAGTCTGTAAATCTGTGTGTGGGAAAGAGAGCAGGAGAAAGATATCGAGAATGGAAATAGTCATTTTTATCCTATATTGTTTGCCATATTTATTTGCTTGGTCAATGTCTTTATAGTTTTTGGTTATTTTGTGATTGTATAGGCTTTAAGAATTGACAAAAAACTTGTGGCTGATCTTGTAACTACTAGCTTTGCATTTACTGAAAAATAATTGCACAACTTTGAATGTCTGTCAACCAGTCATAATCAAGCAACAGCCAGTTTGTGTGTGTGAGTGTGTGTGTGTGTGTGTGTGTTTGTGTGTGTGTGTGTGTGTGTGTGTGTGTGTGTGTGTGTGTGTGTGTGTGTGTGTGTGTGTGTGTGTGTGTGTGTGTGTGTGTGTTTGTGTATGAATGAATAATAAAAAAACATATTTACACAAAAATATTGATAACAATTATTTTGGGCTGAACTATTTCGTTAGGTTTGTAGTTTCGTTGGTACTTTGATTGGTTCCTCCTTAACACTCGCCAGGTTAACATTGTTGTTCTCTATATGAAATCGCCCAAGGCCCGCATCAGCCTAAGGGAATTATCGACAGTCAAATTCATAACATGAAAGTTGCTGAGGATATCAGGGTGTGTGTGTGTGTGTGAGAGTGCTACTGAATAAGTTATATAGCTGTTGGCTATAGTTGGTAAGATTTGAGAGAGAGAGAGAGAGAGAGAGAGAGAGAGAGAGAGAGAGAGAGAGAGAGAGAGAGAGAGAGAGAGAGAGAGAGAGAGAGAGAGAGAGAGAGAGAGAGATAGAGAGATAGAGAGATAGAGAGATAGAGAGAGAGAGAGAGAGAGAGAGAGAGAGAGAGAGAGAGCAAAATCAGAACTCAGCAGAAAGAGGAACAGAGAGGTTGAATTGACAGACCACCGAGGAGGCCGAAATGGAGTCATACTGCCGAAATAAGCAAAGGGTGTGATAGAGATAGTGGCAGTGGTAGAGAAAGTGATAAGGAGAGTGAAATGCCAGGGCATTTCAAAGATGGAAAAGATAAGACAGGAAGGATGGAGCCAAAGAGAGAGATAGGGTGAGAATGCAGCAAAGAAAGGGTGATCATGGGAAAGGATGAATTGAGGTGAGGCTGCAGTAAACCACTGGACCCATCAAAGAGCCCTACATTTACTGAGGTGTGTGTGTGTGTGTGTGTGTGTGTGTGTGTGTGTGTGTGTGTGTGTGTGTTTGAGTGATTGCAGCAAGGGAAACCGATCTAAACCTCTTGTCACATTGAGGTTTGAGGCATACTTCAGGAACAGCTCTGATATCTGGGTTACGATGACAGTAAACGTGAAGGGGAGAGAGATCTTGGGGGCAAGGCTAGTGAGACACGGAGAACATGAGAGCTGCAACAAATTCCTCTGGAGGGACGGAAAGATACATTTCTAGAGTGAAAGAAATGATCATGAAAAGAAAGAGGGAAAGTGAAGAGGCTGGTATACAGCATATTACAAAAGTGCTGGGTGTGCATGTAGCAAGACATTTAGAGTCAGACCAAAAAAGGTGCAAGATCTGCGGCTAGGACAGAAATGTCCAATTGATTGAACCTATCTGAAATAGGAAAGACTTATGTACTCACACTTGAAATTCCATTCTAAATCCTAGGTTATACCTGGGTATTCAGGTTTTGAGATTTCGCTACATTTGTAAATCCTTTGTTAATGTTCTCATTTGCATATTTATGAGGTCAATAACATTGCGTAGACAAACACAGCATGATGAGCCTGCTACTTGTTTTAATAGCTGCGTGTTTATCTGTGAAAAAGTCGGCACATGGACTAGGCCTGGTTGCCTTGTTAAACATAAAGCAATAATAATTATACTATTTTTTAAAAGTCTGTTTGACATTTTTGTTTCCCTATAGATATGGAGACCAAACACAGCATGAAAGTTTCTGTGACTGTACAAAAGCGAATTAATATTTAATAAGGTACACAGAGGCTGTGTATGATTGGTTGTCTGCTGCTAAACAACTTGTACTGCATTGTTTTACACCTTTGGCCTCACAATTACAAATTAACCCCACAAAAGTGGTGCTAACTCTGCTCTGAATCTTGTTTCTTCAGCTGGGTCCTGTTATGCTTTTTTACATTTCCAACTTTCTTTAGTGTGTGATGTTGCTGTTTAAGCATGAAAAAGGTCTGCAAATTTACAAAGCACAAATTCCAAATTCCAAATGAAGTTATTCTCTTTATCAATAAGCACTGTTTCTGAAGTCCCTGAAATGCCTCGATTGTAGTCTTGAGTTTTCTTCCGAGAACGTGCACGCCACAATATACCCTGATTAAAAAAAAATCCTACCCAAAACATACACAAAAAAGGGGAGAGGGCTGATTGACATAGTGTTTTGAAACTTGCGGTTATAATAGTAAGGGGTGTGACATTTCCGAAACACTCTCGGAGTAGTTGACCAATTACAAAACACTGGTCTAGCCAACCAATCAGAGCAGATTGTGTTTTTCATAATGAGGGGCTTCATAGAGACTAGAATGCTGTAAAAAAAAAAATATATATATATATATATATATATATATCAAGGAAATTAATGCTTTTATTGTTTTTTTTTCCCCCTCATTTGCAAATCATTAGTATGTTCTAGCACTTGGTGGATCAGTGCCATCCGGCTCTTATGCGATCCCGCCCCTTTGCTAGATGAGAGAATATGTCTAAGAAAGGAGTAGATGTGTTTAGATAAGAAAGAGAGAGATATGTAGAGGGAGGAAGATTAATAGTCTAAAGGAGTCTTATGTTTTATGTTCCTCACATTTTTGAAATTGGCTGTATCTAAAGAGCAGCATACAGGGATTCAAATGAACTGTTTTTTTACTTCAAGAAATATGTGACCACATCTTTATTACGCATAATTCATCACCACACCGGTATATTTATTTCACTCTGGCATAAACCCAGCTTGGACACCCAAGTAAATAATTAATAAAAGGCATAAATAATAAAATTAATTAATAATAAAGATGTACCCTGCTGTTTAGTGCTCATGGGTGGCTTGACAGAGCTCCAGTATGGATAGTACTCAGTAATGTATTACCCAGTTAATAAATTCATACTTTCACGCTTACACTGTCACTAAATATAAAATTCAATTTAAAATTTAAACTGGGGAAATAAAGTCAAAGTGCATTTTTAAAGGTTTATTGGGTTGAAGGGGTTGTTCCCCTTCGAGGGAACTCGCACTGCGTCATAGTTGTGACGCTTTGGGGAACGCCCCCACCGTAGCGCATCTGAAGCATGAATGAAATCTGTCCAATCCTGATTGGTGCTGCGTCATGACGTAGTAGATGACGGCATAACCGGAAGATACAAAGGTACGCTTGGCAAACACAACACTAGCTATTTCGCTCTTCAGCTAAAGCGCTCTGTGTGAATTGTCAGTCCTATTTATTGTTGTCTGTCCCTGTTCAGTTCTCAAACTATCCAAATGGCAAGCGAGCAGTTTAAATTGTGTGTGCATCCGTGTCCGCGTTACATTACGGGCGCGGACACACACCAGCTGTGTGTTCATTGCCTCGGCGTGCAGCACGCTAGAGCGGCTCTCGAGGGAGCCGCTTGCAGCGAATGTGATAAGCTGCCGCTCAGGGTTTTGCGCTCACGGTTGGCTGTGTTTGATGAGCACGGCCAGGCTCGCGAGCCCCGCGGTTCTGGGCCCGCCGTTGTCGAGGCAACGCGCTGCCGCAGATCGTGGGGTTCACAGATGGATCTCTCAGGGGGACATGGGACTGCTACGGCATCTTCCCAGTCCTCGTCTGAGGATTCAGATGTTCTCCCGCCTCGTGTGGAAGCCCGTGAACCGGCTTCTTCCCGCGAGGTGGAGGACACGATGCTGCATTTGTCTGGCTCTGAGGAGTCAGATAATTCTAGCATCGAGGTGGGGGGGGGGGGGGGTGGAAATCGATCAGCCACCTCATCCACCTGCTCAAGAGGAGCTGGTGGAGGTTTTGACCCGCGCTGTGGCCAAACTAAAAATTGATTGGCCACAGGAGGAATTAAAAATCCAGCCACCAAGCAGGCTGGATGAAAGATTTTTCAAGCGCAGGTCTCAGCCTCCACGCCGGGGCCTTCCGTTTTTTCCTGACTTACATAACGAGTTATGTAAGTCATGGGAGAAACCGTATTCAGCCAGGCTCTCAAACCCCCCAGTGCTTGATTTTTCGAATGTGCTGGGGGCGGCTGAGTGTGGTTATGGGACGTTGCCTCGGGTAGAGGAGGCTCTCGCGAGTTATCTTTCTCCCGAGGCCGCTTCATCCCTTAAGGCCCCGGTGCTGCCCACTAAGCCTTGCCGCGATACATCTGCGCTGGTGGGCAGGGCTTACATGGCGGCTGGGCGGGCTGGCAGCTGCCTGCACACTATGGGGGTGTTGCAGGCCTACCAGGCCGACCTCCTCAAGGAGCTTGATGAGGGTGAGGGTCCTTCTCCGAGTGACATCACGGAGTTGAGGAAGGCCACCGACCTGTCTCTCCGCATCACCAAGGAGACGGCCCGTGCCATCGGCCGCTCCATGGCTGGCTTGGTGTGTGTGGAGAGACATTTATGGCTTAATTTGTCGGGGATGAAGGAGAGAGAAAAACACTTTCTCCTAGACTCCCCGATTTCACCGTCTGGCCTCTTCGGCGGCGCGGTTGATACCGTAGTCGGGAGGTTTCAGGAGGTGAAAAAACAGTCGGCGGCCTTCCAGCAATACCTCCCTCGCCATTCTGGCTCCTCGAGGAAGGCTGTCTCTAAAGGGCAGCCTCGGCCGCCTGCCAGCTCCTCGCACCGGTACGTGCAAAAAGAGAGTGTCGCCTCCCGCGCCCCTCCCGAGGGAGCCTGGCAAAGGAAACGGCGCTCTCGCGGCAAGCCTTCTGAGCCTAAGGTCGATTTGAGGACCGTCCTTCAGGCAAAGAAGGCTTCCTCTAAGCGGTCCTAGACGCCGCACCCCTCAGAGCTGTCCCCCCCGGGGTGGAGCGATCGAGGTCGCTTCCATCCCGGAGCTCTTGGGAAGTCAGTGCTGTGTTCCCGCCGTCCAGTACGCTTCGGGCCACACTGATTTCCCGCGCACGCACGCCGCTCCAGCCGCCTCTATTAAGACTTGCGGCTGGGCAGCGAACGCGTCCGCCCACCGAAAACCGTTGTCGACCGCTCCCTGCCGGCCAGCCGCTTCAGGGGGTCGGGAACGAGTCTCGAATAACACCCTTAGTAGATTATCTCGGCGCATGGTCATGCCTTCCGAATATTTCTGCGTGGGTCCTGCGTACTGTAGAACTGGGTTACAGGCTGCAGTTCAGTTGCCCTCCCCCGAGGTTCAACGGGGTGGTCTGGACTGTGGTTGGCCCAGAGCAGGTTCGGGTTATGGAACAGGAAGTTCAATCCCTGTTGGTCAAGGAGGCCATAGAACGTGTTCCTCTGCCAGACAGGGAGTCCGGGTTCTACAGCCGGTACTTCATAGTTCCCAAGAAGGATGGGGGGTTGCGTCCAATAATAGATCTCAGGCACTTGAATCGGTCTCTGAGGAGATTCAGGTTCAAAATGCTCACAATTCCAGCCATCGTGAGTCAGATCCAGTTCGAGGACTGGTTCGCCACGATAGATCTGAAGGACGCATACTTCCATATTTCCATCCTTCCATGTCACAGGAAGTTCCTGAGGTTCGCTTTCGGGGGCGAAGCGTACCAATATCGGGTTCTTCCGTTCGGCCTAGCTCTCTCCCCTCGCACTTTTACAAAATGCATGGATGCAGCTCTAGCACCCCTGAGGCTCGAGGGCGTCAGGGTGCTCAACTACATCGACGACTGGCTGATACTGGCCCAGTCGCGAGAGCTGGCGATTCGGCATCGAGATGTCGTCCTCGCCCACATCCAGAGCCTGGGGTTGAGACTCAACACAAAGAAGAGTGTGTTGACGCCCTCCCAGAGGACTACGTTCCTGGGAGTTGTATGGGACTCCACGACGATGCGGGCACAAATGTCTCCCGCACGCATGGAGTCCATACGGGCGATGGTCTCCAGAGCGAAGCTAGGCCACAACCTCACTGTGAAGCAGTTTCAGAGACTGCTGGGGTTCATGGCAGCAGCGTCCAGTGTTATACCTTTTGGCCTGCTACACATGAGACCCCTACAGTGGTGGTTGAGAACCAAGGGATTTTCCCCGAGGGGAAATCCGTTCCGTATGATCAGGGTAACGCGCAGATGCCTTCGTTCCCTCGTCATATGGAGGAAACCTTGGTTCCTGTCCCAGGGACCGGTGCTGGGAGCATCATGTTGCCGGAAAGCCGTTTCAACAGATGCCTCCCTCACTGGTTGGGGCGCGGTCATGGACGGCCGCTTTGCGAGAGGTCTGTGGGAGACCCGGCATTCTTCCTGGCACATCAATTGCCTGGAAATGCTGGCGGTCTACAAAGCTCTGAGGAGTTTTTTCCCGGACCTCTGCGGCCACCATGTCCTGATACGCTCGGACAACATGTCCGTAGTCGCGTATCTGAATCACCAGGGAGGTCTGAGGTCGCGCCCTCTATGCAGACTGGCACACCAGATCCTTCTGTGGTCCCAGGGGAAACTGTCGTCTCTCAGAGCGATGTATATCCCCGGGGACCAAAATCAGGGAGCAGACGTCCTGTCGAGGCAGGGGCTGAGGCCCGGGGAGTGGCGACTCCACCCCGAGGTGGTGGAGGCCATGTGCGTGAGATTCGGCCCAGTGGAAGTGGATCTGTTCGCGTCTCGAGAGACGTCCCACTGTCCACTGTGGTTCTCTCTCAGGTATCCAGCTCCGTTGGGGCTGGACGCTATGACACAGACGTGGCCGAGGCTGCGTCTGTACGCATTTCCCCCGATCGCTCTGCTCCCGGGAGTCTTGGAGCGGGTCCGCCGGGAAGGGATCAGCCTACTTTTAGTAGCACCCCGCTGGCCGACCCGGATATGGTTCTCGGACATTGTAGCACTGCTAGACGGCCTCCCATGGCAGGTCCCTCTGAGGAGGGATCTGCTGTCTCAGGCAGGGGGCACAATATTTCACCCCCGGCCAGAGCTGTGGAACCTCTGGGTCTGGCCCCTGAGGGGGCTCGGTACTTAGAGGCTGGTCTGTCAGCAGGTGTTGTCGAGACCCTACTTAGCTCCAGGGCTCCTTCCACTAGGAGACTGTACAGCCTAAAGTGGAATGTGTTTTCCACTTGGTGTAGAGAGCGTGAGGTGGACCCAGTTAACTGCCCAGTGGCTTCAGTGCTGGAGTTCCTCCAAGATCGTTTCTCCGCCGGTCTTTCCCCATCCACACTTAAGGTGTATGTGGCTGCCATTGCGGCTTTCCACTCACCTATAGGTGCTGGGCCTTTGGGAAGGCACCATATGGTTGTACGTTTCCTCCGTGGGGCTCGGAGGATTAGGCCTGCGGCTCGCTCCAGAGTCCCAACTTGGGACCTGGCGGTGGTTCTCGAAGGGTTGGCTGAGGCCCCCTTTGAACCACTGGAGTTGGCTGAGGCAAAGAACCTGACCTTCAAGGTGGCCTTTCTCCTTGCCATCACTTCTCTGAGGAGAGTGGGGGATCTCGCCTTGGCTATATCGCCAACTTGCCTGGAGTTTGCCCCTGGTGGAGTTAGGGCCATCTTACATCCTAGACCGGGCTATGTGCCCAAGGTGCCGTCTAGTGCGGCACAGTCAGTGGTTCTTCAGGCCTTCCATCCTCCACCTCATGGGACGGCGGAAGAGGGGAGACTTCACCTGCTCTGCCCAGTCAGAGCCCTAAGGGTTTACTTGGAGAAGTCTTCTCAGTGGAGGAAGACCCAAGAAAGGGCTGCCTGCATCTAAACAGACAATCAGTAATTGGATTGTCCAGGCTATAGCCGCGGCTTATCAGGTGCGCAATTTGCCTTCACCTATGGCCGTGAGGGCACATTCCACCAGGAGCATGGCCTCCTCGGTGGCCCTCCTTTCTGGCGTCTCGCTTCAAGAGATCTGCGAGGCGGCCGGGTGGGCCACCCCGCACACCTTCATACGTTTTTACAGTCTGCAACTCCCCGTGACGCCTGGCACCAGAGTGCTCGCGTCCTAAGTGTGCCTGGTCTTCCAGCTTCACACTAGGGGCGGGCGTGATTACGGTGTGGCATAGTGGGTATTTCGTTCCCCAAAGCGTCACAACTATGACGCAGTGCGAGTTCCCTCGAAGGGGAACGTCTCGGGTTACGACTGTAACCCTTGTTCCCCGAGAAGGGAACGAGACACTGCGTCTCGTTGCCACACCTATCACAGGCAGAGCGCTAGCTTCATCGCGAAGAGCTAGTGTTGTGTTTGCCAAGCGTACCTTTGTATCTTCCGGTTATGCCGTCATCTACTACGTCATGACGCAGCACCAATCAGGATTGGACAGATTTCATTCATGCTTCAGATGCGCTACACAACTATGACGCAGTGTCTCGTTCCCTTCTCGGGGAACAAGGGTTACAGTCGTAACCCGAGACGGTTTCTGGAATCCACTGCTGCTTCAATGTATAGCTAATGAGTGATTATAATATTATATACAAGGTATTAATCAATATTTTTTCCTTCTAAATATCACATGAGTTCAGTGGTGGAATGTAACGAAGTACAAATACTTCGTTACTTTACTTAAGTACATTTTTCACGTATCAGTACTTTACTTAAGTAGAATCAATAGTGCATACTTTTTACTTTTACTTCGTTACATTTTGCAGCAATTATTATACTTTCTACTCCACTACATTTCTACAACATTCCGTTACATTTTCGTTAAATTTTCTGATCAGTTTTCCCCTGTCAAAACGTCATCCTGACCGTCCGTTCGTCGCACGTTTCTGTCTCACCAGTGAAGTTTGGTTGCCATAGATATATCAACCCGGTATAGCACGCAGTGTGTTTATCGTGCAATTTATACGCGAAAATTAGTTTTTACATGCATAGGACACGCATTGGTTTAGTAGTGATGTGGGGTGCGTGTGTATTATACGTTTGGTTAGAATTAGTATGGCAAGCCAAGAGGTTCAGAATTACGCCATAAATGAATCGCGTTTACAGCCAAACGCCGTCATATACGTCGTTTTAACATAATATGTGTGTTTATATATATATATATATATATACCGTATATAGTAAGGGTATATAGTAAGCTTGATGTGTATATTGCCTAATTGCAAGCTTGTTCAGAAATGGTGACAAAAACTTAAAATATAACTGCTTTTCCATCATATTGAACATCATTATATGAGTATTAGGTTGAATGAGTTAGAATTAACTGTTTTATTAATCATTAGAATATAGACATTAAGAGAATAAATTGTTATGCAAGTACTTTTACTTTTAATACTTAAAGTACATTTAAAATCAGGTACTTTTTACTTTTTACTTAAGTAGGGTTGTCATTGTGGTACTTCTACTTTTACTAAAGTAAATATGTCTCTGGTTATTTGTACTTTTACTTAAGTACTGAGATTCAGTACTTCCTCCACCACTGCATGAGTTGAACAACTTCTCTAGGCTTATGAGATTTTACTTTATTATAGAAGTTACCAGTGTGATTACTGAAATGTTCTTTTCATTCTTTCAAAGTCTGTATTAAATATCTGAGAGGTGACTGAAGCTGAAGTGCTTGCTTAAACATATAAGAGTCATTGGAACCAATAGTTTAAGGTTCCAATAGTTTCTTTGTTAAAGCTTTACTTTACTGTGTTATATCAAAAGTGTCCTCTCCTTGAGAGAAATAACGTATTATCTTGATGTTTTGAGAAGACTCTCCTGTTTATAGTTAGAGCCTTGTCAAATCCAACCTTGAAAAATCTGTGTGTCAGTGTGTGCGTGTTAGTCTTTTTGGTTACAGATTAAGGAACCACAAATTACTATGTTTATCTATTTCTTAGCAAATCAGAAATCGCAACCTGAAGCAAGTACGTAGCTTAGACCTTGGTGAAGGGTATAATTGCTGTGATCTTTGTAACTGTAAGCAGGGCGGCTTACGAACTCCTTGTGAGTCTTGAAGCTGACGTTTGCCTGATGAAACTGCAAACTATCTTCAGTAAAGTTTTCTTCAATTTATTATAATTATGACTCCGGGTCTTCATTCATATCTGGTTCTGGGTCTTTAACTGTAAAACCCCTTACAGGGTTGTTTTGTTTCAAGATTAGTGCATATAAAGCATATTTACAGTAACTAAAACATTTTTTTTTTCCTAAAGACAATATGACTATGCTTTTCCACCGTTAGGTCGAACAGTAATAAGAACAGTAAGGAACTTGTCATATTTCCACTTGAGCCTGGTTCGGCACGGCACGATGACAAACTGTTCTCGGCCTGGAATTTCCAGGAAAGTTGGGTAATATATATCAATGTGATTTTTTTTTCACCTGTTTTCGTGTCTGCAAGACACATTTTTTATATTTGAAGTATTGTTCATCTCCGTATAGTACAAACAAATGAGTTACATACCAGATTCGAATACTTGTTAAAATACTCATTTGTTTTTTTCAAATACCTAATAGTGATAAATAAAGAAAATGAGGGAAAAATTGCTCTTGTTTTTACTTTTCTGCTACTTTGGCTTATTTTATTCAGAGGTACCATGAACTGGACACCTCACGAATGCAGTAAGCAGTTGTTCAGGCGTACCAAATTAACTGACAAAACAACTGACAAAACAACTGACTGATTGACGGAATGATTGACTGAATTATAGACGTATTCAATCATGTATTCGTTAAATCGCTGGAGTTGGAGACTGTGTAGCCATTTTAGAGCAATGAATTTAAAATAGCATGAAGTGCCTCTGCTGTAGGTTTAAGTCTTGGACTTACTTAGCCCTCGAAAAGACAAAATATCAAATTATGGTAATGATGTTTAAATGACGAATGCCTTGGTTTCATCTCTGCTGCGTAACTTCTAATGAGCAAGTGAATTAAGAGTTAGTGGAAGAGAATGAGAAAAAGAGAGCATTCTACCGCTTAACAAGTCTGTGCTTTTTTCCCCTTAGGAGAGAAAGGTTTCTTCCCTCATGGTCACATGTAATTTCACTTTAAGGTCTTCTTTTATAGGTTTGGCACAGCTCTGGCCAAACTTCATTAATATGCAATACAATAATAATCCAAATGAACATTTAACAAATTAATTTCCTAACTTTTATAACACACACACGCGCACACACACGCACCATCTTGAATCGATGACACCAACACGCATGCTATTAAAGATTCTCTCCTCTGTAACAAAACACCATTGACTCAATTATTACTCATTTCTGCCTCTTCCTCTTCTCCTCCCCCACATTTTCTCCCCCTCTACCTTCTGCCTCCTCTGTGATCATGATGGATTGGGCCGTGCCAGGCGCCTGAACTCTTGACCGCTATTGGTTGACCACTTGGCGACGTTCCTGTTCCTGGCGCGGTTGATACACTTGATTCATCTCTGTAAATGAGAAATGAGTGTTTCTCCAGCTTATATGAATAAATAAATGTGTATATTTATTTATATCTCCATAAATAAATGAAAACACTCGTGGAGGGAAAGTGACTTATAAAAGAGCAATGCATCACCCGCTATGCGATCCAGGGAGGGAGGAGAACAGTGTGCGTGTTAGTGTGTGTTCAATAGTGAGAGTATTCAGAGGTGGAGTGAAAACAGACAATAATCATTTGCTAAACTTGATACTGTTGTAGAGCCGAGCAGCAGTGTGTTTTGTTATATCATATTGCATTAAGAGAGACAACACACATCCTGTGGTATTGTTTCATAGGATGTACTGTTTCTCTCTTACACGTATCATGTAAACTTACTCGGGTTCAGTGATTAGAGCAGGCCGTGATGCATGGCAATCATTTGGATGATCCAGGTTTTTTTCCGATCTGTGATATATCCTGTTTTCTTGGGATTTCATGGTTGACAATGGAAGTGAGGAGAACTGAGAATTCTAGCTGTTCAAATTCTCAAACTTAGAAACAATGTGTTTCTATGGCAACACTCATAATGCCAAATCGTTTTCGTGTCTGGTTTTACTGATGACCCGTCCTTCGGATGAGACGTTAAACCGAGGTCCTGACTCTATTTGGTCATTAAAAAGTCCATGGCACTTTTTGTAAAAGAGTAGGGGTGTAACCCTGGTGTCCTGGCCAAATTCCCTCCATTGGCACTTAACAATCATGGCCTCCTTATAATCCCTATCCACTCAACTGGCTCTATCACTCTCTCTCCTCTCCACCAATAGCTGGTGTGTGGTGAGTGCACTGGCACCGTTGTACTGTGGCTGCTGTCACATCATCCAAGACAAGTGGAGGTGGTTGAGGAGAGACCCCCTGCTATGATTGTAAAGTGCATGGGTGTACAGTAGTATATAGTAAAGTACTATAAATGCCCCATTCATTCATTAATTCATTCATGATGTTTATTTCTTCCCAAACACATTTTTTTGGGTTCATAGGAAAATCATAGGACATAAAAAATAGAAGTGTGTAGACATAGTTACCTAACAAATTAATACTAGCACTTACCTTTTCTTTTGTTTTCTATTTGATTTTTTTCTCATTAAAAAAACAACAACCTTTCTCTATTTAAAAACATACACAAATAACATTTGTAATATTACATATTACATTAAATAAAAAAAATTATAATGTATAGTAGTAACATAATATTAGCACATACAAACAGTATAACTATTATTTATAAAGAGTTAGAAATGTACATGCTTTGAGAATAGAATATCTCAAATATAAAACAAAAATCAGTGCATTCTATACAGTGATATACTGTGCGGTTATTATAAGTGTCACCCGTCACTTCTCAATCCAGACTGCTAGTTAAATGAAAGCTCTTTACATACAATTCATGCTTATATCTGACACACAGGGAGAAGTATTAGAACACCATTATTCGCCGAACCAAAAGCGTAGTGGACCCAATTTATTCCGTCTTTGACATTTACAAGAGAGACTTCATGCAAATTTTACATAGTCTGGTTCTTGAGCACAATAAGAGAAGTGAAGGACAAGGTGCTTGAACGTTGCGGTGGTCTAACAAGCTGTGTCCCATTGCTGAGATTCTGTATTTGAACCCCAATGACATTAGTTTGCTTTGGGCTTTATAATTGCTACTGACCATTTTTCCAGAAACTCAAACTCTCATTGTAGTGGAGCACCAGTGGGGTGTCGGCTAATCGAAGGGAAAATGCAAAGGCCTGCATGTTTGTCCCACAGTAGGTTCTCTTGCTGATGCAGGTGTGTGAATGTCAATGGCTACCGGTATAATTGTAGAGAATTGCTGGTTTGTGGATAATTGATGGTTTCAAATTAGGGGAAAGGGTCCTTTTTTAAAAGAAACGGAGGCATAATGCGCTAGCAGCCACAGAGACATCTGAGAGTGCTTGCATTGAACTCATTACTTTAATTTACTTTATGGTGTTAATTTGCTTCGGAATTATGAGTTTAATACAGATCCTGAAATGAACCACGGAGGGGAAACCTGACATGCCTCTTAGGAGGTTTTGCCGTTATTGGCCGATTATTTAAGTATAGTGCTCGAAATAATGACTGACAGCTCTAATTGCTTTGTGCTCTGTAGTCAGCAGAGAGATGAAAGAGGCATTTCTGTCAATACTGACACCTTCACCTCTCCTGGGAGGATCAACAGAGCAAGAGAGCATTTCCTTCCTTTTTGCCTCTTCTCTCCACCTATACCCCTTCCTCACCTCACCTCACCTCCCTTGCCATCCATCACATGGGTTTTCATAGGCTGAACACTCCCCCCCACACCTCCACCCCCCTGCTACATACTGAAGTCAGCAAGTGAAAATGAGTGAGAATTAACACATTCAGAATGAACGCAGCGAAGTGCCTGGAGTTTTTTTTTTTGTATAAAGAACAGCACACACACACACACACACACAGGCGCACACATCTTTGTGGGGACTCTCCATAGGCGTAATGGTTTTTATACAAACTGCATATTCTGTCCCCTTACATTGCCCCTATCCCTAAACCTTGCCCCTATCAAAAAACATTACTGTGTATGATTTATACGCTGTTTTCCTCATGGGGACCGCTGGCTGGTCCCCACAATGTAGGTGATTTCAGGTTTTACTATACTTGTGGGGTCATTTGGTCCCCACAATGTAATATAAACACGAACACACACACACACACACACACACACACACACACACACACACACACACACACACACACACACACACACACACACACACACACACACACACACACACACACACACACACACACACACACACACACACACACACACACACACACACACACACACAAGTACTGTAGAGTGAGAAAACCAGAGAGAAAAAGTTGTCATTATGGAGTAAACTGTTTTATTTTATAGTTATAGCTTTAATGCCTTTTAGCATAATTGATCACATGGGCACCATCCTGTAGTAAAAACAGGAAACATGCCATTTTGTGTTTCAAAGTGATTGAAACCGTCATGTACACACAAGTGGTTTGATGTCACTGTCTGAGGCTGATGTTATTGAAACCACAGTATGTTGTCAGTCGCACTTTGATGTTCTTGGCTTCCTTTCCCCCTCTTTCACTGAGGTTTGTTTATGCTACTCTTTATTGACATCAGACTACTGTCAGTCTCTAGAACGCTTCAGGGACGGTTTTATTGAGATTTGCTTTTTAAAGGTTTTCTTTAGATTTCAAATACTTTACAACAATTAATTACAATTTTAGAAAGGGTTGGAGGAGTGGGATAAACAAACAAATGAATCTGTCCAGTCCAATTTATCAGTGAATGTATTATTAAATTAAATGGCGTTAAAGGAATACTTCATAAAATACACTTCTTTGTGTTTGAACATTCTTGTTTCCTTTTAAGTAATTTTCAAGATTGGTGGTAAATTATTAATTTACGAAGTTTGTTTGGAGTTTCAGGGAGTTCAAAACAACTTGCCAAAGCGAACTTTCCAGAACAGAACACTCTGGCTGGTAAACACCTTCAAACTAGTTTTGTGTTCTCTGAGGCTACACCTTCTTTGACGTGGAAATTTTCTCCGGTTCATGTTTTCTATTCAGTCCGTTGAGGCCACACACAAGTTTGATTAAATTAACACACGACACACACGAGAGCTGCTTTATAAGAAAAGTTTTGTCTGTTCAAGCACATATAGACGTGAAAGAGAACTCGTTTTGTTATTTGCACGATTTCTGAGATGCAAAGCTTTCTGTGCACACACAAAACTTCAGTACAGAGTTCTCTTTCGCATCTTGCACTTAAATGTTTAAATTGGCATGGCTTAAAAATGTGTGCAAATGATAAACGTTTGTGACCATGCAGCATTAGCCTGATCAGGACAGTGGCAGTTCCTCCAACTGTCTGGAACATCTGGAAGGTGCACCTGCATCCACATTGTTAGGCACTGAATTCATGACAAGACTAATAATAAGATTAATGTCAATATTATGTTCAATGTTTGCTGAAATAAATACGGAAAAAAGTTAGATTAGTGGCTTTTGGGAATTGATACAATCAACCACATTTTAAAAAGCGATAAAAAAAAAAAAAAAAATTCCCAGACCCTTACAGTACAATGGAAGTAAAGATCGGCTCAGGCAATAAACGGTTCATAGCTACACGACTTCAATATAATGAGATATGTGAGAATAGTGAAGTAGAATTGTTAACCTTGTTTGTGTAAAATTCAATCCAGACAACTCTCAGAATAGTTTTAGCATGTTATTGAATATGGCAAAGTTAATGTATTTGGTCTAAATATGCTATGCTGCTGCTGCTCATGATGAGCAAGTTTTGCTAATAGATACACAGACATGCTGCTGTGAGCATGTAAGGGTCTGTTTACACCTGGTCACTTCATGCTTTTTCTCTGATCCGATCGTGAAAAGACCAGGTGTAAATGGAGGAACGGACTTGCTTACAACATGATGCAAACCAAACCAAACCAAATGTTGAGCAAGCAATCTCATATGCTTGCAGGATCAGCAGAGGCCAATCAGCTTGTGCCATGCGGTAATGATGTGATTGCTTGCAGATTGCATGTAAAGGAAGGAACTATCAGCCTGCTCCCTCTGGAGTTTCATGACTGAACTAGATATTAATGACAAGTCTTTCAACTTTGTTTTTAGGAAAATACGAGCTTTACATTTTCGGCTTTTAAACCTCTCTTTACTTCCAACAGTGCCTTTCTGCAACTCTGTATTTTGAAAAAAAAAAAAAAAATACTGTACCTAGAACATTTTTTTTTACTCAAAAAAGGCATTCAAATTAATTGTTTCGTTAAAGAAATCTGAACTATCACCATTCCTCTTTTAATCTACAAAGCACTTTGTAGGCTATTATAGTACTTCTTCCGTAGTACCTAATGCAGCAGATAGAGGCTAAATTTGGCCTGATAAATGTAAGCTTTCTCTTTTGATGGAGGCAGATTGCAGGCATTTAATAGCTATTGATTTTTAGCGAGCAAAGCTCCATTTTAACATAATCTTCCAAAATGCAGCAAAATAAATATACCCTGGAATTGAAGCCTTAAGGGGGTCGCACACCGGACGAGAAGCGCAGCGCCGCGTCGCGCAGCGCCAGGTCTTTAAAATTCGAACACATTATTCTCTATGAGTGTACACACACCGGCGGCGCCATTCGGCGTCTGTCCGCGGCGCCCAGCTATGGCTCAGGACCTTGTTCAAAACCCTGCCGCGCCACAGAGCGCCATTTGCATAGTTTTATATTAAATTTACACTTATTTGTCTCAAATCGTCGTTAATGTACATGGCTTCACCCTGTGCTGTTTTCACTCGGGTTAGCTAAACGCTAGCTAAATAAATACTATTGTATTATGCAGGGCTGCCAACTTTTGAGTTCAGCTTAGAGTGAGATTTTGAGGGCGGGGCTTGGGTTATGGGGGAGGGGCTTATTGAGGGGCGTGGCTTGTGGGGAAAAATACAAACACAAAATCCTTGCATTAGCAGAAGTGTATTAAATATATATTGATTGTCAAAGTATTTGGTATCTGTACAGAATTTCTTGGGAGATTTACATTACATTTAATTTTACATTTAACATTTTAATTGACATTCTGTTCTTAGAAAACAATAATTAACATTAATTACTAGGCATGTCCATATTTGTCATCTGGAAATGCTTTTGTACTGTTTTTATGATAAAGTTATGTAAAATAACTGCTCAGTGCTGCAAAACAAACAACTCTGCTATTGCTAACTTAATTATATAAACTATATAACAGGCCTATTACCAGCCTAAACTGGATGGAGACAAGGAGCGCCCCAAAAGGAGCGTTTTTTTGTCACAAAAAACTCACACTGTCTGTCTGGTCTCCAGAGCCGGTCCGAGCCTTTTGGGGGCCCTAAGCAGAATTTGATTTGGGGGCCCCTCCCACTACGCAAAGTCCCCTGTGCTTGACGATTATTGACACAAATGTCACGCAATAATGATACATTATGAATGAATACAATGTATTAATACAAAATAAATAGGCCTACTTAATAAAAAATAGATGCCTACTTAAATAAAAAAGTTTTAACTTTTACTTTACTCTTTTACTAACTCTTTAAAACTTCTTAAAACAAACCGTCTCAAAACATATAAAATAAATGATTTGCTAAAATAATGACAAAACTGAGAAATCAGAAATATAATAAGAGCAAGGGTTCAACAATGACAATTATTGTTGAAAACTGTAAAAATATTATTATTTCTCAACTGTCTCAATACAGTGTAACTGTCCACTGGGTTGTGTTGCGAAAGACACGCAAGCTCGCTTAACCCTCTGGGGTCCTTCATTTCAGGGTCACACTCAGGGTCTTCGGGACCAAATGGTCCGGAAGGGTTTGATTCATATTTATTAAAAGAAAATCATATATATATTTTTTTAACTTGTTTTTTATAAAAAAAATTCTTTTATTTTTTGGTGTTTTGAGAAAATTTTATGATTTATAATTAATATTTATGCAATAATTATGACCCATTTTTTCCCATTGAATATAATATAACTTTTTTATAAATATGTATTTTTTTTTATTATTTTTTTTTAAAGCTGTATTTCATTTTAGAGTCAAGCCTAGGCCTCATGAAAACAATTTTTGAAATGAGATGGATGCCATCTGCTGGACACACTGAGCATTTTTATCACGCAATAGCACATTTTTACCACTAGTGGATTTACAGCTCTCTGTAGAAAGGGTTCAGAATTCTTGTGAGTTTTGCACATCTTTGACAATTTTTTTCAGGTTGTTGATTTTAAAATATAATAACAGATTCTCAAAGACTATTTTTGTCTTGTTTTTTGTTTGTTTGTTTGGTTTAAATGGTAATTTGAAGTGCCAGTTTTACTTTATAATACAGATTATTATAAATATATAATACAGTGTGTGTGTGTGTGTATGTGTGTGTGTCTGTTTTGCACTCTTGATGTTTTAGAGATTCACCCCTTCACTGTTGAGTCCTTTTTTCTGCATCCTGGCTGATTTGTAGATTGTATGCAAAAAAAAAAAACTCTGACAATTTCCCATTCATTTCCTATGGGGGTCATTTTTGACCAAAGAGCAGAAGTGTGACGACCACTTAGCATGCTTCGATCATGACCTCAATATTTTTTGTTTGTTCACATACCTTATACCATAAAAGTCACCTAGTTTCGTAACATTCCGATGAAGCTGTGATTTTTAAAAATTCAAAACATATTTATGTAATCTGAATTTATTAGTGTGTTTGTGTATAAAAGTGTGTGTGTGTGTGTGTGGATGTGTCTGTTTTGCACTCTTGATGTTTTATAGATTCACCCCTTCACTGTTGTGTGCTTTTTTTCTGGATCGTGGCTGATTTGTTGATTGTACGCACAAAACAACTCTGTATTGTCACATTTTTGTCAATTTCCCATTCATTTCCTATGGCGGGTCCATTTGGACCCGAAGACCCTGAGTGTGACCATTTTTTTTACAACCACTTAGACTATTCAAATCCTGTCCCCAATTTTTTTGGGTGTTCATATACCAAGTACCAACAAAGTCACCAAATTTCGGACCATTCCGATGAAGCTATGATTTTACAAATTTTTTAATTTAAATTCTTCGGGTCCATTTGGTCCGAAGAACCCCAGAGGGTTAATCACCTCTCTGTCGTCGTGCGCGTGCGCGGTTAGGAGCGCGCCGTTAAGAGCTCAACACATCTGTCTCGCATGCACGCTCGCTCGCTATAGATTACAGGATATTTTAACTAATTTGCGGTAAAACTAGTCGATCACGAATGGCTCAACTGGTAGATCTATATAAACTTATCTTAGGCATTTGACCGACCGGGTTGACACTTCAGCGTGAGAAATCGGGGGTGTGGCGTGAGAGCGTGAGAATTGGCTCAATTGCGTGAGTCTCACAGTGAATGCGTGAGAGTTGGCAGCCCTGTATTATGTGACATAGTTGCCTAGACAACGGATAACGTTACAACAAAATAACAGACTCAACGTGATAGACACTTTTACTTGATTAACGTTCAAACATCAGCTATTATTCAATGAACATAAAAAAATAAATAATTAATCAAGATAAAACACACATCGTGCAGCTCTTCTACCAGGAGTTGATTCAAAATTGTGCTCACGCCATTAGAATGTGCGCGTCCGGTGTGCGATACCTGGAGTTGTCCTAGACGTGGCGCGGCGCGGCGCGGCGCTGCGCTTCTCGTCCGGTGTGCGACCCACTTTACTCCATCCAAAATGGATAAACTATTGATTTTCATGAATCTGGTCTGCATCGTGACTCTTATTCTGGCGTAATTGTCTGAGGTTGATTAACTTTAATATGTTGTTTTGTGAAGAGCTTGAGCTATAAATGTTACATCTGAAGAGATGTTTATCTCAATCCATGATTCATAATGCATCTCTGTGTACTGTGTTAGTATTGCTTTGCTACATGCTGACTACCCAAATAAATCCACAGTGTATCTGAATTCAAGTTGTGTTTTTTGGGTTTTTTTTTTTACAGTAGGGCTGATAAACTTGCCACTAGAGATTGCAAAAGGTTAAAACAGCAATCAAGAATTGTTAAAACAGCCCAAAAGCTGCCATATGAAATCATAAAAGAAAGCTTTGAACGTTTTGAGAGCATAAGGGTGGTGATGACTGCGCTGATCCCTGCTGCAGCAAAAGCCACAACATTATTATTTGAAGCTCTCTGTGGCTGCGCATCCTCTCAGTTGGTGTAATTTTGAATGGTGGCTTCAACAGATTGGGAAATGTAAGCAACATCACTGAAGTCTGTTTACAAAATGTTGATTTTTGTTTTCACCAGGGTGCTGGCTTGCTCCAAGTGCAGGCATTTTAACCTGTCACAGACTATATCGTCAGTTAACAACTAGGGGTCGTGTGTGTGTGCATGCATTGGCATACAAGACACATCCAGCAACCCCCACGGTGCACCGCTCACGGTATTATGAGCTATAATGAAATTCTAGCTAGATTTGGCTGTCTAGGAGTATCTAGGGGTTGCGAATAACTAAGTTCATCTTGCTAGAACTGCAGTCCCACCGCAAAATGAACTTTACAGCTCAAATAATACACATTCACAGAAGAATCTATTTAAGTATTTTTATATGGCACCGTTTAATACTGGCAACCCCGACAAATATTACATCAGTGACAAATTACTATGTTGATTTTCCTAGAAAGCAAACCTATGCAATTCTGGTTAGATTTAGCTCTGTAGAAGCATAGGGATAGATTTAGCTCAATTGCTTTCCTGTCACGTTTTAGAATAGAGTTTCATTTTAGATTCTTTCTGCAATTGCAAAACCACAGATTAAATCAATGATGACTCAGTGATGAGTAACTGGAAGCTAATTTGGCTAGGAAATTCGGATTAAATTCGACTATTTAGATGTGTATGGGAGCTGTTGCTAGCTGCTTTAATGTAATGTGTTGCAAAAAATGTATGTCGCTTTCAAATAACAGTACTTACAGTTTGCAGTAAGACCAGATTTAAATGTTCTTCTAACCAGTGTAAAGTTTAGTTATGATTCTGTTTTTATATTTTTGTAAGGTGGACTTGTAGATTGTAGTTATAGTTTCCTGGTTTCCTCGTTTATCCCTGATTTTTTACACCTGTGTCTTGTTAGTCTAATTACCCTGGTGTATACAGCCCTCGTGTTTTACTTGTTCTTTGTCAGGATTTGTCCTTCCATGGTTGTTTTTTTGTGGATTATGTTCTCATGTTTCCTGGGGCCTATACCATGAAGCAAGTTTAGATGGCTGGCCAGATATGTTTCAGTTTAGTTTGCACCAACCCTGGGTTGTAGGGACCATGAAAGTGGCTCAGCTTTTAGCATTGTTCATCACCATAGTAACTTATGCTCCACAGCTAACCTGCTCCGGGGCAGGTTATGTTATGGGTAAAACATCTCAAACAAAATTTGAACCAATCAGCTGTGAACCAAAAAGCCACTTCCACTATTTTTACTTCAAATTAAAGGTTACTACTGTATATAGCAAAAGTTTTTTAAAGCCAAAATTGTCTGGCTTTAAGCAATGATTTAAAATAAATAAATAATAATTTTGTATTTTTTAGATATTATGTAATTATTATACCCCTAATCCATTACACATGTACAATTTTAGTTTTCCAGTTATTATGAAGCTCTTAGTTTAAATGAATATATAAAGATAATATGTAGCCTAATATAAATAAGCTTTAAAGTCAATAAATAAAGGTTTAAAAATGACTGCATGTTTGTTTACATTTTAAAGTCTCTGTATGCCTATATTATCAACTAAATTCACCTCTTACTTGCACTGACATAGCATGATGTCCCCTTTAATAGACCCTCTTTTCTTCTTGCTGTGTAAACGCATTTAAATTCTTAATATTTTTCAATCTCGTAATATTCAGCACATGACAGAAGTGAATTGCAGTTTCAGTGCATGTGATTGGCTGTTTGCTACTGATGTCATACTTTCATGGGCATGTGCTCCATATTTATTCCTGAACTCAGGATCAAAGCCTGAGTTGACAAAGAAAGTTGATGATCAGCGGTACCAACAAAACCTGATTGGATTGGTTTGGTTTTGTCAAGTCAAAACTAATCCTGCAACCCTGAGACCATAGAATGGAATTGCAAATTTGTAACAGAAATTGAGACTGGAATTGCTGACAACTCATTTCGGCAGTTCAGAATCAATTCTTTCTTTTAGGAATCAGTTATTTCTATGTTTGTCGTACACTTTGATTAAAAAATTTCAGACCATTTACATTCACTAACATCTGTATTACGCACTGCATGAAAGGTAAAAATGCATAATGGGGCACTTTAGATATAATATTTTAACCTCAGCTTTTTTTCAGATAAAGTTTTAATATTTTTAATTAACAACAACAACACTGTAAATTACAAAACTTGCAGGTGCGAGGGGCCCCCTTTTACTTTATTTTTGCTGGGACCACAGTTTCGTAGTACACAATTTGTTGTGGTTGTTCAAAAGAAAGAAACAAGGATACATTTTGGGAATGTGAGATTGTATTTTAACATGTTTTTCTTCTCATAAAGAGACTAAACTCTTCACAGCAGGTAACAGTGTGTGGGCATGTTTGAGCAAATGTAAATTTCACAAATGTCAGATGTATTAAAGTTTCATTTCATGGCTGTGGTGTTTGGTCTCTTAAAATAGTCAGTTAGGACATAAATAAATTCTAGCAAGGTTTAATTAAGAGAAGACTGCTGTCATCAGCTTGTGCAAGTAATTATCATAGTGCATGAATTTGGAGGGGGAGTTTCTCCCTAATTACCAACACATTGCTCTCTCTTATGATAATGCTATAATTTGATCTTGGTAAACCTCCTGCCGGGTGGAAATACACATGATGTTCTAGAATGTTACCTTTTTTCAACCACCTTGCAAATGTGAACTTAAACACAACACCCTAAAATGAAAAATCTTTGAGAAGAAAAGACTGGTATAATGCATGCCCGACCCTCCGTCTTCCTTTTCATCTACTTCCTCTTGTAGTACTTGTGCATTTCCCTTCTTATCTTCTTATAATTATTCCAGGTCCGGGTCAGGAGAATTTGAGGCGGCCATGACCCTGAAAATCTTGCGCTGGTCCAAGTAATTACCACTGGACATTTATCACACCTTCATCTTGTCCTGTAATTTCTTTCTCCTCAGCATGTGGATGTTTTTATATAAACCCATGTTTCAAAATACTGAACCTTACCATCTGAATTTTCTGAAGTCATTACCGGGTTTTCATTTAAAACATTCACGCACACGCTGGACTAATTTTCCAACTTGCTTGTATTCAGTCAGCTAATACTCCTTGATGGGCTAACACTCACAATGTTTATTTTAGAGGCTGGTGGACGCAATAATGAGAACTCTCACATGAACATAGACATTAAAGGACATTAAAGGAATAGCTTACCCAACAATGAAAGTCTGTCATTATGTACTCACTCTCATGCCATTCTGTATTATTATTATTATTATTTTTTTTTTGGTTGAGTTTGTTATATGATTTTCAACAGTTTTGTGACTTAAAGGTACAATATGTAATATTGTAATAAAATGTTTGTAATAAAATTTCCAAAAATCACTTGCACATTGTGATATATTTCCTGCAGTTGTGTACTTACAATATCCCAAAAGTTCCCAAAGATTTTTAATTTCAGAGAAATTCCAATTTTAAATAATGGCTCGTCCCTCGTCGCCTGTCAATGACGTAATATCCGCGTTATCCCTGGTTTCCGCTCGCACTGCCATAGCAACACAGTCTCATCCCAAGAAGTCATATAACTGACGTCTCGGGACGTCTTTTGACCATACGTCAATATCCGCCTTTTTAGGGTACCCTTAAACGTCGGTTTATGACGATCCTGGGACGTCATACAACTGACGCTTTACCTTTAACGTCAGTTAGGTGACGGGGTAGGTTTAGGGGTAGGTTTAGGTCTGGGGTAGAGTTAGGATCCGATAACGTCATCTAACCGACGTTTAAGGGTACCCTAAAAAGGCGGATATTGACGTATGGTCAAAAGACGTCCCAAGACGTCAGTTATATGACGTCTTGGGATGAGACTGCGCTGGCCATAGTAACTATGGCGACAGACGTGGACAACTGATGTTGTTGACAACTGACAATTGTTGTTGTTTCGTTCAAACATTATGGGCCATGGCAAGCAAACTTTGGGACAAAAGGAGAACTAAAACGAGGATCAATATTAGCGTGGCGTTTTCGAGATGCCGAGAGCTCCACGTCCGCGACTAACTTCGACTTTACAGAGAAGCCACTCTTGCATGTACTTTATTAGACAGGTGATCAAATTTACATAAAACTAATCAATGTTATATAGCTCAACATGATGAAATGTTAGAATATGATCAGTATGTTATTCTAATGTTGATCTAGCTTACTGCTAGTCTCATACAGCCAACAAACTAACACATAGAATAACATTATAACTTTCAACACACTCAAATGCAGTTTAGTGTGAGATAGTGCAGACCAAGTGAAACAGTGCTGCGTTACCTCACAAGTTTAATTCGTCAAATAAACTGACCTGTGTGAGAAGTAATTCAGCACTTGCGGGTAGTTCGGTAGAATGAAATGTCCTAATTCCTTTATATCCGCGGGAGTCGCGTGTGGTGCTGATATCTGTCTCTCATTAGCCATCGTCCCCTGCTTCATACCACAGTCATGTTAAAAACATCAATGTATTTACTCATCCATAAACATTATTAGATCCATTGGCATGATGACAAGTTCCATAATTCCGCTTATGCGTCATCAACCTACGCCTTTGTTATTGTAAGAGGTTAGTGACCCCTAGCGGCGAATTTTTTTTACATATTGCAGCTTTAAAGGGGTCATATAATGGTACATGCACTTTTTCAAATTGATTGTACTGAAATGTGTGTTGGCAGTGCCTGTACACAACCATCATATAATGATAAAAATCTATCCAGTGTTTTTGTTTTACCGTAAAACTTCAAATAATAGCCCGGGCTTTTATTTTCCCAAATCGTCGAACTGCACCGGCTTGTATTTGAGACAGGCGTCTATATGAGACCGGCCTTTATAATTTAGTGTTGAGATGTTGTTCATTGAGTGTAAGCCTATGTCTCTAATCTCTAAAAATATCCAAATGCTCCACGTGAAACTGCTGTCTTCCGACCTTTTACTATCGTGTCAATTGATTTTGATTAATATGCGCGAGGGAGAGAGAGCAAGACAGCGCTCGTTTTGTTTGAAGACGTGAGAGTCAAGCGCAGCAGTCTCTATTCTACATCACTCACCGATCAAAAAAGGCTTTGGCTTGGCGGGACACAAATTTGCTTTTTCGGCCGCCAAAAAGCGGACGATCTGACGGGTTTTAGAAGGTTAAATACAACCCGAAACTAAAAAAACAGACCCGGCCTCTATTTGAGACCGGCCTTTATTTACCCAAACCTGCAGCCACACCAGGCGTGTAAAAGAGACAGGCGTCTATTCGGGACTCGGCTATTATTTGAAGTTTTACGGTAATCTCCTTATATGTTTTTCCCTGTCTCAAATCGAGCCGTTCGACCGTGTGACGTCACACGGTCGGATGCCCCTCCCACGATTGTTGATTGACAGCAGCGTTTCAACACAGACCCGCCCTGAGCGAGCTGTCATCATAGTCTGTCATTGTTGATACGCTGGAGCAGAATGGCATCTAAGTGATTGTGTTGTTCTGTTCTTGGGTGTATTAACGAACACTGCAGTCATTTTGATGTTCCTAAATCCGAACCGCTGAAGACGCAGTGGCTGAGTTTTGTTTTCGAAGGGAATAATCCCCACGAGCAACGTCAATGCTTTCATTTTTGCGCAAATCATTTCTTACCAGACTGCTTTCTAAAGGAGGGTCAGTATAAAGCTGGTTTTGCTAACAAGCTGCTCCTGAAAAAATAATCGGTACCAACTATTTATGTCCCTGCTGCACCTCCAGAAGAAGTGAGTGTAAAATTGTATTAACCTTTAGCCTATATTAATCTTTGCAAATCGCTTGCACGCTTCACGATGAATGCGGCTAAGGTTTACACTCAGGGTACGTTACGGCACGTTTTCTATGTACGACGTTCTCAATATAATTCATAATCCCACGTTTATAATGAACAACGCGTTATGGTTATTGTGTTATTACAAACTGAGTACGTATACATCAGTAAACACATAGCGTTCGTACATCTCACTAAGTTACTCTACCCTGCCAGTACACAAAGATAGATCAAAGTGACATTACGTTAACCAACCATTCAGAAACGTCCGGTTCGAGCCTTAATTGTCAAACTTATTTGCGGCCATCATCTTGTTCCGGGTCCAACTCCGGTTCAAACTGATACGATTGCACAGATGTGTCCTCAGAGACTCCCGCTGCCATTCTCCAAAATATACCCTCAACTGTTGTCAAGGCAACACTCCACGTGCGTTGTGTCAAAACGCCCGCAGAACAGAGGGGCGGAGTGACTGAAGCTCATTATCATTTAAAGGCATATGCACTGAAACGGCGTGCTGAAAAAAGAGCTGTTTTTGACCAGGTAAAAGTGTTTTCTTACAATACTAATGAGAATTTTTAATTCAAGTATATTACAAACTTTTCATTTAGACCCTAAAGAATCAAAATAACTTTTTGGCGTTCTGGCGCACTTTGGCTGCCGTCGCATCATCCAAGTGGATGCTGCACATTGGTGGTGGTTGAGGAGATTCCCCCTTCCATGTGAAGCGCTTTGAGTGCCTAGAAAAGCGCTATATATAAATGTAATGTAATAATAATAAATAAATAAAATAAAACTTGTATGAAAATGGCATTATATGACCCCTTTAAAAGGGATAATTCGTCCAAAAATGGAAATTGTCATCATTTACTCACCCTTACATCATTCTAAATCCATATACAAATATTATTCAGTGGAATACAAAGATATTTTGAAGAATATTTCAACTATACAATGAAAGTCAATTGGGTCAAAAACAATATTGAGACATGACAGTGAGTAAATGATGACTTTGGGTGAACTATCCCGTTAAAGGGTTTGTCATCATTTACTCACCCTCATGTTGTTCCAAACCTGTTTGAGTTTTCTTTCTTCTGTTGAACACAAAATAATATATTTTAAAGAATGTTGGTGGTCAAACATTTGATGGTAGCCATTGAATTCCATGGGGAAAAAAAAATACTATGGAAGTGAATGGTTACAGTCAACTGTTTGGTTACCAACATTCTTCAAAATATCTTATTTTGTGTTCAACAGAAGAAAGAATCTCATACAGATTTGGAACAGCATGAATTATAACACAATTTGCCCTTTAACAGGAAATTAACATTTGGTCATCAATTACTCACCCTCATGCCATTCTAAACTCATGTGCTGTGGTATTTGTGCCATAAAATATATTTGTGCATCAATTCCAAACATCATAATAAAAGTAGTGCTTTTCATCCGTACGCTATATTCCAAGTCTTCTGAAGCCATATGGAAGCTTTGTGTGATGAACAGACTCATCTCATTTTCTGATAATCTTCATCTCTGCTGTGGCTCTTCTTTGAAACATAGTGCCTATGGCATAGCTTTGATGTCTTATTGTTTGACTATGAGAACTAAGGACGTTTAATGCTATTCACCTACAGCCAGTGCCATAGGCATTTCAATTCTGGTCTGTTGCTTACACAAAGCTATCTTATGGCTTTAGAAGACAGAATGTAGTGCACCGTTGTATGGACAACTTTTATGGAATTTATTTTTGGGACTTGAAAGCCTGTGGTCACTATTTAGCTTATTTTTGTATGGAAAAGATTATGTGGAGATTAAAATTTTTTTTTTTTTAATTTTTTGAGTGATAGTGTTTCACAAAGACAAACAAACCAAAAAATAGTTAAAGGGTTTGGAATAAGACAGTGAGTAACTAACATAATTTATTACACAGCTCTCTGAAATGCTTAATTCTGGTCAGTCATGACATTCCAACATGAATTATTCTACAATACTGACCGATACAATGCCTGCTCATCAGGTACACTGCAGTAATAAATGTTCCAAAAGGGAGTTTTCACAGCAATCTCATATAGAAGAAAAAGTTTGGGTTCCTCAGAGAACATTTTAGTGAAAATTTTTTCTTAGTGGAAAGAATATTTAAATAATCTGAAGAAGGTTGTTTAACTATAAAGAACCTTTTGTGCAATGGAAAAGTTTGTTTGATGTTGATTGATGTTTAAGGTTCTTCATGGAAACAAAAATGCCAATTAAGAATCTTTAATTTTAATATTGTATTTGAGGCCGGCGTTTCATTCATGTCTTTCGTGTCACACCACGGACACGCTTTCTCTCGTTTCATTCAAACACAGCTGGTGCCATCTTGCACCTTATTTATCGCCTGTATTTACTGTAAAATGAGACCAGTGGACTTAAGTATTAATAGTAGGCCTACATTGATATTGTTTAAGTGTTTGTCTTGTTGCTAGAATGGTTCTTTTGTACATTGTAATGGGTAATAAGATACAAAAAAAGAAAGATTTGTGACAGTTTCTTCTGTAATCAGTATTTCTGTCATTATTTATATGGTGACAAGCTGTGTAATAAGACTGTTCATTATTACTTAAATGTCCATCTTGTTTTAACTTTTTTTGTGATAGCATCCCGCTGGATGTACATTTTTCCTAACTTTTGTTTTTGAGTGAACTATCTCTTTAGTCCTAATTTCGAGCCAGCTTTTAGGGTCCTTTTTACGCTATTTGGACCTTGACAGCCTCAGTCCGCATTCATTTTTTGTTGGAACATGTGCAGCCATTTACTGCAACTGCCAAAGCTGGTGACCTGGTTGCTGTTTTAGACCCCCGACAGTGATTTGCACTCACTTACACCACTTTTAACACTTGCTTGTGTTAAAAGATAAAAAAGACTGCTGTTCCTTTGCTGCCAGGAGTACAGAGAAGCTGTAGGAGTTCTCATTGGTTACTTCCCGTTCAGCCTACTTGAGAAGCGCCATTATTGCAGCCACTCTGTTGGATGGTTCCTGGATGTGAAAATTGGCCATAATCATAAAGATAATGAATGATTATAACGCAACTGCTCGATTGCTCAATTGGCGTCCTGTCCTTCATTAAATGCTGCAGAGCCAACTCATATGTCACACTCAATCGGACAGCTGTTTCACCTCTTCGGCAACGTACCATTCGCCAATTCGGCTTCAGGAACATGCACGTCATTAATCACTTGCGCTCAAGCAGCGCAGCTCATTAAATGCTTCAAAACCAAACACTGACACCCGCCTGCCCATCAGCATCCCGACAGCCTGTCTTTCCACGCATACACTTGCAATCTCACGTAGGCAGCACATACCCAGCATGTCCGTGTTTATCATGTCTGGCTTGGATGTCCCTTTGGGAAACCCACATCAATCATCATCACCATTTCTTCTTCATCTAATCACATAGCTTGACTTGCCCACTGGAAACCCTCTGCAGGCAATGTTGAACCTGGGTAAGATATTTTTGTTAAAAAATATTTCATCACACCGTATGACCTAATGAACACATCTTTCCATCCAAGTCACTGTAGCTGCTGGTATCACCTGCCAACATCACAACATCGACTCCAAACTTTAGTGATGGTACTGTGCTTTTCAAGGTCTTTCAAAGTCTTAACACCTACACACCAGATGCCAGGCCGAAGACTGTAATGACAACAGACACACATTCCAATGCATGATTGAAATTATACTCTGAATATAATAAAGAAAATGACCATGTTTACATGCTCATATAGTTTTCAGTTTGAGGGCCATATTTTGGATTTAAAAATCTTGGCATATTCCTATACACATAGTAATCAGCATATTTAAAAAAAAAAATATGTTATGCATGTTATTTATTCTCTCTCTCTTTTGCATTTTTTCTTGCATTTTTAATAATTCTGAAGATGCTTTTACTCAAATTCACAATATGCTGACCAGCATTCAGTCTTTCAGTGCTTCTTGACACATAAAGGTTGTTGCTTTGGCTTCTTTTGAAACCATTTTCATTCCCATTATACAGGCATATGCCAGATGTCTTATCTAGATGTCTAGTGCATTTGGATTACATTGCATTTGGAAGACATTTTCATCCAATGTCCAATGTTGCTGGCATGTGTGTTCCCTGGCAATCAAAACCCATGACCTTGGTGTTGCTAGTGCTATAATGTACAGCAAAAACACAAGAATCAAGCATGTTTTTATACATAGTAATTAATTGGCTTAAGTGGTTTAAAGAAATTGGTTTAACATGTTAGGAGAGATCTTCCTTATACAGCATTACCTTCATTAACCTTGATATTTTTTTGTGCAAATAAAATGCTTAAAACTTGATAGCACTCCAAAAAAATCCATGAACTAGTCTACACTGTTATTTTAGTATTTATTTTAGATTACAATTTTAGTTAAATTTTAGTAATTTTAGTTGTGTGCTTGTGTATTTTTTTATTTATTAGTTTTGACTTTTTAAAAAAAGTTTTATATGCCCACAAAGTGCAGACACCATTTTTGGGTGGTTTTCATAAATCAAGACCATTGTCAGAAAATGCAGACTTTAAACACAAGGTTCAGACTTTTGCAAAACCGAAGCTGATACATACCACTGCTAAATACACTATTCGAAAATGATTTGTGGATGAGGATGTTTTCTCTCTTTATCTGTCTCCCTAAAGAGGAAAACTGCATAAAATTGTTGTTTTCCCTTCAGTATTGGAAAACAGAGGAGGACAAAACAAGGACAGTGTGTTTGAACAGTGTTGTACGCACACATATTCATAGCGGTTATTTGTCATCAACAGCTGTGAATTTATCATGGTGAGACAATAAATGTATCTCTACCAGCTTTCAAAGGGAGAACACAAGCCAAATGCTCTCTTCTTTTCCTGCTCAAAGACATGAAAACTTATTTTTGAGTCCTCTGCTGATACACAACGATTATTACGAAGGATGGAAAACGTACTCGGTTACTAACATAACCTCGGTTCTCTCTAGAGAGGGAACGAGTACTGCGTAAATAGCTTTACGCTATGGGGAAAACCTCTTTTCCACGAGATATTGAAGCCAAAAATTATCCTTAATTTTTTATTAATGTAAAACGCTTTGCAGCAGCAAGCAAACATAGGCGAGACAGCTCGCGCGCCTATTGGCTGCTCATGCGGCAAATGCAGCAGCCTATCGAGAGAGACTCTGCGTGACGTAATGACCAATGGGGGCAATTCGCGCCCATATCGTCGCGTCCCGCCAGAAAAGGCGTGGTCTCGCCCTATAAATAAGCTCGGTAGGCTGGTACAAGCGGCGTCCAACAGAGCGAGAGCGCGGTCTTGGGTCTCGGGCCTGGCGGCGCTGTGAAGCGGCGGCGGCGGGCGGTGCAGGTTGCGGCCGAGAGCTGCGAGCAGACGGCTGTTTTGGGCGGCCTGCAGCGGAGCTCGAGCGCTTCGGAAGGAAGTGCTTCATAGCCTGCGAAGTCTTCTGCACTTCCATGAATCTGCCAGCGAAATCCTTGACGGCGGATCCGAAGAGGCCCGCTGACGAAACGGGCGCATCGAGGAACACAGAGCGCTTGGCTTCTGTCATCTCGGACAGCGTCAGCCATAAGTGTCTCTCAGCCACGGTGAGAGAGGCCATATTCCGTCCTGTGGCCTGTGCAGGGGCTTTAGCAGCGCGTAGAGCGAGGTCTGTAGCGCTTCTCAGGTCCGCCACGCCGATCGCTTCGGGCCCTTCCTCGTCCAGTTTAAGGAGAAGGTCGGCCTGGAAGATCTGCAGGATAGCCATAGTGTGCAGCGCTGAAACTGCTTGCCCGGCGGCGGTGTAAGCGCGCCCGTGCATGGCTGACGTCGATCGGCAGGCTTTAGATGGGAGCATCGTCTGAGCGCGCCGTCCAGCGGAGGGCGGGCAGAGATGAGACGCTACAGCCGGTTCCACAGGAGGAACGGAGAGGAACCCTCTGTCCCTCGCACCATCCACCGTGGAGAATGCAGCAGAGGCAGAGGTACGCAGCCTGGCGGAGAAGGGGGCGTTCCACGACTTAGTCACTTCCTCGTGTAGTTCGGGGAGGAAGCACGCGGGCCTTGACTTTGACGGCGCTTCGTCTTTCCCGAGAAAGCGTCCGTCCAGTCTGTTGCGCGGCGGTTGCCACCCAATCGAGGCCGATGCTTTCCACGGCCTGAGAGAGCAGACGCATCAGCTCAGTCTCAATGCCGGCTCTCTTCCCAGTGGATTGGCGGGAAACGCTAGCGGAGGGGAGGTCCACGGAGCTCACCCAATCCTCGCTATCAGATGCCAGATGAGAACATGCCTCGGTGGGTTCGTCGAACTCGTGGACGGACACGGCGGCAGACGGCGGCCGTTGTCCGTCAGTGAGCGACTCGAGCGAAATCGGCGAAGCTGGCGGGCAAACCGGCGAGCTTTGGCGGGCTGGAGAGAGCTCGGGAGCGCGCTGGGCGCGGCGTTTCTTGCTGCGCGGCGCCACGGCGGGCTCTGAAGGCTCGGAGAATGTACGCCAGGCGAGTCCTCAGAGTCACCATAGACAGAAGCTCGCAATGAGGGCATCCGCCGTCTGCGAGCGCGATAGCCGCGTGATCCTCACCCAGGCAGAACACGCAGATGACGCGAGGCCAGCGACTCCAGAAGCTCGTCCCGCTGAAAGGCTTGCGTCGACGGCGCGGCTTCTCACTCCAGATCCAGCGATGTGTACGCTTCGCTGAAGATATGAAAATCAGCTTGTACCAGCCTACCGAGCTTATTTATAGGGCGAGACCACGCCTTTTCTGGCGGGACGTGACGATATGGGCGCGAATTGCCCCCATTGGTCATTACGTCACGCAGAGTCTCTCTCGATAGGCTGCTGCATTTGCCGCATGAGCAGCCAATAGGCGCGCGAGCTGTCTCGCTTATGTTTGCTTGCTGCTGCAAAGCGTTTTACATTAATAAAAAATTAAGGATAATTTTTGGCTTCAATATCTCGTGGAAAAGAGGTTTTCCCCATAGCGTAAAGCTATTTACGCAGTACGAGAGATACTCTCGTAAGAGAACGCATACAAATAGTTTGATGTCTGTTCTGTACTGTATTACAGTTACTGAGAATAAGACTTCATGCGTGCACTGCAATTAGAAATTAACTCTTACTGACTGTTCTGTAACCAATTTGTAACCAGACCTAACTGTGTGTCTTTTTCTTTCTGTGTGTGTGGAGAGAAAAAGAGTATCATACTGTGTGTGTGTGTGTGTGTGTGTGTGTGTGTGTGTGTGTGCGTGTGCGTGTCTGTGCGTGTGTGTGTGTCTGTGTGTTTCCATGCTTGTTAATAAGCTTTAACGGGGCCTGCATAAACCCTTCATTAAAAATCTCCACTAATCCGCATTTTGCTTTCTCCCTGAATCATCCCTCATTACTTTTCCTCTCCACACTTCCACACTTCTCCACCTCTCTCTCGCTCTCCCGTATGTGTTCTGTTTATTTCAGTATTATGGATTTCCTCTGTATTGTGGGTATGGAAATGCTGCGTGTGCCGTTATGCATTATTTGTGCTTCTGCAATTCAAAAGTCCTTTTAATTGACAAGCTCCTCCTCGTTTGCATATCTCCACCAAGAGTCGTGACCAGGAAGAAAATAAAGCTTGTGCGGTCAATGTGTGAGCTTTCTGTTAATATGGAACATTTTCTGTGACTTATCCACACGATTCTACATTTGTATGATTGATTTTCCTTCAGAGGAAAAGCATTGTGCTGTTCAGCTTTTTCATATACATATTCCTCCAGTCCTCCATTATTAATGCTAAATTTAGGCTAATAGACAGCATATATGGCTCAATTTTTTTTATGCTTTCTGTTATTCGTGCAGTTGCCATGGGCATTCTATAATAATGTAAACTATTAAGAACACTGACATGACAACACAGAACAATGACCATGCAGATGTTCCTGCAACATATAAACAGTCATTGACCTCACAATCTGTGGCCAAACAGTCAATAAATATAGCATATATGATGCAATTACTCTTTTTAGACAAAACAGTGTTGAGATATTTGTTTTACTTAAAGGAGTCATGAATTGAGAAATAAACATTTCCTTGATCTTTTGACATATTGTGTACGTTTCAGAACTCAAAACTTCCTTGTTAGTCCAAAAACAGCTTTTATTAAAACCAAGCTTAGAAAACGTCTCGTTTCGAATTTTGTCAAATTATTATGCCATAGTGCGATGAAAGACCGGCTCTGCAGAAGAAAATCCATACCTACTTCTACATCATTGCCTCATTAGCCCCGCTCACCGATTCACCCATGTCATGTAGTAGTAAATACGAGAGAGACACAGACACAGGATTACTCCAGCAACAAAACTATAGAGTTGCCTCTGAGGATTACAAGACGTTTGGAAGTGCCGACAGTAATGTCCCAACACACAAGTGTGAGTAACAGTGTTTCCATTTCTGTCGGTCACTTTCAAAGTTGTGTCAAAATAGCGACACTAGGGGTCCCCCTTGAGAGCCCCTAACACTTCTGACGTATTCAGAAAAGGCCAATAGATTTGCCTTGTGGAATTTTTCCCACTGTGAGAACATGACCATGCCAACGTTGCGATCTTGCTTCCCTTTCTTGGCAAGAAAGAGAAAAACCCAGTCTGAGTGTAACGCTGAGTTGGCAGCTATGTTTGCCTGGGCCGCTGTAAGCATCGGACAAGATTGGAATTCCCCACCCTGTGCTGAGAACTCACAGTTGGATGGTTTCTGGGTTCTGGTGCCTTTCTTCCCAGAAGTGCATGAAGAGCTCACAAAGTATGGAAGGAAGACACTGCCAAAACCTACTTCAAAAGTTATTTCGCCCTCAATACCCTCGACGGTGGTATGGCCAGGGGGTACACAGAGCGCTGCCACCTGGTGGAATCGTCCTAAACTCCTGTCCACGGCCTGTAAGTCTACTTTCTCCCTAGGGATGAAGGCTTGCAGTGCTGTTAGAGAGGTCACTTCCACCCTGCGTGCCATGGCCATCCTGCAGGTCCATCTGGCAAAAGCTATGAAAGAGCTGAACAAGCCGAGGTAGTGCTGAGCCGAGATTCATGCAGGAACTGCGTTCGGCGACTATTGTTGCTCTCAGAGCAACTAAAGTCACAGCTCAGTCTCTTGGCCTGGCGATGTCCACATTGGTGGCCCTAGAATGCCATCCTTGTGGAGATAAGGGAGCTCAACAAAGTGTGCTTTCTCGTTGTCCTTTCTTGCACGGTTGGCCTCTTCTCACTGTCGAGGACTTTGCCCAGCAGTTCTCCTCAGTAGAAAAGCAGACTGAGGCAATTATGACATCTTGCCTCGGCGAGATGCCTCCAAGCTGCGAGGCACGCTTAACTGCTTGTCGCCGAGCGTGTTTGCCTGTGACTGCCCAGCCCGTTCTCATCCCAAGGCGTCATACATGTGACGCTTTTGACATTTCGTCGAAATCTTACGCACATGGCATCCTTTAGCGTCAATATGAGACGCAGAACCCAAGGCGTCATACAGGTGACGCTCGTCTAAATCCGACGCACATGGCATCCTTTAGCGTCAATATGAGACGCAGATCCCAAGGCGTCATAACCGTAACCCTACCCCAGACCTAAACCTACCCATAACCGTGCGTGTTATATTGACGCTAAAGGATGCCATGTGCGTAAGATTTCGACGAAATGTCATATGGCGTCACCTATATGACGCCAAAGGATGAGAATGTGTTGGACTGCCACACCAGCTCCAATTCCAGCACCATCTCTTAATTGTTCAAAAAACACATCATTTTCACATATTTTACATTATTATAGCTCCTCTCTCCCCAGTCTGTCCCGAACGCGTTCTTTAGTTCCGGTTTCGATTAAGCCCCTCCTTCTGAAATAATAAATGTGCTGTGATTGGTTAGCTGGCCCAGTGTGTTGTGATCGTCTGCGTTTAGCGTGTGTTCGGGAAATGTCCCACCCCCCCATAACCGTGAGTTCTGCTGTAAATATAAAGGATGGCGGCGATTTTAAACCCGATTCAGACCCTGACAATGTTAACAAACAAGATGAGCATCCAGAATGAAATTCATGCACGGATTTTGCAAGCCCGGATTCCACAGGACGTTTCAGAGTGTTATGTTTTTCTTGTACATTATAGGTACGATGTTATCCACCATTTAATCATGATATTTGTCAGAAAACTTTTGTTAATAGAACTGTTAATAGAAAACACAACTACAAATAATAAGACATACTTACAAGTTGTCATCCACAAACAACAGATTTTCCTGACAAAGTGGAAAGTGAAACTCCATTTCAGAAAAAAGCTTTTGTGTAGCCTGTATTGTGTTTCTGGGAGCTGTTCTTCGTAAAATGTGCAGCGCACAGATAAACCTCAGGATTATAATGTTCAGGAACAGTGTTTAAAATAGATTTTACCCGCTCTAAGTTCATCAGCCTTAGGAAGGTCAAACAAATGAGTTAAAAAACAGCGTCTCTTTGACATAGCAGCAGCTCCTCCAGGCCTTGTCCACTTTTCTCCGTATTCCGTTGGCGGGGATTATTTAAATGAGGAACATTATGACTTCATAAAGCCCGGAAAAATAGCGTTGTAGTCCAAACGAGCCTTTCGTTGTAGTTCTTGGAAAGTGGATTCTGTTAAATAAAATATCTCCCTTTGGAGTGGATTTTGAGCTTTGTAACCTTGCAGATCTTTTTTATGCTCAAACATCAACATTACACACTAACTAAAGTTGAAAAAGTGAAAAAAGCACAATAGGGCCACTTTAAACATTACCAAACAGTAGAAGTTTTCATAGAGAAACCCCAAGCCAGCGAGAGATTTTTATGACTTAAGAAGCCACAATAAATTAAATAAATAACGCAATAATAATAGTGATTATTTCATCTGAAAAGCTTGAAATCTTTGATCGATGTGTAATGCATTATCTTGAAATTAATATCCAAATGGTGTGTTCTAGTTAAAGACATTCCTATTCATTAGTTGTCCAGGGGAAACAGTCGGAAACAGAAAGAAAGAAATAGAGAGCAAGAGTGCACCTGTCACACAACGCAATACCCCGATGATATATTTCCTCATAAACAGACAATATATTATTTTCAGTAAAAGAATATTTCCACATTAATGCATTGAAACTGACTTTTAGAATCTTAATAAGTGCTGCTGCCCTGATGGATTGGATCATGATTGGCTTGCACTGTAAAATCGATGATAAATGGCCACTTAAAGTGACATAAAAAAAGCAGATATTGTCATACACCAGAATTCAAAGTGTCCAAATGGTGGTCAACGTGTGTAAGAATTGTAAAGGAAGATAAAAAGAAAATAGACAGAAAAAGAGAGGGTGAATGAGAGCTATAGCAGTATATTATAAAGGTGTATGGTTATGCAGTGAAATGCAAATGCACATAATCTATTCTAGGGAGCTCTTTGGTTACCAGGTTGTTTCATATTTCTACCTTCTTCAGTAATTGGCATTTAGCATGATAAATGTAGTCACCTGACCCATACTGAATTATGCAGTAATACAGGGATGCCAAAACGTTCTCTCTTTCTGCTTCAAACATTTGGGTCATTTGGTGTGAAACCGGTTTGGGGTCGGTCGGTCTTATACTCACTTATGCTCACCAAAGCTGCAGGTATTCGATCAAAAATAGTTATATTATGACATTTTATTACAATATAAAATAACTGTTTTCTATTTTATTTTATGTAATTTATTCCTGCAAAGGCAAAGTTGAATTTTCAGCAACATAACTCCAGTCTTCAATGTTACATGGCCCTTTAGAAATCATTTTAATATGCTGAATTGGTGCTCAAATTTTTTTTTTAATTATAAATGCTGTTGTGATGCTTAATATTTTTTTGTGGAACCTATCATAATTTTCCCCCAGTATTCTTTGACTATAAAAAATTTAAAAGAACAGCATTTATTAGTTAAAAAAAAAAAAGAATGTAAAGGTCTTTTTTTTTAGCAATGTAATGCATCCTTGTTGAATATGTTGTGAAATGCTGTCACGAAAGGGCAACATTTGCTAAATGAACATGATTTTCCATTACTTTAACTCATCAAAATAATTTAACTAATTGTCAACTTCATTTACAAGCTTCAGCTATAAAGATTTTAAAAAGAAATTACTTGTACATCCAATTTTATATTAAAAAATGTTAGTCAGCTATTGTTTTTAAGATGAATAGGGGATTTTTTTCTTCTTTACAGGGTAGGGAAATTTATATTTTTATTTATTTATTTTATTTTATTCAAAAATAAACATACCCTAGCCATGAGTGACATTCACTGGAGTTAAGGATGTGACAACTAGCCCCGGTCTCCCCTATAGCTTGCAATATTTTTATAAGATCCTCTTTATCTTTCTCTCTCCATGCTGAGTTAAATAAGTCAACGCAGTTCTCTATGTTAAACTCTCCCATGCTGAGATTCTTTCAGCTAAGTAGCACGTTTCTGAGGAAGAGAGAGCGAGAGGAAGCAGAACAGGAGTAAAAGGACACGACATGACGCTTGTAAAGCATTTTGATACCTACAGGGGTGCATTTACGGCACTTAATACTGACATGTGAGCATGTGAAGCGGCTTTTAAAGTTCATCATGAAAGAGGAAGCATTACAGGGGTGTGTAAATCTGCTGATATGTTTAATTACTTACAAATGTTGCCGTTTTACAAGCTTTCATTTGCAGAAGGGAAATAAATGAAGAACTGAATACAAATCAGTTTTCCATTTAAGAAACAAGCCGTCTTCTACATTCACAGATGAATATCACCATCATATGAGCGTTCAGGTGGAAAAGCTCACAGTGTTTCATTGCTGGGATTTGTATCAGGGGCCTAGTTAGGCTTCAGCTGCGATCCATTTGAGCATCAAGAATCACAGCTAATTGTGTTTCAGAGTGCTTGATCAATTGCAGATTATCTGCTCTAGGTCAAATGGTAAATATTATCATGACATGACATGATTAACAGCTCATGTTAAGTTAGTTCTGCATATTAAAAACATGATTAAGAACATGGATTGTTTGTCAATCAATTCTGTAATCAAATTTCATTATACCTTCTAGTTTAAAGGATACATCTACATTCTCTACAACAGCATGGATTCGATTTTGTTTAGTTTATTTTAAGTTGCATAGATGAACCCTGGACCAGTTGAGTCAAAAGCAAGACCTACAAAATTCCGAATTTAACCCTTGACCTCTAGAGATTTTTATTTTACTGTATGGCAGTGAACAGTTCGCAAGTCAGTCTTCTCCTTTTCCCAAGTTCTCCTCTATCCTACGGGCATTTTTAGCCATTAATCATTATTTTATTTTCTAGGGGGCATGCTCCCTCAATATTTTATTTAATTTAATTTTTTTTGTAAAAATAGCACTAAAATCATACTGGTGACTTTGGAAACAGCATTTCCAAATTTTCCTTCAAAATACAATACACCATTTACAGACGCTAATTACATTTTTATCTGAAAAGCATCAAAGGAAGTTGTATGCGCTCAAAAAAGAAAACCAGTTGATTCTCAGGTGCATGGAGCAAAAGGAGATATTGTAAACAAATCAGAATAACTGTAACATTAACATATTTTTTCACTGACCAAGCAAATGGATTGAAATTAACTTTAGCTAATTTTTACTCATTGCATCAGTCCCACTACAGTTGTTCAAAGCATTTGTACTTACAAAGCATTGTACTTGTATCACGTCTAGCCAGTGTGTTGTTACTGGTGGAGATGATAACAGCTAGCTAAGGCGACATTGATTTACCTGTATGTTTAAAAAGCACCCTTATCTCATGATCAGGTATCCAAGGTATCAAATCCATAGCAAGGGAAGGGCAGAACAGGATATCCATGAAAACTTCATTACGCTAAATAACCCAAACTCATTGGAAAAACTTACCTGTGGCAACATTTCAGCAAAATTCTGTTACTTCCCAATTTGCGACACATTCAAAGTGAAATGTCCAGTGAATGGTGATAAAAGCTTGTTCAGTATTAATTGAAACACATGAATGAGAATCTGGTAACATTTAATAACATGGATTATTGTTCGTATCATGGCAGCTCTATCGCATTGAAAATGACGCATCACATACTGTATACCCTACCCTAAAGCTATTCGATAGTTTCAACAAAATCAAATATAAGATATAGAAAGGCATTTGCTGAAGCAACTGTGCCATCTTAGCTTGCTTCTACAAGTAATTGAGCTAATTTATCGTAACTCACAGGACTTGTACCGAAGTGCTCCACATTGCAAGTGCAATGTTGTACCAGGTGAGCTACCGAGCAAGTTTACTGTCAGAAAAGCCATCCATATGGAGCTGGTTATGTGATGCAAATATTGAAATGTCTTGGTATACAAATCATGCACTATGGTAAATGTGTTTTCGAGTCATAACATAGTATTGTTCAAGAAAATGTATTAATCTAATCTGCTCCCGTAATCATAATTCGTTTTTTTTTTTTTTTAAATAGTAAACAGTTGTTAGTGTTAAACTGCTACTAATGCTCAATTTAGCTGGTAATTGCTGTCAATTGGATATATACTTAAAAAAAAAATTGTTAGAGGTACATTTTTCCAATGAGCCTAGGTTGCTAAATAAAACAAAAAGCTACTCATTCATCCATTAGCAAGTGTTTTCTTGGTAGCTAGCTACATTTTGGTCTTTCTGCAAATCTGAAAAAAAATAAAATAAAGGATCACTGGGGGGTGATGGTGTATATGATTATATTTACAGCTGCAGAAATGTGAATTTCCTTCAGCCTTCACTTTGCTTAAATGGAGATTATCAAACCCAGTGTATCGGATATAGCTTGTGTCTCAGGTTGGTACAGTATACACATTACAAAACAAAGATTTTACTGAGGCACAGCGGAATTGCCACAAAATATCCCATAGTGTGATTCGACTGACTCATGCTGCACATCCAATCAGCATTTCTGATGTAGATTGTTGTCATTGTTTTCACCAATGCTTATTGTTATTGTCCATAGCTAGAAAGCATATGATCCCAAGCCTCCATTTTTGTCAATGAAATGTTGTTCACAATGGTAATTTGACCACTTGACTTGTAGTTTAAGCCAACAATAATACTTTCCTGGTCAGCTCTGCAGCCATAATGGCATTGCAAGTGCTATAGCAAGCAAGCTTACGTTGTTATTACTTGCACAGATAAAGTTACAGCTCATGTTTTCAAATGAGTTCACAGGCTATTATTTATCTGAAATTGCGGCTGGCTGAGGTTGTTCTTTGTGATGAGAAGCCCTGTCTGTAATTTCAGAAATGCTGACGTTAAGCTTCAATCCGTATAGAGGCAGCATCTGCTGAATGTTTAACTTTGGTTTTTATCTTTGTAGAGTTGTTGTTCCGCTAAAATTGCCATGTCCACACGGTTCAACTCACAAGCTGCTCTTTGATGCAGCAAACAGTATGGAAAAAAAGTACTGAAAAATCGTAGAAGGTCACGCATGTTTGTCTGCATTCTCACAGACTGTCTGTGCATCATTCCAGTCATTTCATCGCCATGATGATTGTGTCATTGCTGTTTTATGTGTTTGGTTGTGTTTATATTGTGTGGTTGTGCATGTCATTGGGAAATGGATGGATGCTTGATAGTTTTCAACCAGGGGGCCGGGATCAACTAGGGGGGCCTCATCAAACTTTCAAGGAGGTCACAAGATGGTTTAAAACTTGTTTCGACCTATTTTAAATAATTTTAAAATAAGCTTAAACAACTAAAAAGCAAGATATCCCCTGAAATTATACTTCTTATTTAAATTTGAGCTCCTAGTCTCGCGTAGCTAGACATCCAGACTTACGGCAGAAGGTATGGACTCCATCGCAGCTTTCTTTAGCCAAGGACCGCCCAAGAGGATGTTTGACTGACATGTAATGCATTACTGACATGTAATGCAACCAATCACAGTTTGTTTTGATCCGTGTCATGTTTAGGGGCTTGAAAATGTAAAGTCGATGTTACGATAACAGACCAGCGTGCACCTAACAAATTATTCAATCAAGTACATGGTGCAACTTCACATTCTTACATCCAGCGTTTAGTTGACCCTGGTAAGCGCTCATTGTCACAGTTGTAAACACAACGGCTTTCTTCTTCCACGAAGGTGTTGTGATGTGCTTTTGTGTCCTGTCATGTTTAGTGGTTCCCTGTCTTGTCATTAGTTTTCCCAGGTGTTTCCCATTTACCACGCCCCCTTGTTATCCTATCTAGCTCGTGTGTCCCTGATTATTTAAGCCCTGTGTTTCAGCCTTGTCTTTGTGAGTTCTTGTTTAATGTTTACGTGTATGTTGGTTGTTCTCGGGTTCTCTCCCTCGGTCGTGCGCGCGCTACACAGTTTGAAGCACAGTATGTGCGCGCTCTTGCTCGCTCGCTCTAGATTCCGGGAGATTTTAACTAATTTGCGGGCATCAGGGAGCCGCTATCAATCTGCAGGAGACTGTTCTGATGTTTGATATTACACAACTCACACATACACTGCATATCAAATCTGCCGCCTTTTCAAACAGTAACGTATTTTGCGCTGTCGCAAACCTCAACTGTGCGCATGCGTCAGTGGAACCAGACGATAGGCTTAAATGTTTCCCGGCTTGACTGTTAAAAGCAGACGATTGGCTTTCCAGCGGGAGGGGCGGGACATGTGCATACAACCGCTATCTTTGGCGTTACGGGTTTTCCTTATATAGTTGTATTAAGGATTGATGTCTCTATATAAATAGTCTCTGGGGGTTTGGCGTTGCAATGACTTTTTTTTTTCAGGCGGACTGTTAAAGAAAGCTACACACACGTCTCCCAGACATCCCGTGGAATTCAACCAATCAGATGACGACTTCGGAAATCCTGAAGTGTGCAATATGCATCAGACATTCAGCCAACAGTCTGTAGGCGTGACGTCTCAGGCTGAGACTACAGAGCTCTTGAAAACCACAACAAATTCCTTGTGTTTGCACACATTTGGCGAATAAAGCTCATTCTGATTCTGATTCATAAAGTACGTACCACCTCCCCCAACTCAAACATCACAAACAGTTCTTACTGCATGTCTTAGTTAAAAGTAGAATACTTTCAATAAAAGGTTGAATATATTAGGAATACTAATTATATGTTGTTACTCCACTCAAATCAACTCAAATTATTCTGTAAATAAATAAATAAGTTTAAAAAAGCATTTGAAAATGAGCAGCTTTGTCATTTAGTAGAAGTATCAGAAATATCTTGGGGACCTTCAAATATTGTTTTTGACAATAGGGGGCCTTGGAGACTGTTGCTAGGGTATTCTTACTAGTTGCTTGGTGCAGTAATGTCTTGTGCATGGCTAGCTCTGTTCATATGGAAGACCGTTTCCACTTCAGATAAATAATTTAAAAAGTAGTTGTAATTGTCGGAGAAAATTTACAACAAAAAATCACTTTTTTTTCCACAAATATGATAAATAAAGTCGCAATTGTAAAGGATATCCGAGGCAGATACAGGCCTCTGTTGCCCAGATGATTGAGTCGACATTAGTTTGCTTTGCAAAAGCTGCATTTCAAATATACTAATTCACTCTACACCATACACTTACACTGTTTGTAAAGTCAAATCGCCTTGGAAACTTGAACCCATTGAAAGTAACTGGAGCTAATCTGAAATTCAGCTTTTATATGGCAGAAAATGTATCACATGTTCTCTCTGTCTATGAGTAGTGGATCATGAGTTAAATGAAGTGTGGAGGAGAGGAACCCCTTCAGCTCCTGTAACTGTAGCACTCCTCAGGGATTCCTGCCTAATTCCATTTAATTCCATGGATGTCCTGCCATTCCCAGATGGGCACTAACTACTCAATTATGCCATGCTAAAACTCTTTTTCTGGTGGACTGTGGACCTTGCTTGACTTCCTACAAATTTCCCTAACGATACCTAATGAGAATCTTTAGAACGGCTCAGTGTGCTCCTCCAATTTAAAACCAGGAAGTGTAGCCTGCATTTTTGATGCATTAGGTTTCAAATCACACAAATAGCATCAGTAATCTGGGTAGCACTTAAGTTCAGTGAGACTGAAACTTTATTTTTAGAGCATCATCTTTGCGAGTCCTTTCACGGAAATGTGTGCAACTGAAGAAACTTTTCCTACAAAACCTTTTATCACGGTCCTGGACTCTTTTCAGAGTATTTGCTCTCATGCTGTGCCGAGGGATTACGCTGAGTCATCTGAGAAGAGACGGAGAAAGGGAGGGGGATACAGGGTGAATGCAGAGAGATTGGATTTTAGATGCTATAATGGAAAACAGTACTAATTGCAAGAGCTTTATATGGAGCCGCTAAAGGGATGTTGAAAAAATGGTGGAAAAAATTGTGATGGGAGACATTTTTTTTTTCAAATCTTTTGCGTTCCCTCGCAAAACTTTTGCGTTCCCCCGAGAAACATTGCCTTCCCTCGCAAAGATATTTGCTTTCCCACGCAAAACTTTTGCGTTCCCTCGCAAAGACATTTGCATTCCCCAGCAAAACTTTGGCGTTCCCCCGCAACTTGCCGGCCCAGAAAGTCAGTGAAGAAAATGTTTAAATAGTCCATGTGACTACATAAGTTTATCAAGCGACGAGAATACTTTTTGTGCGAAAAAACAACAAAATAACAACTTTATTCAACTATTCGTTTTCTTCAGTGGGCCTCTGACGCGAGTTCACGAGAGCGTCACGATGCATGAGCGAGAACTGAGAAGATGACGTTCAAGAAGAAGTAGAACGTCATCTTCTCAGTTCTCGTGCATGCATTGTGGCACTCTCGTGAACTCGCGTCAGAGGCCCACACTGAATAAAACGAACACATGGACACATATATCCCTTTTCCACCAAGGCAAAGCTGGTGCTGGTTCGGAGCCAGAGCCTAGTTTCAAATCGGTTCTTTGTTTTTCGACCACCAAAGCACCAGCTCCGAACCAGTAAAAGTGGTTCTTAAGTAGCACCAAATCATTGCTGGTCTAGAAGTAAGAACCGCTTACGTCAGCGGCTGGGGGCGGGGTTACCGTGACCAACAAGACGAACAGAAACTTGTGACCGCCATTTTTTAAATAGCAGCTAATCGAGCTAATAGCAGCTCGATTGTAATCTCCGTTTATGCAAGTTACGGTAAGCTGCACGAACGCGTTGTATTCGCCGTGTTTGGATGCCGATGTACGTTAGGTTCGCAAAGCCATGAGCATAAATAGTAACGCAACGACCGCCATTGTTGATAGAAGGCTTGTTCAAAATGCATCGGAGCGGCGCGGACCGATCGGAGCTGCGGGAGTGTGTGGAGAGCATACGACTTCTTGTGCTTTTCGATCGCTTTTGCAGTGCTTTGATGTCATGCGCCAATCGGTCTGCGAGAAGCCGATGCATCTCGAACAAGCCAAGTGTGTTTGTGTTTGGCGCTGCCGCGCTAGCGTTGCTGGGCAACATGAGATGTATACAGTGACGTAGGACCTGGCTCTGTGGTGGCTCTCTGGCCTGTGGAAAGGCAAACCGGTTCTTAGAAAGCTCGTCAGTCGAACCAACTCAAGAATCTTTATATACTTTGTCACTGATAAACATTATCGGTTTTGATGAGGGAAAAAAAAACTATACGAGTGCGGATTAGAACCCAGAGAAGCAGGGACACGTTTGTGTGCATTTTGATTTGTGATTTCACCGGAACGAATAGAATCTCCGCAACGGATTGAAGCGCGCGTCCGAGTGAAGACAACACATTTCAGCGCTAGATCGCCTCTTATTTAACAAATGAATGAAACCAATGCTGCTAGTTAACTGGAAATGTTTTATTTGTATTGGTACATCCGTGTCGCGAGATGTTTCAAAAGTGGTGGGGTCAATATCGACCCTGGCAAAAAGTGGTGGGGACATGTCCCACCCGTCCCCCCCGTAAATGACGCCTATGCCAACTCCGAACCAGCAATAGCACTAGCTCTGAACTAGCACCTGGTTCTTGCTGGTGGAAAAGGGGTAATAGTCACATGGACTATTTAAACATTTTCTTCACTGACTTTCTGGGCCGGCAAGTTTCAATCCCTTAGCCTATGGAGGAGTGATCCAGCTCTCAGATTTAATCAAAAATATCTTCATTTGTGATCCGAAGATGAACGAAAATCTTACGGGGTTGGAACAACATGAGGGTGAGTAATTACTGACAGAATTTTTGGGTGAACTATCCCTTTAATGTCCCGCTGGCAGTGCTTCAGAGCTCCATCCGTTAATGTAGCGTTTTATAGTGTTTGAACTTGGACTCAAATATAAAGAGTGCGGTCAATGCTTAACTCAAGGTGGAGTTAAATATATTCACATAAGGAAAGTTTCGCAACGCAAAGTTTCTCGGGGGAACGCAAATGTTTTGCAAGCGAACGCAAAAAAAAAAAAATTCTCCCATCCTAAATTTTCTTCACCCACCACGTCCCTTTAGGGGCTCCTTTAACACTCTTAGTTCTCCCAAAAAATTTAATTCTGTCATTATTTACTCTTATAATTTTATTTGTTCCATAGAACACAAAATAATTTTTTGTTGAGATCCAAAAAAAAAAAAAAAAAATCAACTCTAAAAACAACAACAAAAGAGTCCATGCACTATATTGCAAACTCTTCTGAAGCCATATGAAAGTTTTGTGTGAGAGGACTAAACCGACTAAAATGTTAATTATTCTGTAACGTAAGAACTACGGAAGCAATTGCAAGTAACAATATTTATTGGAAAACTCAGAACACAGTCCACAGACAGGCAAGGTTGAAAACTCAGTACACGATCCACAGACAGGCAGGTAAGTGGCGCAGGGACTCGATGGTCAGATGGATACAGTGCAGGTGAAGTGAGGTGACGATCAACAAGACGAATCCAGAACATCCACAGGGAACAGACAGGAACAACGAAGAATACTGGAACGTAGAGGGATCAAACACCGGACGTCACAAACAACGATCTGACAATGGAGATGAGAAATGGGTGAGATTAAATAGACCGGGATGATAGACTGCAGCTGGTGATGAGTGATTACTGAATGAGCTCTGATGAGCAGCCACGCCCCTCTAATCAGCACACACACACATGTAACAACAGACACACGAGACATGAATGAGACATAGGATTTACCCACCGTGACAGTACCCCCTTCCCTAGGAACGCCTCCTGGCGTTCCCAGACTCCCTTACCTGTCGATTGTAATCATCGATAAGGGAGTGATCCAGAATGTCTCTAGCTGGCACCCAACTTCTCTCCTCCGGACCGTAACCTTCCCAGTCCACCAAGTACTGTAATCCGCGTCCCCTCCGTCTCGAGTCCAGAATACGATTAACCGAATATGTGGATTCCCCATCTACGAGGCGCGGCGGGGGGGGAACCGGGACTGGCGGATTAATGCGAGCATAAAAGACGGGCTTAATTTTGGAAACAAGAAAGACGGGATGGATTCTCCTGTACACTGGAGAAAGATTCAGGCGGACTGTCACCGGGCTAATGATTTTGGTGACAGCAAACGGGCCAATGAATTTAGGTGCAAGTTTATTCGAAACGGAACGGAGAGGAATATCCTTGGTAGAAAGCCACACTTTAGAACCGACGACGTATACGGGAGGCTTCCGCCGGTGGCGATCGGCTTTGGCCTTGGTGCGCGCCCCCACTTGGAGTAGAGTCTCACGGGCTCTCGTCCAAGTGCGATGACACCTCTGGACGAAGGCGTGGGCGGAGGGGACCGCGACTTCGGATTCCAGACTAGGAAAAATTGGTGGCTGGTAACCTACACTACACTCAAATGGTGATAGGCCCGTGGATGACACTGGCAACGTATTGTGGGCGTACTCCACCATAGAAAGTTGCTGACTCCACGAGGAAGGATTCTTGGACACTAAACATCGCAACGTTCGTTCCAAATCCTGGTTGGCTCGCTCAGTTTGACCATTGCTCTGGGGATGGAACCCAGAGGACAGACTCACAGTCGCCCCCAGAAGTTTACAAAACTCTCTCCAAAATTTGGATACAAATTGGGGTCCTCTGTCAGAAACCACGTCTGTCGGGAGGCCATGAATCCGAAAGACGTGGTCAACGACAATGACCGCTGTCTCCTTGGCTGAGGGTAATTTGGGCAAGGGAATGAAATGGGCCGCCTTCGAGAACCGGTCCACCACGGTCAAAACTACCGTGTGACCCTGGGAGGGTGGGAGGGCGGTAATAAAATCTAGTGCGATATGGGACCAGGGTCTCGAAGGCACCGGCAGCGGTTGGAGTAACCCGTCCGGAGATCGATTGGAAGTTTTACCTGTGGCACAAACTGAGCAAGCCAATACAAAACTGCGAACATCACAAGCCATGAGAGGCCACCAGAATCGTTGCTTGACTAAAAACATAGTACGATTGACTCCTGGGTGACAAGCCACATTGGAACAGTGACCCCACTGAATAACGCTGGACCGTAAACTCTCCGGCACAAACAACCGGTTCGGTGGGCAACGAGTCGGAGGCGTTACCCCTTCTAAGGCCTTCTTGACCTTCGATTCGACCTCCCATGTGAGTGTAGAGATGAATAGATTCTCAGGTAAAATGCACTCGGGAGTAGACGGGCGATCGGAACGGTCAAAAATGCGCGATAAAGAATCGGGTTTGATGTTTTTGGAACCCGGGCGGTACGAGAGAGTAAAGTCAAAACGTCCGAAAAAAAAGAGCCCACCGAGCCTGCCTGGAATTGAGTCTTTTAGCCGTACGAATGTATTCCAAATTCTTGTGATCGGTCCAGACGATAAAAGGTACCCCCGACCCTTCTAACCAGTGGCGCCACTCTTCCAATGCTAACTTGACTGCCAACAACTCTCTGTTGCCAATGTCATAATTGCTTTCGGCAGGGGACAAACGATGGGAAAAAAAACGCGCAAGGGTGCATCTTGTCGTCTGAAGGAGAGCGCTGGGATAACACTGCACCTACCCCCACCTCTGACGCATCGACCTCCACCACGAACTGACGTGATGGATCAGGGGTTATCAGGATGGGAGCTGAAACGAAGCAGCTCTTCAGTTTGGCAAACGCAGCTTCTGCTGCGTCTGACCACCTGAACGTCGTTCTGGGGGAGGTCAAGGCAGTCAGAGGCGCGGCTAGTCGGCTGAAATTGCGAATAAAACGCCGGTAAAAATTGGCGAACCCCAGAAACCTCAGTAGGGCCTTACGGGAATCAGGACTTGGCCAATTTACCACAGCCTTAACCTTGTCAGGATCCATGCGCATTCCCTCAACTGAGATGATGTGACCTAGGAAAGGAACAGACTGTGCATGAAACACGCATTTCTCCGCCTTGACAAAAAGCCCATTCTCTAACAACCTCTGAAGCACCTGTCGTACGTGTTGCACGTGTTCCTGGAGAGACGATGAAAAAATCAATATATCATCCAGGTAGACATATATGAATTGATCGATCATGTCTCGCAACACGTCATTGACAAGTGCTTGGAAGACCGCTGGGCTATTGGACAAGCCGAAAGGCATGACCAAATATTCAAAGTGCCCCCTAGGGGTGTTAAATGCGGTCTTCCATTCATCCCCCTCCCTAATGCGGACCAAATGATAAGCATTTCTTAAATCCAATTTCGTGAAGACGGATGCTCCTTGCAACCTCTCGAAAGCTGAAGACATCAATGGCAAAGGATATGTATTCTTTACCGTGATGTTGTTCAGCCCCCGGTAATCAATACAAGGTCGCAACGATCCATCCTTCTTCCCCACAAAAAAGAACCCCGCCCCCGCAGGAGAAGAGGAAGGGCGGATGAACCCTGTTGCTAGAGAATCAGAAATGTATTTCTCCATGACCTCTCTCTCTGGGACAGAGAGTGAATATAATTTGCCCTTAGGCGGAGACGTACCTGGCAATAATTCTATAGCACAGTCATAGGGACGATGTGGAGGGAGAGAATCAGCCCGAGACTTACTGAACACCTCCTTCAGATCCCGATACTCCGTGGGCACGTTAGATAAATCCACTGTCTCCTCCTGTAACACATGAACAGAAACAGACGGACAAGCAGAGACAAGACAGGACTTATGACAAAAGCTGCTCCAAGCCGCTACAGATTTGAGTTGCCAGTCTATTTTGGGATTGTGACGAGTGAGCTATGGGTGACCAAGAACTATGGGTGCAAGCTGAGTGTCCAGGATGTAGAATGAGATGGTTTCTGAGTGATTGCCTGATGTGGTGAGGATGATATCTTCAGTAACCAGAGATATGGTGGGGAGTTTCTGACCGTTGAGGGCGTGCACTGCAATCTGATGGGTGAGTGGTTTGAGGGGAACTTGGTGCTTGAGTGCAAAGTTGTGATCCATGAAGTTACCTTCGGCGCCCGAGTCCAGAAGTGCATGACAATCGTGACGGTGGTTGGACCATCGGAGTCTAACCGGAAGGAGAGTCGATGTCGATGAGGTCTTCTCGGCGGAGATCCCACCCGATAGTAGCCTCATACTTACTACCGGGCTGGGCCTTTTAACGGGCAGTTGTAGGCAAAGTGTCCCGCTCCTCCACAGTACAAGCAAAGGCCCTGGGATCTCCGCCTTTCCCTCTCCTCCCGGGAAAGCCGGGCTCGACCTACCTGCATGGGCTCGGGATCGTAGACGGGGCTGACCGCGTCCCCACCTCCAGCACGGTGACCCTCCGATTCCGCCGAAGAACGGTAGTTGGGTCCTCTTCGCTCCACACGAGACAGTCTGGCGTCCACTCTCAGTGCTAGCGCGATTAAATCGTTGAGTTTCGGTGGTAAGTCCATGGCATAAATCTCCTTTTGGACGCGGTCAGCCAACCCATGCAGGAACATATCCCACTGCGCCTCCTCGTTCCATTGGCTCTCCGCCGCCAGGGTCCGAAACTCGATCGAGTAGTCCGACACGGATCGATGTCCTTGACGTAACTCGGCCAGCAATCTGGCCGCTTCTCTGCCTCCCAAGGCACGGTCGAAGACCCGTTTCATTTCGTCGGAGAGCGCTTGGAACGAGGTGCAGCAGTCTTCCTGGTTTTCCCACACCGCCGTTCCCCATAGTGCCGCTCTCCCAGTCAGCAGCGTTAGCACGAAAGCCACTTTAGTTCTTTCCTCCCGGAAGGTTCTGGGCTGGAGAGAGAAATGCATGGAGCATCTAGTTAGGAAAGCTCGACAAAAATTGGGTTCACCTGAGTATGTCTCTGGGGCTGGTAATCGTGGTTCCGACTGGGAGGGGTCCACTGGTGGTATTTGGGGAATCGGCGGTGGGACCGGCGCAGCGGGAATACGCAGCTGTTGGACTTGCTGGGTGAGCCCGGACACCTGCGCCACTAACGCCTGAACAGCACGAGCGGTGTCGTTGATATTTCTCTCTTGATTCTCCATCCGCCGTCTGCTGTTATTGACGAAATCCTCCAACGTCTCAGGATTGTCACTCGCTGCTTCCATTTCTGGTCAGATCGTTCTGTAACGTAAGAACTACGGAAGCAATTGCAAGTAACAATATTTATTGGAAAACTCAGAACACAGTCCACAGACAGGCAAGGTTGAAAACTCAGTACACGATCCACAGACAGGCAGGTAAGTGGCGCAGGGACTCGATGGTCAGATGGATACAGTGCAGGTGAAGTGAGGTGACGATCAACAAGACGAATCCAGAACATCCACAGGGAACAGACAGGAACAACGAAGGATACTGGAACGTAGAGGGATCAAACACCGGACATCACAAACAACGATCTGACAATGGAGATGAGAAATGGGTGAGATTAAATAGACCGGGATGATAGACTGCAGCTGGTGATGAGTGATTACTGAATGAGCTCTGATGAGCAGCCACGCCCCTCTAATCAGCACACACACACATGTAACAACAGAAACACGAGACATGAATGAGACATAGGATTTACCCACCGTGACATATTATTCACGGATAATCATCTCTCCAAATATCTGTTAACTCACGAAGTGGTGCAACAAAATCAATGAGTCAAATCACTGATCCGATTCTTGAGTTCAGTTCACTGGAGGGTAAGGTAAAAGTTTAATTAAAATGAAAGGTTACACATTACTACATGTACTTACTATAGTAATAACAGTAAATTATGCATAATTACAATTAACTAACCCTAAACTAAACCCTAACCGTAACAACGTCACCTTAAAATAAAGTGTAACCAAATTAAATTCTCCTTTTGTGTTATTGTTGACTTAGCCTAACCAATACTGCTTACCAAAGCCTCATTGTAGACAATCGTAGACTTTAGACTTTCACATCTCAGTCTGCTTGGTGATAATCAGTTTCCCAAAGTCAGACAAGTTCTGACTTGACCAAGATGATGCATCAAATGTCAATATACAAGACCCTTGAGACGGTTAATACAAATTCCCATCATTCTGTCATAATTCACTCACTGTACAATATACACACATATACTGCCTATATATAATAATATATAATCAATTATCAATATATGTGTCAATTATACAAGCAAAACATCTAAGAGCAGCATGAATGTTCTGCTGAATAACTAATTTTCTGTTCTACAGCAGAAATAAATGAATACAGGCTTGGGATGAAATTGGGGTGAATAAATGATGACAGAATTTTCATTTTTGGGTGAGCTATTCCTTATATATATATAGACAAGATGTAAAAAGCAAGAATGAATTAAATTGAAAAACTGCAGTGAAACTCCACTACAGAAATTATACATTAAATATCCTTGGAAAACATTTAAAATTACTTGAATGCTTTGATTTTCTTTTTTTCTGGTAGAATGGTCCATTGAATATTTTCAGAGCTTAGTTAAGGCAGCTATCACTAACAATGTCTTGTAATTTGCCATCTCACTTGGGTTTCACATACATTTTTTACTTTACCCACTTCTTCAAACCATTAGTTTTTTTTAATAAAGTCAAGGCAGAGTGTCATGCCTGAATAATTGCTGCCCAGTGGTGCACATTTCTGTAATTATGAATTGCCTGCACAGACTGCTGATGTCTCACATCGCTTGCATTAACCCTGACAACTAAGGATTGTCCAGCTGCCATGTTACATGAAAAGACTTGTGTATGATTTCATCACCCTCATTCTGAACAGCTTGCATGAGCATGTGAACATGTATGACACATATGTCAGGGTGATACTCCTTATGTACGGTTCTCCCTACAACCATCCAATCTGGTTATGAAACTGCATAATCTTCATATATGCAGCTCTACAGGGGATTTCCAAACAAACTACAAATACTAAAAATGGAAAACATAACCTCATTGATACTGATTTAGAATAGCCAATCCAATATGGATGTTATATCAGTCTCCGACTGTACCCACTCGCAGCTTTTCATCTTTGGCGGTTCTGCAACCCACAACAACAGACACATCATCAAATTAATTCATAATGTGTCTAATCAGCAGCACTGGTAAAACCACAGTTTACATGCATCATATATATATATATATATATATATATATATATATATATATATATATATATATATATATATATATATATAATTTTATTGTATAAAATATGTGCGTGCGGTAGTGGCCAAAAGTGATGTCTGGAGGGGATGTTTGTTTTTAATGACCCTACAAGGTTGATTAAACCATAATCATATTAGGACAATATTTTATAATTTTTAAACATTTGAAATATGAGGGTACAGCAAAACACTAAACTTGATTGAGGCATTAATCTGACTAAATTATTTGGCAAAAAGGCAAACTACATAATTTACTATGTCTTGTTTTTGCACATGTTCATAATTTCTTTGCATGCCAGCCAGACCAAAAATTATGTCTGCACAATTTGTCATGTTTTTGTGTTATCATAAATAAAACTTATTAAATCTTAAACACATTTTTAATAATATTTGAATAAAGGGTGAATAGAACGGACATCACTTTTGGCCACTACTGAATGCATCAAAATACATAAATAAGTCTAATAACTGGAAGACATAATGTAATTGCCATGAAACAGAAGGATTCACACAGGTAAAGTAATCAACAGGTTTATTTGCAGAAGCATGTGATCGCAACGATGGAAGCAGGTGAGTAACTGATGAATATAGTGTTCAGGATGGATATCTGGATGAGTAATGGTCTTATCTGTTGCAGGTTCTGAAATGGGGATCAAGGCAGATGACTGAAGATGAATGAAGGAAGCAGATGACTAAAGACAAGTCGTTCTGGCAGGTATCGTGCAGGTGAGGAGTCAGGTGAGTGTTCTTTAAGGGAACGACGAGACCAGACCATGGTGACCTGCAGTGGGAAGAGTTATATAGTGAAGATTGGTGACAGGTGACAGCGATCTCTGTGATTGATAAGTGCATGCAGGTGAGGGTCAGAGAAGATGATGGGAAATGTAGTGAGGAGGTCATGACTACCTGGTGACCGTGACAGTAATATTTATGCAACAAAAATAGCTTAATTTTTTGGTTAGTTTTACAGATGCTTGTTTTTACCTTTATTCTGATCATACTTTGTTTTTAATTTGTGGTTTAGTGACATACAGCTTTTATTATCCCTCTGTCTTTTGTACAATCTGAAATCCATAAACATAATTGCTCCAATTTTGCTCTTGTTAACTGACACTATTGCCAACCAAAAGTTTTGTATAGTTCTCTTATGACTGGGCAATGAGAACGTGCTGATATTTGATCACAACTGCCAACAGATTATCCTGTATAAGAGCAGGATTACATTTAAGGCTTTGGAGTACCTGTCCTTGATATGTCCTCCATAATTAATGCTAAGCTAATACACCGTGTCATTCAGCAATGGTCAAATGCTTTATAGGTTATAGTGTTCAAATAAGTATATGTTTGACATTGGCCATGTAATTTTTAATTAAAGACGTCATGAAACAGAAGTTGTGGTTGTCTTTTTTACCTATTGTGATGAATGAAAAGGCTTCTGGAATGGGACTGGATTTCGTCCTCGGGAATTGTTTGGATTGTAGGTATTGGTAACTAAATGGAGGCAGATCTGAATGCCAGTTTGCAGTCATTTATAGAGGATATCTAGTCCCACCCTCCATCGAGACACAAATCTGTATGCCCAAAATTATTGTATTTTAGGTTTCCGCTGTTATGAGGAAAATGTAGATACATTATGTACTGTAATGTGTTCCAAGTCAGTCACTAATTAGGTTGTGTTTCAGTAAGGATTCTACGTAGAAGGCTAACTGTATCTACATGCTAAGTGCACCTCCATACACAGACAGCTCACTAGGTAACAGAGCTAGAATCATGCTTGTCCTGTCTCCTGTGAAACCAATCAGACATGTTCAATTCAGACATGGTTCTTGGTGCATCAAGAGGCTTTCAGCAGTGTAGCTCTCACTTTTGTGCTTTCCTTTTGACTTTAGTACAGTATGCAGTTGTTTAGGTCAGTGTAAGGCAACTGTGTGTTACTCTTTCTTCCAAACAGGAAACTTGTAACTAATTACAAGCACAAACATACAGTGCTGACCACATCTAATTCAACTGTGAAGGTCGCCTTTTGCAAGGCCATATCTAATGCTATATTTTAAAATGTGTTTTGGTCTCTGGAAAACCTTCATTGTGTATACAGTATGTGGGTGTGTATTTGTGTTTCTGCTTCATTTCTCTATTTTTTTTTTTTGTACCACATGATCATTCAATATCAATTCCATAATAAAGAGTGCCTTCTGCTCTGAACATTTAACAGATTTTAATAAATATACAAGCTATGTCCTGTAATATTTAGTTACTATCTGCTCTGTAAATCCAGCATATTGCCAAACATTCTGAAGCATTTTGTAAGGTATTCTGCATTTTTTCCCCCCAGCACAGTTAAAATATTCCAGAGCCTATTCTGCAAGCAACCCTGAAAAAAATAAGAACCCTTGTGAACTTTTTGTTTTTTGCTCCATCCTGATTTAATAAGGACCAAATATTTAATTAAATTATTCTGCAGATGAATCTGCAGAATTTAAGACAATAATCTGACCGGTTTCAGTTCTCGTAAAACTTTTTCAAGACACAATGCCAGACATCTTTTTAGAAGGACTCATTTTAACTGCCAGCTAACTTCTAAATAATCAGACACTCAGTCATGTGTACACTGGACTATGAAAGGCCAAAATGGACAAAGTCTTTTGTGTATGTTTGTCCCTACTTAAACATATTTTGGGGACACATTTTTATCCAGAAGTGACCTAAACCTCGTTTTGGGACATCATTATTTGTAAAAACAGTATAAAAATCAAGTAAATAAAGTTTTATTTTAGGGTATGGGTTTGGGTTAGGTATCAAAACAATATACATCTATGAAATGTCCCCATTTAGATAGCTTAAGTAAAAGTGCGTGTATATGTCAAAAGGACAGACAAGATGTCCTCACCACCCGTGTCATGCGCGGAGCTGAGTGCTGGAAGGACCACCTCATGGTCAGATCCAAACTACTCATGAGCATTCAACCCCGTGGCCCGAGGACAGCTCCAAACAAGAAACTAAACTGTAGAGCGCTGAACAGCATCACCACCAAAGACAACCTCTGACGGCTCCTTGCTGAAAACCTCAACATGATCCCGGAGGAATCAGCTGACTGGCCAGCTTTGCGCCAGGCTATTCATAATGCAGCCTCAGAGGAGCTCAGCCAATCAAAGAAACATCACCAGGACTGGTTTGACTGTAACTCAGCTGAGATACAGTCACTTCTAAAAACCAAGCATGAAGCCCACAAAGCTCTCCTGTCCTGCCCTGGATCTCCCACCCATATAACCACCTTCACTGCTGTAAGAGCAGAAACCCAGCGAGCCCTTCGGACTACGGAGAACACATGGTGGATGCAAAAGGCGCAAGAAATCCAGAACCTGGCAGACTGCAATAACACTCAAGGCTTTTACGATGCCATAAAAGCATTGTACGGCCCCAGGAAGCAGGCGATTGCCCCAGTCCGATCAGCTGACAGGTCCACACTCTTCAAGGACCGCCACGAGAGTCTTGCCCGTTGGGTAAATCATTTTGAGAGTCTCTTCAACCACACCAACCCGGTTGACACACATATCCTGGATAATCTGCCAGACCTGCCAGCAATTATGCACCTGGACACTCCACCACTACTCAGAACTTCGGCAAGCTATTGCAGGGCTGAAGAACAACAAAAGCGCTGGACCCGATGGAATCCCTGCAGAGGTTTCTAACATGGAGGATACATCTTCACGCGTCGTCTGCACCTCCTGATCCAAAACATCTGGGAACATGGGACCCTCCCACAGGACTGGAAGGATGCTAACATCGTGGTCATTTACAAGCAGAAAGGAGACAGATCAGTCTGCGACAACAGCCGCGGGATATCTTTCCTTTCCATCGCAGGGAAAGTACTGGCCAAGATCATGCTCAGCAGACTGGTTGAGCACATCTCGGAAGCTGTGTATCCGGAAACGCAGTGTGGTTTCTGGAAGACCAGATCCATGACAAACATGATTTTTGTCTTGAGGCAGCAGCTGGAGAAAAGTCGAGAACATCACAAAGACCTTTACGTAGCCTTCATCGACCTCAGCAAAGCTTTTGACACCATCGACCGTGAGCTCCTCTGGAAACACCTCTCCAAAATTGGGGTACCACCCAAGTTTCTCAGCATCCTACAGCAGCTGCATGACGGGATGCAAGCCAGAGTGCTCACGGGAGAACTCCAGTCAGAGCCTTTTGAGGTAAACGTTGGGGTGAAGCAAGGCTGTGTCTTGGCTCCGATGCTCTTAAACATCCTCCTCTCTGCCATCACCTGCCTCTTTCATCGTGTCATGGGACATGAAGATGGTGTCCATGTGGAATACCGACTTGACGGAAGCCTTTTCAACATCTGTCGGTTTCAGGCCCGCACAAAGACAAAGACCCGCCAAATCTGTGAGCTGTGCAGTCTTAGCCCACAGCCCGGACTCTATGCAGCACGCCCTTAACACAATATCCAGTCTGTACCAAGGTTAACAGGTTAACACTAAAAAAAACTATCTGTATGGAAGCAGCTGTGGCCAAAAAACATCTGCGTTGGATAGGGCACACCATACACATGCCTGATCACCGCCTGACCCGCCAAGTCCTCTACAGTCAACTAATGGGCGCTAAGCGCACCGCTGGAGGTCAAAAGCGGCGTTTTAAGGACTATACCAGGGACCTCCTAAAGCGAGCGAACATACCCCTCAACGCAGCTCGAATCTTTGGCACTCGACAGATAAGCCTGGCAGGTCACCTGTGCCACTGCTGTCTCTCAAATACACCTAACCAACCAAGACCTACGATCCAAGAGGCGAATCAAGAGACACTAATGGGAGGCTGGTACCCCCTGGTATTTGGTTTCCCCTGCTCCATCTGCGGTCGAGTGTGTGGCTCAAGGATCGGACTTGACGCCCACGAGAAGTGGCACCAGCGGCAAGGTTGCTGAACCCCACCCCCATCCCTGGAGCAAGCGTCATCATCGAACACGATGGACATCTAAGAAGGTGTGCGTGGTCCTGGCAAACCCTACGTTATGGGGACAAAATGTCCCCACATAAATGGCAATATCCGAAATCATTTTTAGTCATTTTTGGTCCCCATTAGGAAAACAGCATAAAAGTAATTAGTTAGTAGTTAGGTACAGTATAAAATTCATTATGTCTATGGAATGTCCCCATAACACACAGACACACACACACACACACACACACACACACACACACACACACACACACACACACACACACACACACACACACACACACACACACACACACACGTGTGTTCCACCATGTATTAAAGATTGTATTAGGCTCAACTTCAGACCTAATTGCATATCTTAGGCAGAGACTAAAGTTAGTGGGACCTTTTTAGTTTCGACTTCAGTAATACAATAATATTTACTCAATAGAAAATGATACCCACAAATGTATTATAAGACCATATTTCAATATTTAATAAAGGATTGCTCCATTCAGTCATCTACTGAAGCCTTGATAATCTACTCGCTCTACTACCCATGGTCATTGAATTTTCATGAAATCCAGATAGTAAAGAGTATTTCGCATTTGACTATGGTGGTTTACCAAAACTATTGGACGATGATATGTCTCTGCATTCTAATCTTACCATGCGGGGTAAACTGTTGGCATCCATCTACTGTATCTCATTTACAGCTGTTAGATGGCAAAATGTGCTCTGGTTAACATTGTCAACCATCATGACTTCTACATTGCATACACGGAACAATAATTTAAAAGAATAACTCCCACATTTAAAAGTGGTTGTCATAAACTTTGCAGTGTATATGTGGCCTACGGCACCTTGGTATTTCTAAATGTCGAAGGACCACAAACTTTAATTGCCAACATTGACAGTCTTAATGTAACCAACAAAACTCTTTCCAAACATCAACACCAACTGGCTTGGTTGAAATAAAGGACGCGCTCATTGTCTTTGTTGACATTGCCATCCCTGGAGCTAAAGCTAACTTTACTTAATTTGTGTAATTGGTAGCTGTTTAATGGTTGTCTCTACCACAAAGCTTTAGTAGAGTTTTCTCTGTTTCTGTTTGCCCCACTCAGAAAACATTCCTGTCATTTCCCTGTTGTGTTCAGTAAACAGTTTGGAAAAATGTGCTGGCTTGTGCTAAATTTCCTGTGAAATTCTCTAAAGTATAATGCCCACAATACTCTGGCAATTACAGCAGTTCAGCACTGCAGTAATTACAGCTTTTTGTAGAGCTTCTGTCAAAAGAAGTTTCTTGTCTCAGTATCTCTCAAGTTTCTAGAAGGAGGTTTGACAAACCAAACCCTTTCATACGGCAAAGCAATTAATAAGCAGTGGGTTTATTAATGACCCTGTTGTAAATGGATGGTCTCATAATATTCACTGTTGGTATATTCTCGTTTTTAGTAACATTATAATCACTTTAAAATAAATCATTTAAAAGAATCTTGTAACTAGATAATTTGAAATAGCATAGAGTGATTCCTTTGATAAATGTTCTGTTTGAAAATCTTTCCAACTTTCTCAGCTGTGGTACAAATTTTATATTCTCAAAAAAAAAAAAAACATTCCCTTCCATTGCATCAAATACCAGGTTTACAGGTGTGAGATCATCATAAAGGAATTAATTACTGAAAGTATGTTTGCACATAAAATATGATTCAAGTCGAGTCTCTTTGTAGATGTAAATTTTTTTTGTTTTTTGATACATCGCTAATTACATATTAAGGTCATGGACTGGATTTCACTGACTTTTCATGAACCAGTTGGTTTGTTTGGGAAAGTAAGGGCATTTGCAGACCTGTAGATCATTTGCTTTGTTCCAGAAACAGGGACTTAATTTGTTACAATGTTGCACTTTCTTCTTGGTTCGGTTCACTTTTGCAAGGCAACATTTCAAAGCGTACCAAAATGTCTTTATGCAAGTCACATGCGAGTAAAACTGATCCTCTTATTGGTCAGAGTTTCCTCTGCATCACCCAGAAGCTTATTGCGGCTTATTTGTAACTGCCGACTGACCCACACCCACACGCAAACAGTATACGAATGTAGCCATCATTCCGGCATTATTACATAGCCATATAATACAGTTATATAGTTCCAATTCAGGAAACAAGGCTTCGTCAGGACAGCTTTTTTGCAATGCACGAAGAAGAGCAATTACACAACATTTTAAGATGAAGAGGCGGTCTTTGGTTTTCAACTGCGATATCTAATGTGCTCACTCACAGAATCAGAAACCTGAGTTTCAGAAAATCAGAATTTTATATAACACATTTGCCGTTATGAATTATGATAACTCTTGGTTCGTTTGTCCGTTGGGCCGGAGTGCTTACTCAACTCAACCGAACTTCTCCGTAGTTTGTTTACAATTACCTCCTCATTCAGACGAATGATTGTTTTAGTGCGGATCCAAGCGCGATTGCCATATAATAAGAAAATTCACCAGGTTCTGAAACAAACACTCCAAACGAGCCAGGTGTGAATGCACCCTATAACTCATGGGAGGGCCTGTCAGGGACACTCACTATTTTTTTAACTTTGGTAACAGAGATGTTCCTCGGACTTGACACATTCAGTCAGCAGTTTCACAGTTACCTGCCATTTTGATGTTAGTTTTTCAACAACCTACAATTCTGGTTTCAACAACCAACAATTCTAGTTTCAAATGAAGTTGTAGCTGAAGTGGTATAAAAGGGTCCAATGAATTAGTGATTTCAGAATGATATATTTTATATCATTATTAGACAGTCATTGTTGTAGAATTTGACTTTTATTTTCTCATGTCACTTCATGTCACAAAAAAAGTGACAGTCAGACTGGCATTCTTGAAAGTTAAATTGTACTTTTGGTACCATTCCACATGGACACAAAACTCCATTTGCCATATAACAAAAGGTGTAATTACATAGACCTTTTAAATGCAAACAGGAAGCATCAATATACTCAGTAATCACAATCATGGAAAATTATGTATCATAAGTTTGCAGGTTGATTGTTGATTTGGCACAAACTTTGCAGAGATACACCATGTAATACAATCACACATTCTTATAAATAAAGGTTCCGAAAGGAGGTTTTCGCAGTGATGCCATATAATGCCATATAATGATGACATTTTTGGTTCCCCAAAGAACCTTTCAGTTCTTAAACGAACCATTTTCTTTCTTAGTGTGAAGAATATTTTAATAATTTAAAGAACTTTTCTCCACTATAAAGAACCTGGTTGGTTCCATGGATGTTAAAAGGTATTCATGGAGCCATTAATGCCCATAAAGAACCTTTATATTTAAGAGTGAAGTCCTGTTTACAAGCTCACTTTTATTGTCAGGTTCACGGAAAGACCACACACTGCAACAACAAAAACTTCACTCGATACATTGACATGAATATGTAAATGTACTTTGGCAATTACCGCAGTCCGCATTACAGTAATTGCAGTAATTTGTGGAGTTCCTGTTAAGAGATACACCTTTTTCTGGACAAAAGCGAAACTAATTGCAAAGCATGTACTTGGCAAAACTGGGTCTACCAATGCTCTTTTGTGTTGAGGGCCATTAATATTAATGAATTCCTCTGTTTGAATCTTGTTTAATGTTTTATTGTAACTTTAAGATATTAAAAGTTATACATTTTCAATGTTTTATTACAAGACAGACATTGGCTATTGTTGAGCAGGAATGATACAAGCATTTTAATGAAAAATAAAGCCGAAACAGGATATTCAATTAAAGGAAGTGTTCAACCTTCATAAAATTAAACTAAATATTATATAAGCTGTTGTATTTTCTTTATACATTTTTTCATACTGTTATTTATGCAATGAATGAAAATGAAATCAAAACAGAACGAGAGTTACACATAAATGTTAGTCAAAATTAAATATAGCTAAAACCCAGTATTGAGTTATTTTGTTCTGCAAGAAACAATCAATAATTATCAAATAAACATTAAAAAAAAAATCATATACAAAAATAGGTAAGTAGGTTATAAGTTTAGTCCACATTAAAGGGTTAGTTTGCCCAAAATTGAATTTAATTTCATTAATTACTCGCCCTAATGTCATTCCAAACCCGTAAGACTTTCGTTCATCTTCTGAACACAAATGAAGATCTTTTTTAATGAAATCTGAGAGATTTTTGTCCCTCCATTACAGCCTATGAAACTACCACTTTCAAGCCCCCAAAAAGGTAGTAAAGACGTCATAAAAGTAATCCTTGTGACTTCAGGTTAAACCTCGATTTTATGAAGCAACGTAAGATATTAATCGATTCATATTTTGTAATGGAAGTGGTAATTTATGGGGGTTTTTGTGCACAAACAAAGCACCCCTGTTGCTTCATAAACTTTTGGTTAAACCACTGAAGTCACATTTATTACTTTATTGATGTCTTTACTACCTTTATGGGACTTGAAAAGGGTAGTTGCATAAGCTGTCAAAGAAGATTTAATTAAAAAGATTTTCATTGAGGGTGAGTAATTAATGATAGAATAACATTTTTTGGGTGAACTAACCCTTTCAGCGATCTAGCAAGTTTTGGATCAAATGTTGGTTCCCTATCAGTCGGTCACTCTCAGTGTACGCCGTGACCGACAAATAGGAATCTCGCTAAAGGCCAATCTACTTCGAGTGAAACTAAAGGAGCCAATGCACATTGGTGTGCAATCATTTGCATCAGCTGTTCAGCAATGCAGCGCGGGTATATAATGAGCAGCAGGTGTGATTGCTCTTCAGCTTTTTGCTTCGGAGCCAAGCGTTTCGATGCTGTTCTCTTCAGTGAAGCTGTTTATATTAAACGAGCAAGCTCTCCAGGAGGATCTCTCACGTCTGGTGCGGGCGATACAGTGCGGCAGTGGGGTCGACTTCTTTCTCTCTCTCTCTCTCTGTCTTTTTGTGTTTGTGTTGTTTGTAAACTGAGCAAAACAAAAAGGCTGTTCTTGCAGCTGGTACAGTGCGCCAAGAGCGCTGAAAGGCCGTTCTTACGGCTGGTAAGGTCGCCGCGCGAGAGAGACAGCACATGACAGGCTGCACACTTCCCATGTGTTCGCTGCGACCTTTCCCCTGCGTGCTTCAGCACCAAGGAGAGCAGTCCCCTGAAAGAGCTTACACGGGTAGAGCGCGTCTTTTTAAAGATGTCACTCTACCTGTGTGTTTCTGGATGCGGTCATTACCTGGGATCGCGGGATGGTCATGAACGCTGCGTTGTGTGTCTGGGCATTGAACATGCTGATGCAGCGTTCGTGGTTGAGTCATGTACCCATTGTGGGAAGAGCCCTCCACCGTGTCCCGAGCCCTCGAGGCTGCGATTGGTATATCGGGGTGGCGCGCGCTGGTTCTCAGCAACCCACCCCGGTGCCTTCCTTCCCGGAGGTACATGAGGAGCTCACTGGGGCGTGCACGGCACCTTTTACTGCCAGAAACCATCCCGGTGGCTCCTCATCCCTCACCACCCTTGATGGCCATTGCTATGCAACTTTGCCCTAACTCCACTTGGCGCGGAGAGCCGTGTCTCCCTTCCCGGGCCTCGAAGCACTCGTCGGACTTAACCGGCAAGGCTTACAAGGCCTGTGGGAAGCCGCCTCTGCCATACACGCCATGTCCCAGACCCGCCTCTTCGGCGACGCGGTCGAGAACTTCGCCCAGCAGTTCTCGGTTGTACAAAAGCAGACTGAGGTGATTAAACACATCCTGCCGCGACGGTCAGCTGCTGCCTCCACCCCATCACCTGCGGCCCCTTAGTCTGCTCATCGCCGGGGATGTCCTCCTGTGTCTGCCCTTGCTCCCGCGCCGTAGCAGCAGCCTCCACCTAAGCGGCGCCGAGGAGCCAGTCGCAGGCAGGCAGGCCGTCCCGCCCATCCAGGCCCCCGCCAAGAGAGGTGGCAAAGCCAGGGGTAAGCGGCCCTAGGACGGGCAGCCCGGAGATGGATGGGACTGCTCTCCAGGAGATGGTGACCGCACCGCTCCCTCCCCCAGAAGAGGGCTGTGTGGAAAATCTTTTGTTCCCTTTTATTTGTGTTCCACCGCTGGCCTTAAAACCAGCGGTACCCAAATTTTCAATAAAAGAACAGTTTTTTCCATCTCTGGGTCCAAAGAGGGTCCGGAGAGCAGTGGGAGGAGAGAATCCTTACCACTCTCATCCGCCTCTTATATCGCCAGGGGGCAGCAGCGTGCAGTTCGAGAACACATCCAAGCCGCCTCCTGCGCCTCCTGCCCCGTGGAACCAGTTGTGTTGCACAGAACACGTCAGACCCTGCTACGGGCTGCCTCCCAGAGAGAGCCTCCTGAGCCTCCCTGCATTCCACCTCTCCGCTCCACTGCGGGTACGCCTACAGTCCCTTTGGTCCCGCTTGTACGGTCTCTGCGAGCCTGGATAGCGATCAACCGACAAGGTGGTCTAATCTCCCGTCGCATGTCGCAACTCGCCCGCCATTTCCTCCTCTGGAGTCAGAAGCATCTGAGGTCGCTTCGGGCCATGTATGTCCCCAGTGTGTTCAACCGTGTGGCCGACGAGCTATCACAAGCTGTGCTCCCGGGAGAATGGCGACTCCACCCCCAGCTGGTTCAGCTAATATGGAGAGAGTTTGGGGAGGCTCAGGTAGACCTGTTTGCCTCCTCAGAGACCTCCAACTGCCAGCTGTTTTACCTCCTGACCGACGGAACACTCTGCACGGGCGCACTGGCACAAAGCTGGCCCCGGGGCCCTCGCAAATATGTGTTTCCCCCTGTGAGTCTACTTGCACAGACATTGTGCAAAGTCAGGGAGGACGAGGAGCAGGTCCTTCTGGTGGCTCCCTATTGGCCCACCCGGACCTGGTTCCCAGAACTCATGCTCCTTGTGCCAGTCCCTCCCTGGCCCATTCCTCTGTACGTGGACAGACCTCAAAGTTTAAGGACCTCAGACGAGACCTTTTTCTGTTACAGAGGCCGGCAGAAGGGAAAGGCTGTCTCCAAGCAGAGGATGGCCTACTGGATAGTGGATGCCATCGCCTTGGCTTTCCAAGCACAAGGCGTGCCCTGCCTGCTCAGGTTGCATGCTCACTCCACGAGAGGCGTTGCATCCTCCTGGGCGCTGGCACGTGGCTCCTCGCTAACAGATATCTGCAGAGCTGCGGGCTGGGCGACACCTAACACGTTCGCTATATATTAGAGCCTACGTGTAGAACCGGTCTCCTCCCGTGTTCTCACCCTAAATGGGCAGAAGCATGGAGAGGCCCGGCTCTGACGGCTTGCTGCACCCTACTGTGCACCCTTGTTGCTCCAGAGTGAAAAACCTGTTGAGTCCTCCAACACCCTCGGCCTGGATGTGGCGGAGCGGCCGTTGCCAGGCCTTTATCCGTTGAATCCTTGAGAACCGGGTCTGGGCTGGGTCCCGTATGTGTATTTCTTCCACGGCTGCTCCTAAACGGAAGCCCGTGTCTTTCCCTTGGGCTAAGTCACCCAGTATTTCATATGCAGTACAACCTTCGGGTTAGTCCATATGTATATCTCCACATAACTCCTTCAGGGAGAATGTGGGTTCTACAGCATTCTCCTTCCTAACAGAAAGGGCATGCTTTCCCAGTGTTATCCAATAAGCTCACTGTATGGGTTATCACGGAACAACAGTGACAGATACACTCTGTGTAAGCCCTCTCCTATCGTCCTTCCAGGCAAGAAGGGGCAAGAGGCTCGCACAGGGCGGTGGATGGGGTCAGCAGCTGTGGCGCTTTGGTAGGGATTCCTATTCGTCGGTCACGACGTACGCCGAGAGTGACCGACTGATAGGGAACGTCTCGGTTACATATGGTAACCCTCGTTCCCTGAAGGAGGGAACGGATATGTACATCCCGTCGCCACATCTGCTGCGACCCGTTGGGGCAGCCAGCTCATTGGCTCAGCTCCTCAGCAAAAAACTAAAGTGCAATTGCACCTTCTGCTCATTATATACCCGCGCTGCATGGCTGAACAGCTGATGCAAATTATTGCATGCCAATGTGTATTGGCTCGTTTAGATTCACTCGAAGTAGATTGGCCTCTCTAGCGAGATTCCCATTCGTCTGTCACGACGTACGTATCCGTTCCCTCCTTCAGGGAACAAGGGTTACCATACGTAAACCGAGACGTTTGTGGTTATTATTGACCTCATATTTCCTATAAAAAAATATATATATATATATTGGTTTCATAGATTTCTCACAATAGCTTGGTTTCGGCAGTTGCAAGAACAAATCAATTGTGCGAATGATTCATGGACTCACTCATAAAGACTTCTTTCTTTCCTGATCGAACCAGTGTATTTGAACAAATTGGTTGAATAAATGATGCAATGACTCACTCAAAAAGTGCCATAACAATGTAACTTGCAAAAATTAACCGTTCTATAAAATAGTATATTTAATGTGTGTAGTTCCTATAACAAAAGGCATGGGAATTTTTCTCTCATGCCTTAAAAAAAAGTAAAGGGACACCAAAGTATGTCCAATTCTTGAAAAATGCCTCATGCAGTCATAACAGATCATTCTTGCGAGTCCAAGTTATTGCAAGTGCAAATTCTTGCAATTCATTATACTGGGCTGTCTGCAATACAGAAAATGACTCGACATTTTATAGAAATTTTCTTGCGCATTTTTTTATATAATTTGGCTGCTGTTGCTGCTGTGTGCAGTCGGTCTGTCTCTCTCTCTCTCTCTCTCTCTCTCTCTCTCTCTCTCTCTCTCTCTCTCTCTCTCTCTCTCTCTCTCTCTCTCTCTCTCTCTCTGTGTGTGTGTGTGTGTGTGTGTGTTTGTGTGTGTGTGTGTGCGTGTGTGTGTGTGTGTGTGTCAGGGTGAATAATATTGCAGGGGAGGTGAGAATGCTCTAAGGTGCATGCTCTACTTGCCTTTGCCAGTGAACTGAGGTAGTGTAACATCACTTAAACAAGATTCTGCACTTGGTTCTGGTTCTAAATCAGTGCAGGTCACTCAGCTGCTCTGAATGTACATGCTCCAGTCAACTGATTGTGAGGAGGCGGTAAAAATGACTGATCCAATTGGTAGTGAGAATGTCCTACAAGTATTTCCCCTTTACCTCCACTCTCATGAATTGAAAAGGGAATTTTGAGTAGTGCAGGCAGAGAGAAGAAAGAGAGAGGAAGATCTGAAGAAATATTAAAATGTGGAGAGACTTTTAGTGCTTCTGACATGCACACTACAAGGACACAGCGTTGCAGTGTGAGCAACACATCTACATCGCAATGGGTTATCATTGTCAACAAGTAAGAAAAAAACAGAGTAGGGAATTCACCCAATCTGAAATATGCCGGCTGATAGTGCCGGTTATCTGCACATGCGTTCTGTGTTGTTTTACTGGCAGGTTCACAAAAGAATTATCCAAATCAGGTAAGGGTGCAAATGTGCTCATAATATCTGCCCTGTACACTTGCACAGTGTAATTCCCAGCAATGGAAGAAATAGATTGCAACTACTGAGGTTACTTGTATTGTATTTGTGTACTTTTAGGAGTATAATTCTACTTATACTTAAGTACAAATTAAGGTAAGTAATCTTGTAAAATCACAATCCATTGCTGAGTACGCCTACAATTTGAATTAATATTCAAACCTTTGACCTGCATTTGGTATTCAATAAAGATATCCGATCGTAAACGGACCAATAAAAACCAGTGGTGGCTGGTGGGTTTTAAAATGGAGGCACACAAAATTTTAGCGGTCGGATCCTCTCCCAAGGATTTTTAACTGCTTATAAACGGCTTTTTGTTGGGTCACTTTTTGACAGAAAACGACATACAGTATACAGCAAGACGATATAAATATAATTTCACTCACCTAGCCTTATAGCCTATCAATGATGATGTATTTGGCGCGAGGGCGTGACAACGTGACACTCACATAACATCACAGCAATAGCAAACCACAACGATCCAATCCAATAGACAAAATCAATAAATATATCAGAAATAAATCACAAAAGGGAAGAAAATACTATTGCAACTTACGTTTCTTGCCAACTTTAAAATAAGAGGATAAATATAATGGAATACATCACAAATGACATTTTATGGCATGCAATCTGGCATAAAAGGATCTATATGTAAATGTGTCTGTTGTGGAAAACATTTAAAACCCTATTCGTGTATTCGGCCCTCATTGTGTGTCATTTATTAGAGAAAGCCATGTTTTGTTGTTAGAGGACTTAATTTAGACTCCTAGATGAAAATATCTGTTCGGTTTTCAGACGTTTGCCGCTTTGACTTTCACATCCCTAATCTCTCTGTCCTTCTCTCGTCCCATTCTTTCTCTCTCCGCCCGGGACAACTCGTTTAATGACATGCTGCTAATCCTATTAGACAGCTCGCTCGTTCTGTTACTCTAGTGGATATCCCTCTGTCACAAATCCTGTTCGCCTGGACAAACCTAAAATGGTTTTCTAATTGTGGATTGTTAATTGCTAATCAAGAATCTAAGATAAGACAGAGACTCTCGTAGGCCTATTATCTATTATATTACTTTGGATGATATCATCTTTTACACGAGAGGTTTGAAAGACACGCAAAAGTGCCACTGTAATTCTGCTCAGCCACCGACGCACATTTGATTTGTTTGTCTGTTTGTGTTACGGGGTGGAGTGGTACGGAGGGGTCGGAGAGATGGAATGACACTTGACAGATCTTATGTCTTGCAAGTCAATGTTCTCTCTCATTCTTTCGCCCCCTCTTTCTTTCTGTCTCTTGACACCTGATGTGTGCATCTCACTCCCCCGGCCTCTGATTTTTGATCCTCTGAGTCTGGATAGTGGCAGAATGAGAAATTGTCATATTTGTGTTTTTCATTCTATCTGTTTTTCTTACTTCTCATCATGTTGTGTGTGTGTGTGTGTGTGTGTGTGTGTGTGTGTGTGTTTCATTCGGTTTGACTTGATTCACTTTGCTTTGTTTATGTCTGACCTTATGTGTGTAAAAAGATTCATAAAATCAGTAACCTCCTGCAAGAATACAGGTTAAACCAGCATAAGGTGTTTTGGATAGGTGTTTTTGGGTACTTGTCTGCTAAAGACCAGCTGCCTGATCTGCTAAACCAGTTGAAGGCCATCTAGCAAAAACCCACTAAAACCAGTAAACCTTACATTTTAAAGATAATAAAGAATTTACAGATTCTCAAGAATAAGAATCCTACAACCACTCCTTAAGATATCAGGGAATAAATTAGCAGCCCACCAGCCCCTTTCATTAATAATTCATTATCAGTTAGCAAGAGTAATTTGTACAGTTTCACAAATAACATTTATTTTTATTTTTTAAATAACCATGCGTTCCTTTTAAAATGGAATCTAGTGTGGAATTAAATATTTAAGCAAAAACAACAAACAATCAACTAACATGATCACAATTCACCCACATGTCATTCCACAACATCTGTGGAATACCAAAAAATAAATTTAGTTAAATGTCTTTTATACAATGAAAGGCTCCAAAGAATAATAAAAAAAAGAGAGAAGATAACGGTAAGCTTCATAAACCTTGAATAAATCATGCCATATTCCAAATTTTCTCAAGCCATATGACAATATTGCACAAAGAATAAATGGATATTTGTTGTTTTTCACTGAAAACCTTGAAATCTTTTGACAATCATTAATTTTGTGTTCCGTAGCAGGCGGATAATAATACAGGTTTCAAAACACATGAAATGTATTGAATAGATAAATGGAAAACTGTAAGAATATAAATCCAAGGTTCTGTTTCTGCAAGAGTTCAAGATCAATCCAAAACTGTGACAGGTGTGTGTGCATGTTATGAGATTTACTGGAGAGAGCCATGTTTTGTCATCATGGTCTTAAATTAGACATTTGGATCAAAATGCCAATCTGTTCTGTTTCCAGACATTTACTGCTGCTTAGATTTTCACATCCCTAATCTAATGTTATCTAATCTAGTATAATCTTCATAATAGTGTGTGTGTGTGTGTGTGTGTGTGTGTGTGTGTGTGTGTGTGTGTGTTGTGTAGTTGAGTGTGTTATAATGTCTCTATTAGTCATATGTAGTGTGGTGTTCTGGTTCAATAGGGCTACAGTGCCGCAGATAAATGTTCCTGTGACAATAAAACGCATGGACCCTCTATCACCTTCTCTCTCTTGCTTTCTCTTTCATACTCTTAGAGATCTTCAGTACTATGTTTACAGTTTACAAAACTTAGAAGTGTGAAAGAGCATTTTCGATTATTTTTTTGTGTAGGTAGACACACAATTGTTCACATCCCTCAGACGGTCCTCCATTGTTTTTGTGAATCAGAGTCCTGTGTGGCTTGTTAAATATTTTTGTTGGGAGATTGCCATGGTGTAAATATGCGTGTCTGTGGTTCAAGTTCATATCTGATGTTACATCTTGCCTCTCGAGGTTCATTAGAGGGCACACAATTCTCATGAGTGTCCAGAATGAACCTGTATTTTGGGTGGTTTACTGGCATGCAAGTGAGACAGAGTGTCGCAGTGCTTCCTTTGGCCTGTGAATACTAAGCTGCATAGTGAGTGCCTAAAGTATTCCCATAGGGTACTCAAGAGAGCCAGAAGAAACCACTTCTGCTGTTGCACACATGCCTAGTTTGACACAGCAAAACACACACATACACACAGACAAAAAGAGAATATAGAGTGAGTGCAATGCACATTCATTTTAAACTGACCCCTATGCTAGTTTTATTAGTTTTAAAATATACTGAAATTTGATATATATTTTCTGTATTTATATAAATTGTTAATTATATTAAATTATAAATATATAAAATAATATCATATTTACATTTCATATTATTTTCTGTATTTATATTTTAATTATATTAAATTATAAATATATAAAATAATATCATATTTACATTTCATATTACCATATATAACTGAAATGTATTCGTCCTAAATGTATTCATAAAAAAATTCAATTGTAATTATAAGAAATATTATATTTATTTATTTTTATATTACCACATAAAAGCCGTAAAATATACACCCGCATTTCAAGTGTATGCGAACAGAGAGCGCACCAGTACAGATTTGAGTTCTCTTTTGCATTTGCATTTGAGTTCTCTTATCGTGCTTGAATGGTTTAAAAGCACTTGAAAGAATGATTGGCTAATCATAGGACAGGGCAGGCCAATATATATATTTATTTATTACGGGTTGCACAGACTAGTCGACTTAAAGGAGAACTCCGGCGCAAAATGAACCTTTGGTGTAATGGGCTATATGCACGTAACTTCCGCGTTTGACGCAAGGATGCTCTTGCATTTCCGGTTGGGGAGATTTAAAGCGGAGGAAAACCGAGGAAAACGGGATTATGGCAGAGTCTTCAAAATTTACTGTCCTCTCGTCTTTGAAACCAAACTTTAATATGTTTAGATGTAATTTTATATATAGTTATGTTTATTTAATATAATAAACAAAGAAGCATAAACAAAATGAGGGGTGTCTGTTTTGTCTGTTTTTGTGACTAACGTTTCTTTAGTATAGCAATAGAGTGTAAAAAACAATATAAATTCTCGGTATAGCATTGGACTCTACGATCGGCGGAAGTAATCCAGCATCCTTAGACCTTCACCGGAAATACCGCCGTGCATAGAGCCCATTACACAGTTACCTAGTCAATCGTTATCTGAGATTTGTTTTCATGATTATCGATTGTAAATAGTTTTATCTCTAAAAACAGTTTAGCCTATAACGCTAGTATGGTCCCACTTTATATTAAGTGGCCCTAATACCTGTGAACTTACATGGTTACTAGATATGTACTTAGTATGTAACTACAGTGTAAATACACATTGGTACATAGTATTTACAACTGTAATATTTGTGTAACTACACATATGTAACAACCCACGGAGAGGTATGTGTAAGTACAAATGTGTAGCAGGACATTGGTAACAACACTATTTCCACTACAGTAAGTACACATGTGTAACAAGCATTATGTAACTACATTTTGTAACAACAATATGTATTCACACAAGTTGTTCCACTTCCACACGAAGTCTTCCATACTGTAGTTACCAGTTAAGAACACACTGAAACCATGATGATTCCTATGTGTATACCATGTATTTACTATATGACCGGCAGGACTTCTGTTGAATTACAGCTAAAGTTTTCCCTTGTGGTACCAGTGTACATACATGGTAACTCCTCAGGAACTCTGCACTTGATACAATGTGTTAAACTGTCATAACTTACATGTATTATGCAAAACCCAAACCTCTGTGCAACTGTACTAACAGTGTACTTACATGGTAACTCCTCAGGAACTGTCCACTTAATATAAAGTGTAAAATAGTCATAACTTACTGTGTATTATGCAAAACCCAAACCTCTGTGCAACTGTACTAACAGTGTACTTACATGGTAACTCCTCAGGAACTGTCCACTTAATATAAAGTGTAAAATAGTCATAACTTACTGTGTATTATGCAAAACCCAAACCTCTGTGCAACTGTACTAACAGTGTACTTACATGGTAACTCCTCAGGAACTGTCCACTTAATATAAAGTGTAAAACGGTCATAACTTACATGTATTATGCAAAACCCAAACCTCTGTGCAACACTCTATTAACAGTGTACTTACATGGTAACTCCTCAGGAACTGTCCACTTAATATAAAGTGTAAAATGGTCATAACTTACTGTGTATTATGCAAAACCCAAACCTCTGTGCAACTGTACTAACAGTGTACTAACATGGTAACTCCTCAGGAACTGTCCACTTAATATAAAGTGTAAAATGGTCATAACTTACTGTGTATTATGCAAAACCCAAACCTCTGTGCAACTGTACTAACAGTGTACTTACATGGTAACTCCTCAGGAACTGTCCACTTAATATAAAGTGTAAAACGGTCATAACAGAGAACATCTCAGCAAACCCAAACCTCTCATAGTTTTATTAACAATAGCATTAAAATATATTTTGAGCCACTAATCCTACTCATACCCCTAAACCTACCCATAACCATTCCTTAAAACTACGTAGGCTACACTTATGAAGAAAATAAAAACATAACAGACAGACAAGTAACGTTATAAATTTCACAATAATTCGTTTATTACGAAAATGTCAAAACCGGTACCAAAAGTCGTTCTCATGATGATGCTTTGCAGCCGCAGTCCTCTCTGGCAGTATTATGATAGTTGGGTATGAGGTACAGATCAGAATATAAATTATTAATCCATGAAAATGTTAATCCGGTTTCGGTTCACTCTGTGAAGGCGCGCGCGCTTCTCCATTTCAAATGTACAACACCGACTGAAACACGGCATGTCGCAATCTGTGACGAAGCAGGCGAGAGCCAATGAGCGTTTGATATCACGGCCGTAAAACATGTCGTAACGCTTCTTGAAGGCGCATTTTTTTTATTTGAATTCATCACCAGCGCGCCTGAGCGCGGGATTTGACGTTGGCGGTCGCTGCTGAGAAATGGAGATGAAGATCATAAAGGGCTGAATTTGGATCTGTTTCTTGCAAACAACGTATGGATTCTAAAGATTTGGATTACATCAGGCTAATACAATTTTATTTTTTTTGTGAATTTATGTTGTGTTTTATTGGAGAAAACGCTTTTTGTGTCTCACGGTAAATAAACTAAATACTACAAAATGTTTAAACGATTAAACAAGGTATTTTTAAAGTTTTAAAGTGTAGGCTATTCTTGTTTATTGTTTACAGACACTGAAATTTACTGTAAAGGCAAATAGGTCACCACAATGTCAAATCATAAAATCTAAATTAAAGAATAAATCTTTAAAAGTGCTATGCCGTAATATCCCAGAATTTATCAAAGCATAACTATCACATTTATATTTCAGAGTTTACTATCCACTACGTAACCTTGTGTTTTGCATTTACTGTGGTACACAACAATGACCCTAACAATTACACTTTATATTAAGTGGACAGTTCCTGAGGAGTTACCATGTAAGAACACTGTTAGTACAGTTGCACAGAGGTTTGGGTTTTGCATAATACACAGTAAGTTATGACCATTTTACACTTTATATTAAGTGGACAGTTCCTGAGGAGTTACCATGTAAGTACACTGTTAATACAGTTGCACAGAGGTTTGTGTTTTGCATAATACATGTAAGTTATGACCGTTTTACACTTTATATTAAGTGGACAGTTCCTGAGGAGTTACCATGTAAGTACACTGTTAGTACATTTGCACAGAGGTTTGGGTTTTGCATAATACACAGTAAGTTATGACCATTTTACACTTTATATTAAGTGGACAGTTCCTGAGGAGTTACCATGTTAGTACACTGTTAGTACAGTTGCACAGAGGTTTGTGTTTTGCATAATACACAGTAAGTTATGACAATTTTACACTTTATATTAAGTGGATAGTTCCTGAGGAGTTACCATGTAAGTACACTGTTAGCACAGTTGCACAGAGGTTTGGGTTTTGCATAATACATGTAAGTTATGACAGTTTAACACATTGTATCAAGTGCAGAGTTCCTGAGGAGTTACCATGTATGTACACTGGTACCACAAGGGAAAACTTTAGCTGTAATTCAACAGAAGTCCTGCCGGTCATATAGTAAATACATGGTATACACATAGGAATCATCATGGTTTCAGTGTGTTCTTAACTGGTAACTACAGTATGAAAGACTGCGTGTGGAAGTGGAACAACTTGTGTGAATACATATTGTTGTTACAAAATGTAGTTACATAATGCCTGTTACACATGTGTACTTACTGTAGTGGAAAAAGTGTTGTTACCAATGTCCTGTTACACATTTGTACTTACACATACCTTTCCGTGGGTTGTTACATATGTGTAGTTACACAAATATTACAGTTATAAATACTATGTACCAATGTGTATTTACACTGTAGTTACATACTAAGTACATATCTAGTAACCATGTAAGTTCACAGGTATTAGGGCCACTTAATATAAAGTAGGACCCCATCGGGATTCTCACAATTGATCGGGACAATGCACGTTTTAAAAAAGCTTATTTCTTAGAAACTAAGTAGGCCTAACAAAAAACACTCTCTCACACACATAAATAGAACTTTCTCATGTCCCATACCATGTGTATATTGATTTTCTTTAGCTTTATTTAAGCCCTGGAGACAAAATCTGTTTAGATTTTAAGTAACGATCGACTAGATCACAAGCAACACACACCGACACGCACACACACACAAACACACACACTCTAAAGCACATATATCCATATAGCAAGACCTAATATTGAGGGGGATTCATTTATCTCTATGTAGTCTGTTGATCAATACCTGTCTGTGCAAAATGATACAGGATTGTTATTAGCCATAATGCGTTGCCTTATTGATGGGGTCAAATGACAAAACATATCTGAGCGATTTTTGCTTAAAATCAGCATTTACTCATGGATGCATTTAAAAAAACAAAACAATGTACAGTAGATTGCTATGGCTGCAGTTAGGCCTACACTCTGTGGACAATAAATGAATAGTAAATTTGGGTGAATTGTGTGGAAATACAACTATTCTTTTGTTTCAGGCAGAGGGGAGAGACGATTTTAATTATGCCTTTCAGCTGCAATTATGATTTTCAGGCATATGATTAAACAATTTCAAACAACATGCATATATTTGCTTTATCCATGTTTGTGTTTGAACTCATATGAACTGCAGTTTTTGTGCGTCTGACCCTAAAAGGTTAGTCAAACTCTTTTAAGCAAAAGTAGAAGTTAATTTGTCTTCTTAACATCCATATTTTCATCTCTCTGTTTTCTCTCCCATTCGGTTCCCGTTTTCTCTTCTTTTTGCTTGTTGTTTTAAGTAGGTATTAGATAGGACAACTCTTGCCTCTGGCAATATTGTGCTGAGCTCTCTAAATTTAAATTCACCAGCGTGTGTCACAACCCGACTGATCCGTCCATAGCCACCTACCCAAAGCACACAGCCGCATACACGCAAATACACACACACACACACATACACATGCTCACGCCTTTTATGTTGACTCTGATGTGACGAGAGAAAGCAAGGCACTGACCCTTGTTTGGCATAACACACACACACCATCCCACACACAATGTGTTCATAGATGATGAACACTGGCTTTAACACGAGCATGCATGCCTTGCATGGACATAAACACGTACACACACACACACCCATACACTCTCAAACTTCCCCCAGGCTGTGTCTGTTTTTAAGCTCTGTCTATCAGTGCATGCAGTGTAGAGGAGACAAAACCCCTGACTCTGCAGTAAGAAAGAGGAGAAAAGAACAATCACTCAAAAGAGAGAGAAAAAAGATTGTCCTTCAAAGATTGCCCAACACTCCCACAACGGCCACCTGAGGGCAGCATGCATGTCGCCACAACAACTACCATGATGACTGATACATTACTGCACCTGTTCTGTACCTATAGTCATACATCCTGGTTAGTGATCAACCTGGCGCATTTAGTGCATTTAGGAATATAATACAATATTGGTTAATAAATGCATTTTTTTTAAATGCATACAAATACTATGCAAATAGTACAACTAAAGCTGCACGTGAGTGAATTACAAAAATAGTGACTGTTTCCAAACAGGTTTCCCAAATTCCATGCCCCCAAACTTATGCTGTTGGTTGAGCCTATACAGTATAATACATATCTGGAAGAACCTGTACTGAATCTGTGTACTGCTGCGAATGAGCAATACAGTTGAGAGCTTTGTGCGGGGGTGGAGCCCTTGTCACCCTGGAGAACATTGGCGCCCTAGGCGGCTGCCTACATCGTCTATGCCAGGATCCGCCACTGATCCTCATACACTCATACGCCGATGGGTTTGAATTGAATGCAGAGCTTGATGTCTCTGTCATGTGTGCTAATTAAAAATAGTAATAAAGTGCATCAAAGTCCCTTTCAAGGAAAGTCTGTTCACTCTGCGGCCATATTTGCAACGCCTCCGGGCAACTATTTCGGGCATACAAGACTAACTCCGAGAATACAGAAATACTGAAATCTCAAAAACTGCTTGACAAATTCTTATTTAAATTATATATTTGTACTGATGTACTGACCCATACATGTTGCTTCTTATCCTCAAATAGCATTTAATAAACGTATATTTCAAGTTGGTCCAGCTAATGCACATGTGCAGTCCCAAGTGCAACAGGGAACCGGAGCGCCTAATGTCACCTTACCGATTGGCGATTGCCTATTTTATTTAGATGACGGGACTTGTTCTGCCAAATTGCAAAGACATTTACTGTAGCACATGTTCAACAGGAAAACAGCACAGGCAGACACAAAAACACTTGCTTAGGTAGCAACTTATGTTACCCAAAAAGTTCTGGGGAACGTTAGTTTTGGGTTCCTGGAAAGTTCTCAGAACGTTCCCAAAACATGCATGTTTAAGGCTTGTTTTTGGTTAGCCAGGAATGTTTTCTTTCAGAATTAGAATGTTTTTATGTTTCCAGAACATTCCTCTAACATTCTAACATAGGAACATAACCTCTTGTCTTTACTCCAATATCATTTACCCTGCTGTACAGATGAAGATGGATGAATGGATGTCAATAATCAGTTCTATACAAACCGTGTCTTGTTTTGATCTATTGTTTAATTAATAGAAATAATCTAAGCACATCAACCATCTGTATACTGACTGAGAAAATGCCTTAGATGATTTAGTGAGAGAGCGATTTGAACATGCAAATTGATTCAGACTGTTTGACTAATTCACTGAAAGAAAGAACTGATAGCTGGTTCAGTCAACAGAAATATAGGACACACTAATAACTGTTGATGCAGCCCCTGTTTTATAAGTGAGTATAACTGAATCATTCACTCAAATGATTCAATTCATGACAACATTTTCCAGCTTTCCGTGTTTTCACTCTTATATGCTAGGGGACGCTATTACACATCTTCTGAAAGAGTACAGAATCTCCTGATCAAAACACATGCGAAGAAGATGAAGAAACAAGCGATATCACATGTAATCATATGCATATGTAAAATAACACGATCATCAACATTAAACAGCATATAAATCAAAACTGCCTAAAGGTATACTGAATGAAATGTCGACCCAGGACTGTGCAAGCATTAGGGGTGTTAATGGATTTGATCTACTCCATGTGTTTTGATCATCGTTCTGAATACGATCCAGATGTAGCCGTGATTTTCTCAGCTTTTTGCTCAAAATGTTGCTTTTTAAAAAATGAAACTTACCCTCAATCAAGTGTTGATTAAAAAAGAATGTATGAATCCATAATAAAATAAATAAAGATATATATATATATATATATATATATATATATATATATATATTGTTTAAAAGCACAGGGTATGTTCTTTCTTTTGACATAGGCCTATTGCATGTTCAGGAATTCATACAACAAATTGAAAAAAAATGCTGGCGGTGGCTGGCAACTTAAAAAAAAAAAACGCTGACGGGGAAAGAGTTAATTACATTAAAAAAATCTGCAAATTTTGAATGAAGAAAAAGTCTATTTTTCAGCATAATAGTGTAATTACAGCATCTGCCATCAACCTTTAAACTGATGATTGAGACTCTTTCATGTGTGCTGATGTTTAAAGGAATAAAACCTCGTTCACCTCAAAATAATAGAATTTCTTCTTTATCCAAAAAGCCATCATGTCTATATGTGTTTTACTTTAAAATGGTAAGAGATGATCTATTAAAGAATAAAACCCCATCATATATTTCATATTTAACAAAGCGCTGCGAGGGTATTTAAAGAACCAGAGAGAGGCTCCAGGGGAGGTTTGGCATGCTGCAGACTCCCTCATGCCTAATATGTCATGCTTTCTTTCTCTCTTGCGTTCTCTCCCTGTTCTCTTCTTTTTATCCTCCTCCTCCATCCTTCTCCCACTCTCCCCCTCCATTCTCTCTCTTGCTGTTTCTCCGGTCCAGTGCCTTGACCTTGACATCCACTCTTTACACTCTCCCTTGTCCCCCCCCCCCCCCCCCTGCATTCTCTCTAAATCTTCATGTCTTTATCCAGCGTGATGCCCATCCACTTTCTGCCAAGATTAACCATGAAACTGCTTTTATTAAATGCTTTGTATTCTGATCTCTTGTTAATGAGCCTTTGGAGAGCCCGCTCGGATTTTCTCTTTATCTCTTTCTGCTGCAGGTTATTCTCAGCTGGATGTGGAAACCTGCCGCCCCGTGTTAAATCTGTTCAATCAGCATTTCTCAGCTCCTCCCTGTTAGTGCAGGACCAGCTGATGTGAGGTCAGCACACTTTGATCCTTCTGCTTTTTGAAGCCTGACACAATGTCAAGTGGCGTGACACAACTAGACCACTTCTGTTATGATCAATGAAGCTGCAGACAAGCAATAATGTATAATGAGATTGTTCTAGTTTTGTTGCGATGTTATCAGTGTGGGTGTGCGAGTATTGGGAGAAATCTGTCGGTTAGCCTTGTCATTTGTCTCAAGAGCAGCTGCTCGCTTGGCACAGCCCCTAGCATACAATATGAAATCTGCCATTTTTTTAAATAAATACAACAAATAAAATAGTATATATGATATTGAAGTATATATTTATACTTTATGAGAAAGTATACCCTCCCCCCAGACAGCACGCCAAATACGCATATCCCTTAATTTAATTAATAATTTGTAAGTGTGAACTCGTGAAATCCATGCATTTACCAAAGTGGTAACACTTTACTTGAAGGGGTGTGCAAGACTGACATGACACCTTCATAATCATGACAGGACACATGTCATGAATATGAAGGAGGTTTTATGCATGACAACTGTCATTAAGTGTCATTCGCTCAATTATGACATTTTTAATATGACATTATTTGAGATGTCTTTGTTATGACAACTTGACATAAACCAATACATCATAACCTGTCAGTGTCTTGGTAATGACAACTTGACCTGAATTACTAAGACAACACAACCTGTAATAAATATGTCATAAACAAGACATAGCGGATTAATTATCAAACTTAAGAAACCACTTAGCTTTATGGGTTAACATTCCATTAAACCTTAGAGGTGGTTGGCTTTGACATTGGCTGTCATGAGGCCATTATAACATTTTAATGACAAATTTGAGGTCAAGAAAAATATTCAGAAAACAGTTATAATGGCCTCATGACAGCCAATGTCAAAACCAACCACATGACAGTTTAATGTAATGTTAACCCATAAACCTAAGTGGTTTGATAATTAATCTGCTATGTCATGTTGTCTTGGTAATGTCAAGTTGTCATTACCAAGACACTGACAGGTTATGATGTATTGGTTTATGTCAAGTTGTCATAACAAATACATCTCAAACAATGTCATATTTGCATTAAAAATGTCATAATTGACCGAATGACACTTAATGACAGTTGTCATAAACATGCATAAAACCTCCTTCATATTCTTGACATGTGTCATGTCATGATTATGAAAGTGTCATGTCAGTCTTATGCACACCCCTTCAAGTAAAGTGTTACCAAAAAAGTTTTACAGTGCTATGTTGGAGATACCCACGTAACATACGACTAAGCTGGTGGTATTTGAGATATATTGATGTTTTTTTAACTGTGTATAGTCGTCTGTATGTAGGTCTATCCTCTTTAATGGATTGACACTGTTGTGTGAGGTCAGTGGGTTATGTGGGTGACACGCACACATGGCCAACTAGCAGATACGTTCCGGGTTACTTGACTGTAACCCTGTTCCCTGAAAAAGCGGAACGAGATGCTGCGCTGCTTAGCGCATTGGGAACGTCTTTAATCGTGACCCGCTGTGAATATAGTGTGTAAACACGTCGATAGAATCGACCGGAAGTAATATAGCCTCGGTCGGTGACGTCATCGTCGCGCGCACTCGCGCACACTCGCGTGCACCCGCAAGGCTATAAATAGATGAGCCGCAGGTGCATCGTCAGGATATTTGTCTGAAGAGCAGTCCTGGGACATCATCAGCACGGCAAAGTAGCGCAGCATCTCGTTCCGCTTTTTCAGGGAACAGGGTTACAGTCAAGTAACCCGGAACGTTCCCTTTCAAAAGCTACAATCGATGCTGCGCTGCTTAGCGCATTGGGAACGAGAATACCCACGCCGCCGGGCTTGAAGGTGTCTGGACTCATTACTGTTGTGTAGGTGTGCTCACAAGAACGCAAGAAAGCCCTAGACATTAGCTTGTGATGTCGACTCAAGGACATGAGAGCCCAGAGTGGCATGAACATCTAAACTATAAAACCTTATGAATGTGTGCGGAGAGGACCAGCCTGCCGCATCACAAACATGCTGTAAGGGGGCACCCCTTGCCAAAGCAGTAGAGGAGGCGACTCCTCTGGTGGAGTGAGCCCTTAGACCCGTTGGCGAAGCTTGGCCGCGCGCCTCATAGGCAAGAGCAATAGCATCCCTGACCCAATGTGACATGGTCTGTTTAGTAGCGGCAGCACCCCTGTTACTGCCCCCATAACAAACAAATAGTTGCTCTGACTTACGCCACTGGCTAGTACGGTGAACGTAGGCCTGAAGAGCACGGACTGGACACAGTCTGTGAGATCTCTCCTGCTCCAACGTTGTGAACGGTGGAGGGCAGAAGGCCTCAAGAGTGACCGGATGTACAGCTGAAAACGGTACTTTAGGCAGGTAATCAGGATGAGGATGCAAAATCACTTTCACCATTCCTGGGGCAAAGTCTAAGCAGGATGGCGATATTGACAGAGCCTGCATATCCCCGATTCTTTTTAGAGAGGTTATAGCCATAAGAAAAACCATCTTTAGGGTCAGAAGTTTGTCAGACGCTGACTCTAGAGGTTCGAAGGGGGTCTCAACCAGACCCTCTAGGACTATAGCTAAGTCCCATGAAGGGATCTTGGTTCTTACGGGAGGCCTCAGTCGTCTGGCCCCACGAATGAAGCGAGCGAGCAAAGGATGTCTCCCAAGTGGCACTCCGTCAACCAAGGAGTGGCAAGCCGAAAGAGCGGCCACATAAACCCTGAGAGTGGCGGGGCATGTGCCTGTTGATAATTTTTCCTGCAGGAAATCCAGAACTGAAGCAATCTGGCAGTTGACCGGATCTGCATTATGTAAAACACACCACCTTTCAAAAACACCCCATTTGTTGGCATAACTCTTTCTAGTGGAGGAAGCCCTAGCACTTAGAATAGTCTCAATAACGGCAGGCGAAAGCCCAGTGTCCCTCAGTTGGTACCCATATGGGGCCAAACATGAAGGTTCCACAGGTCGGGCCTGGGATGGAATATTGTGCCCTCTGCCTGGGACAGAAGGTCCCTCCTCTCCGGAATCGCCCATGGCGAGCCGGTGAGGAGAGATATTATCTCCGAGAACCACATTCTGTTCGGCCAACGCGGCGCTATCAATAAGAGGCAAGACCCTTGCTGGCGAACTCTGGCTAGAACTCCCGGGAGCAGAGCCACTGGAGGAAACGCATACAGGCGCATTTTGGGCCATGTGTGCGCCATCGCATCCAGACCCAGGGGGGCTGGGTGACTCAGAGAGAAGTAGAGGGGACATTGCGCTGTCTGATGGGAGGCGAAGAGGTCCACTTCCGCTTTGTAAAATCTGGTCCAGATCTGATCGACTACTTCTGGGTGGAGTTTCCATTCCCCCGTCAGCAGTTTCTGTCTGGACAGTAAATCTGCTCCCACATTCTGGTGCCCAGGGATGTACACTGCCCTGAGTGACAGGAACTTCTCCTGGGCCCAGAGGAAAATCTGCCTCGCTATTTTGTTCAGATTGCGTGAGCGCAGACCTCCCTGGTGATTTACATAAGAAACTGCCGCTGTGTTGTCCACCCGCACTAGGACATGACAGCCTCTCAACTGAGGGAGAAAGTATTTCAGGGCCAGAAATACAGCCATCAGCTCGAGGCAGTTGATATGCCAATCGAGCTGATGACCCTCCCATTCCCCTTGAGCTGGACGACCACTTAAGACCGCTCCCCAGTCCAACAGGGAGGCGTCTGTCGTTAGCAATCTGCGACGACAAGGCGCCCCTAGAGTGGGACCCAAGGCGAGGAACCGGGGTCTGAGCCACAGAGATAGTGTACGAAGCCCGCGGCGCGTCATTTTTATTTGCCTTTGAGGATTGGCCCTTGGATGAAATCCCCTGGCTTTTAGCCACAACTGAAAGGGTCTCATGTGCAATAGCCCCAAAGGAATCACCGTGGATGCTGAAGCCATGTAACCTAACATCTTTTGGTACTGACGAACAGTACGATCTTGACCTAGCCTGACTTTGCTCATAGTTACCCGAATGGTCTCGATTCGAGCGGGGGACAATTGTGCCCGCATCGTAATCGAATCCCAAACAATTCCGAGATAAGTCGTTCTCTGGGCAGGACAAAGAACACTTTTCTTGGTGTTGAGTCTCAACCCTAGAGAAACTAGATGAGCCAACACGATGTCTCTGTGTTGAAGCACCATCTCTTGCGATTGTGCTAGTATTAACCAATCGTCGATGTAATTCAAAATGCGAATGCCCTGGAGTCGCAATGGAGCCAGTGCTGCATCCATATATTTTGTGTACGTGCGGGGTGATAAGGCTAGGCCGAATGGAAGAACCCGAAATTGGTATGCTTCGCCCCCGAAAGCGAACCTCAGGAACTTCCTGTGTTGTGGCAATATTTGTATGTGAAAATATGCGTCCTTCAGATCGATCGTGACGAACCAATCGTGATGTTGAATTTGCGACACGACCGTCTTGACGGTTAACATCTTGAACTTGAGCGCTTTGACTGTACGGTTTAAGCCTCGAAGATCTAAGATTGGACGCAACCCCCCGTCCTTTTTGGGGACCAGGAAGTATCTGCTGTAATAGCCTGACTCCCTCTCTGGCAGAGGAACATGTTCTATGGCCTCTTTGCTCAGAAGAGTTTGTAGCTCTTGTGATAGTACATGCATCAGCTCCGGTCTTACGGAAGTGGAGACCACGCCGTTGAAACGCGGAGGACGATGAATAAATTGGATTCTGTATCCTATTTGTACTATGCTTAATACCCAAGCAGAAATGCCTGGCAGAAGTTGCCACGCTGCCAGACTCTCTGATAGTGGTATCAGTTTTAATACTTCCTCTTGAGGGGATGTTAGATGTTCCGTGCCCTGGATGAAAGCAGGGAGCAACGGAACATCTAACATTTCGCTGGAAACCACTGCCCCCCGAAGCACCAAAGGTGGCGGGGATGGAGAGGTTTTGTGAGGGTAACGAGAAGGGGCGGTCAGATATAATACGCGCCCCGTCCCGCGGGGGGCTACCCCCACCAGACTGGGCGCCAGACCATCAGGACTTCTTCTTTCTGTTGATGATAGTCCTGAGGTCTGGCTTGGGAGGTTGCTGAGCCTGACGAGCCTGTCTCCAGTTCTTACTAGGAGGAGCACGGCTCGCCACGCTCTGCTTTTTAACCTCCCTAGGTTTTGAAGGACCAGGGAGAGGTTGGGTGGCCGATGGCCCCTCCCCTTGAGTGCGGCGAGGAAGGAACTGAACAAACGCCTCCTCATGCTTCTTGATCTCCCTGAACCTGGTGACTACTGAGTTGACCGAGTCGCCAAACAGGCCAGAGGGAGAAACTGGAGAGTCAAGAAGAAAGACACGATCTTTATCTTTGATGCCTGTGAGGTTGAGCCACAGATGCCTCTCCGTGCTTACCAAAGCGGACATAGAACGGCCGATGGCACGGGCCGTTTGCTTAGTGGCACGAAGAGACAGATCTGTGGCTCGGCGCAGTTCAGAAAACGCTTCCTCATCTATCGTTGTACCCGCACTCAAGTCCTTCAAGAGGTCAGCCTGGTATGCCTGTAACACAGCCATTGTGTGCAGCGCAGCACCAGCCTGACCTGCAGCTTGGTAAGCTTTACCCACAAGCGAAGATGTTATTCTACACGGCTTTGAGGGGAGGGTAGGTTTTTTAAGCGAAGATGCAGACCCAGGCGAGAGATAGCTGGCGAGCGTCTCTTCAACCTGGGGCATCTCCACATACCCTCGCGCCTTTGCACCCACGATAGTCGAAAAAGTCGACGTCGAAGGCACGAAGACACGAGAGGTATATGGTTTTCTCCATGATTTAGATAGCTCATCATGGAGGTCCTCGAAGAAGGGGAGAGACTGATGTTGAGGTCCCTCCCCCCTGCCACCGGACAAAAACCTATCCTCAAGCTTACTGCGTTTGGGGGTCTCTTGTTCACGAGGCCAGTCAAGCTGCAATCTGGCCACCGCGCGAGTAACCACCTCGAGAAGCTCCTCGACAGATTTATCGTCGCGCGAGGAACGCTCAGAAGTTGGCTGCTCGAAGTCCGTAGACCCAAGAGATTCATTATCGTCCCCCGCGTGAGCCGAAGAAGCACCGGGATGCGCTTCGGGATCACGCGAGGGAACAAGTGGATCTGGTGAACAAGCAAGCGAAAGGGACGGACCCGTCTCTTGCTCGTCAGCCAAATCCATTCGGGAGCCCCATGATGGTAATGCGGTTGCGGACTGAAAGTAGCCAAGACGAGCGCGAAGCATTTTAACAGTGAACAGCTCACAATGCTCGCACTCCCCTGACTCCAATGCAGCGGCCGCATGCTCCTCCCCCAAACACACAAAGCAGTAAGCGTGTGTATCCAGTTCTGACATGGGTCGAGAACATGGAGGGACACAGCGCTTAGCTTGCTGACTCATTTCTCTTTTTGCTTTTTGAACTCTTTAAATGACGTTAAGAGATGAGAAAGAGTGAAAATTCTGCACACTGTCAGGTATAAAGCTAAATAACTCCTAACAAAGATCTGTAGCAGAGAGAAAATAGATGCTTGCACACCAACACAGAGAGGTCTCTGAAGACAAAAGACCTGACGATGCACCTGCGGCTCATCTATTTATAGCCTCGCGGGTGCACGCGAGTGTGCGCGAGTGCGCGCGACGATGACGTCACCGACCGAGGCTATATTACTTCCGGTCGATTCTATCGACGTGTTTACACACTATATTCACAGCGGGTCACGATTAAAGACGTTCCCAATGCGCTAAGCAGCGCAGCATCGATTGTAGCTTTTGAAAGGGAACATGGATTACTGTTATTTGGGGGTGGGTGAATAAATAAATAAATAAACAAACACATACATACAGTCATTCACATACATATAGATGTATATACATGCATACAAATGTCATAACCTTTTCCATGCTATTTGCCATTTTTCCAAAGGGGACTATTTGATAGTTTAGTAATAGATCGTTTAATAGTTTATAGTAATATTTTGACATTAGGGTTTACACTCTGGATTGACATCTAAAGTTTTTATTTATTTATTTACTTTATTTAATTTAATTTACTCTGCATTCCACCCCAAAAAGTTTATAAACACCATAGACAAGTTGTTTTCATGATTTCCAATACTGGCTATATCCTTCTTGCACACTTTCATGTCATTTAATGACTTCGTAGTTAGAAAAAAAAGATGTTATACTGTGGCCATTGAACATTAAGTTCTCGAGTGCTATACCTGCTGGGAGATGATGGAGGTGGACTTTGGGAGAAGAAGAGATAATAGGATTAAGTTAGAAAGCAATTTCATCATTAATGCTTCATGTTGGCACATAGAAGTGAAGTCGTTCAGCTACTTTCTGAAATATCTTTTAGTATTGCAACCTTAAAGGGATTATTGAATAAATAATAATTTACTGTATATGTGAAAACATAATTGATTAAAGCATTTCGAGTGCATTAGCATTCGGCGGTGAACATTTGGCCAAGTGCTCTCACTGGACTTGCTGGATTTGTTGGAACGTGTTAATGGTAGAAAAGGCTCTCTGTTTGTATTTTTTGGGTTTTTCCCTTATCAATATAGGGAGAAGACACAGTAATTGCCTAGTGAAGCAACTTTGCAGTTTTTTGATAAGCAGAATATTGCTCTTTACAGAGCTGTACTCTCTCTCTCTCTTTTACACAAACATACCGTCACTGCACTGACCATAAAACATACCAATTCCCATGTCCACTCTTGTCAAGGGAGTCACTGGTGCTCTCAAATCCTTGTTTTAAATCAGTGTGATATAGAAACAGCTCACTAAGCTCATGGCAGGTGAGATAGGGTATTTCTTCAATCACAGGCAATGTTGATGTCCCAGGGGTTTAATGCTTATTAAAACAGATTACTTATTTTTTGCTATCTGAAGGTCACATTGAAACTGTCTTGGAAACTTTGTATGATGCCTTTGTAATTTATTGCAAACAGTATATTTTAGGATTACTTGTATAATATTAAAGATTATGTATATATTATGTTACGTCTCCCCCTTAATAGGTCTAGAACTAATAGGGAAAGTAACATAAGTATTAAATGTAGTTAAATAAATAAAAAGAAAAGAAAATAGGTTCAATTACTGATAACTTGTGTTGAGATGAATCAGACAGAGACAGATTTCGTGAATGCTTTTTAGTAGAATATACACAAATGATAATGCAAACGTAGAACACAGGAGAAAGGGACAATGAGCGGTGCTAAAGCAAAGAAATAAACATAACAAAACACACTAACCTTAACCCCTTTGATATTTCTAAACTATCAAAGAAATACACGAAAATAAACAATTCTCCGGCAACGAATCGCCATCTAAACTACACTAAATAACAAACATAAATACATGAGGTAGCACCCGCTCCTTACCTGATGTATATAAACAAACTCAAACTCTAACGTGTTGCATTGTGTAGATCACGTGACAGCCTAACTGTCCCTTCTCATTTAATCTGGGAAGATCGATATTGTACAGCAAAGTCACGCACCAAAATAATCAAACAATACAAACTTAGAGAAATAAAAGAAATAAAACAATCGAGGAGGCTAATAGCAAACGACAACACAGTGACACGAGAGAAAACACGCCCCTCTTGATCGCTCATGCACATCCAGGGCACAAAGCTCCCGTTCCACCACATCCCAAAGATGCTCTATTGGGTTGAGATCTGGTGACTGTGGGGGCCATTTTAGTACAGTGAACTCATTGTCATGTTCAAGAAACCAATTTGAAATAATTCGAGCTTTGTGACATGCTGCATTATCCTGCTGGAAGTAGCCATCAGAGGATGGGTACATGGTGGCCATAAAGGGATGGACATGGTCAGAAACAATGCTCAGGTAGGCCGTGGCATTTAAACGATGCCCAATTGGCACTAAGGGGCCTAAAGTGTGCCAATAAAACATCCCCCACACCATTACACCACCACCACCAGCCTGCACGGTGGTAACAAGGCATGATGGATCCATGTTCTCATTCTGTTTACGCCAAATTCTGACTCTACCATCTGAATGTCTCAACAGAAATCGAGACTCATCAGGCCAGGCAAGATTTTACCAGTCTTCAACTGTCAAATTTTGGTGAGCTTTTGCAAATTGTAGCCGCTTTTTCCTATTTGTAGTGGAGATGAGTGGTACCCGGTGGGGTCTTCTGCTGTTGTAGCCAATCCGCCTCAAGGTTGTGGGTGTTGTGGCTTCACAAATGCTTTGCTGCATACCTCGGTAGTAACGAGTGGTTATTTCAGTCAAAGTTGCTCTTCTATCAGCTTGAATCAGTCGGTCCATTCTCCTCTGACCTCTAGCATCAACAAGGCATTTTCGCCCACAGGACTGCCGCATACTGGATGTTTTTCCCTTTTCACGCCATTCTTTATAAACCCTAGAAATGGTTGTGCGTGAAAATCCCAGTAACTGAGCAGATTGTGAAATACTCAGACCGGCCCGTCTGGCACCAACAACCATGCCACGCTAAAAATTGCTTAAATCACCTTTCTTTTCCATTCTGACATTCAGTTCGGAGTTCAGGAGATTGTCTTGACCAGGACCACACCCCTAAATGCATTGAAGCAACTGCCATGTGATTGGTTGATTAGATAATTGCATTAATGAGAAATTGAACAGGTGTTCCTAATAATCCTTTAGGTGAGTGTATATATATATATATATATATATATATATATATAGTTAGTTAATATACTTATATATTTTTTGTATTTCTATTTAGCTTTATTTTTTAAGTTTTAGTAATTTTAGTAATTCATGCTTAGACTATTTTAGACTATTTCAGCTTTATTTAAATTACCAAAAATAATTATAATAGTTTTATTTTTATTTTAGTTAACGATAAAACGATCAAATGCTTTTTATGTATAGATTGCTTTACCCATATCTCATGCCTTAGTGCAATAAACATAAAGCACTTTGATATTTGTTGTGAAAATAAAATTCTACAAAAATCTCTTTTGTCAAATTTATGATACATAAATGCTAACTATGAAATTGATCTTAGCAAATATTTTGTTCTAAAATGTTTAAAATGTCCAACATGAAATGAATGCAGATGTGATATGTTTTGGAAAAGACATGTATTCATCATAGTTCAGGAAACGTCCTTATTGCCATCTTTGCAAACAGTGGACCAACTAGTAGACAAATTAAAGAAATTATAAAGGGTTTCATTTCTCCAAAATATCCCTTAATTAAAGAAACATCCAGTTGTGAGTTGTTACATCAATGGAAAGTGAGTATCTGTGTGAAGCAGTTCGAAACATGTATTAGAAAGAGGGAGAGTGCAGAATTCGTCTGAGCCAAAAACAGACACCAAATATGACAATGATGGATGAGACGTCCACTGATTTAAAATAAGCGAGTGAGAGGCCAGACAGATAAACATAAAAAAGAGAGGAAAAAAAGCAGGGCCAAGTTAAAGTATAGATATAAATCTCAGGATTCAAGTCGGAGCCGGGCCGTGCATTTTTTGTCCCCTACGGCAAGACACTGTATAGACGAAGTACTGTAATTTAGTCTCTTAGCTGATCTTGTCAGGCTGCATTATGACAGAAGACAGATCATAACTAGTGTTCAGAGATTGTTATGAATGATTAATACTCTAGTGGCAAAAAAGCAGGATGATGGGATTGGGGTTACGCCTGAAGTGTCAGCGAGAGACAACAAGGAAACGAGAGAGAGGGAGAAGCAGACAAAGAGAGAGAGAGAGAGAGAGAGAGAGAGAGAGAGAGAGAGAGAGAGAGAGAGAGAGAGAGAGAGAGAGAGAGAGAGAGAGAGAGAGAGAGAGAGAGAGAGAGAGAGTTGGTCGCATATTTCATGTGATATTATTGGGTTGATTTTATGTGTATGTGTGTGTGATGTGTGTATTGGGGGCTGAGGCAGATGGTGAGAGGGTGAGAGAGAGAGAGAGAGAGAGAGAGAGGGAGGGAGGGAGTGTGTGTGTGTGTGTGTGTGTGTGTGTGTGTGTGTGTGTGTGTGTGTGTGTGTGTGTGTGTGTGTGTGTGTGTGTGTGTGTGTGTGTGTGTGTGTGTGTGTGTGTGTGTGTGTGTGTGTGTGTGTGTGTGTGTGTGTGTTTGAGAAAAAAGATAGAGAGAATAACTGCTCTTTATGATTTCCGTGACTTGAATGTTTAATGTCCTTGATTTGAGGGACACGTAAACATGTTCATATAATGAGCCTTTGAAGAGTCTTCAGCGAATAAGATGTCTGGATTCAAAAGTACATTTGTTGTGCATGTGCGTGTGTGTTTGTTTGTTTGTTTGTGCATGTGGGTTCTGTCCTCTAAGTGCATGTGTTTACCCTGCGGGCACTGCTAAGCTAGTGAAGTACTCTTTGTATGTAAATTTGTTAAGCTGTTTTTCTTGTCCTTTACTTTTCCAAATTCTACTCCACTCTTTTCCAAATGTTCTTGAACAGTGGTTCTCGTCAGGTGGGTTGTGACCCCCTAAAAGGTGACCCCTAAAAGAAAATAATTCATTTAACCATAATCACAGGTTGCAAAATATACGGTAACACTTTACAAGTTTGTATATGTTTGTTAAAGGGATAGTTCAACAAAATGTTCCACAGAAGAAAGAAAGTAATACAGGTTTGGAATGACATTAGGGTGAGTAAATGATGACAGAATTTAAATTTTTGGGTTAATCAACCCATTTAATGCAATAGCTTTCATGAAATTACAATGACCAATGATTTCCATCAGTACTACCAACAAAGGCAATCCCATGGGAAAAAAAAATGATGAAAATAATCCAAATGAAAAACCATAAATCCAAGCATGAAGACGATAATATTCCAACGGGGAAACATAACATCTTTACAAATACATTTTAACATTTCAAGTTGATAAATTATATATAATATTACAAATCATGCTTGGTATAAATAAACATAAATTAATATGAAAAATATATGCCCAAATAAATTCAAAATGGAGGAAAAAAATCTTTCTAATTTCATTTACTGTTCATGTCAAACGTTGTGCCAGTCAAACTCATTATTTTGGGCCAAATTCATGTCACTTGGTAAGCTATAGCCAAATTAGCCATATGCCAACATTGACAGGTTGTGACATGTTCTCACTGAAACCCAGGAACAAACCAGTTATATTTTATTATTAATTATATACTTTTATAGTATTTAGCTTTTATTTCTATATCTTCAGTTTTCATTTAATTTTAGTTTTGGTTTGATTTAATTTTGTTAGGGGCTTTATTTGTCATTTTTATTCTTTTTTTTTTTTTTTTTTTTGTAACACTTTATTTTAGGATTCATTTCTCACTTTTAACTAGTTGCTTATTAGTTTGCATATTACAAGGATATTGGCTGTTTATTAGTACTTTATTAGTATTTATTAGTACACATATAAATGCCTTAATCTGCATGACCTTATTCTACATCCCTTAATACCCAATACCGAAACTTAACAATTACCTTACTAACTTTAGTTTAGGCAAAAGTTGTGTCCCCATACTGAAGTGTTACTGATTTATTTTTTACATTTCTATATAGCTTCATTTAGTCTATATAGCTTTAATTTAATTAGTTAAAGTTCAACTAATTAATTGAATTAGTTTTCAGTTTATGATTTTCATCTATTTTATTTCAGCTTTACTTCAATTACCAAAAACTATTTTTAATAGTTTTAGTAGGCTAGTAGTGAACAATAACAACACTGGAATAAACAGCACAAGGTATTAAAAAAATACATGACCCAGTTTATCCTTGCAAGTTTATCCAATTCAAGAGACCAATAATAAACCAATCTACATTTCAGTATTTCATTTTAAAAGATTTTTTTGTTTACTTTTGTATGCTAAATTACTTTGGTTCACCACTTGATGTTCAGTGTAATGTCTGGGTTTTGAAAGAAAGCCCGTTGAGAACCACTGGTCAAAATGTAATAATGTAATGTAAGAAAACTATACAGTAAATCATGTTTGTATATTTCTGAGTAGATGAAAATGACAAAATATAAATCATTAGTATGTTAGTCGTTGATTGTATTTATCAAACATCCGTCGCGCAGTGTAAGCTGGGAACTATTATGCACGAGAGCTTGTTAAACATCCACCCCAAGGCGATGTCAGGCCTTTCACCGAAGCTTACTGAACCCCTTCCGGCTCCTGTGACTCGTCCCCTGGGATGCTGGGAGAGGAAAGCAGCTATGCAGAGCATACATTTCCAGCAGGTTGGAGAGTATAGACCACTGGCATAAAAACAAAAAGTGATAAAAGCTGTGACTCTCTGAGACCTCAATATTAAGTGCCGTACAAATAACAGCATTCTGTACTTAAACTCCAGTGAAGATATCTATTATATATAGGTGCCGCTGTGTGAAAAGACTTAATAAGACTTAGGTTATTTTTTGGCCTTCCTGTTCTGTTGGTATCACATTCATTTTCTCTGTAAATTGCGTAGACCTTGAGCTGAGTGATAACTTATGACAGTGGCTGATGAAATAAAAGTGCTGTACATATTCACTCCACATTAATCGCTGCTGTGACCTTGACTGATTACATACAGATCGAGGCACACAATAGTTCTTTGAGAAGAGTTTGTGTGTGTGTGTGCATGCGTGTGTGTGTGTGTGTGTGTGTGTGTGTGTGTGTGTGTGCGTGTGTGTGTGTGTGTGTGTGTGTCTGTTGTGACTGTGCTCCATGATAATTGGTCCCAATAGATTTGCTGGTTCCAGCAGCCAGAGGGCGTTAGCCAGGTGGGGCTAAAATCAGCCTGAAACTACTGATTCAACTACTGTCAAAATAGTAGAAAGAGCATTCAGCTGTGTCACAGTAGACTTATGCATAATGGGACAGACTTGAGCATTTTAAAACATCTCACAGTGAGTCCTCTCAGTGTCGGTTCAGGGTTCGTCATGAGTACCACTGTATTGTGTCGTCATGAGAAAAAGCATAGTATGCCAGCCTATATAATGATGTTTAAATCGTCACCTAAACTATAGTGTCATATTGCTAACGTTCGCACTTAAACACTGGAGGTTGACAAGTTGCTGTCGACTCACCCCAAAAATCAGTATAGTGGCTATATGAATGGTCGTGTCTTTTGAGTAAAAGAGGCAAATTCCAGTTCGATAGAGGTATAAAACATGCATGCAAATTTATTTAGAATTTCCTGCTTTTTAATTTTTTAGGGGATTGGTAAAATATGATCAGCTGCTTCCGTTTAGTGGCTAATCATTTTGAGTATTCCTAGAAGCTACCTATTTTATTTTATTTATTTGTTTATTTATTGCGATATATTTATTTATCTATATTTGACTTCAAAGAACTGTTTGGAGCCAATGGCCTAGAGGGTGCTAAGTGTAAGTTGACTACTTTTGTGGAATGGAATGGAAAGTATAAAAACCATCTTGTGATCCAGACAACAACAAAAATACATGTCATTCTATTGCATTTTTTGATCAAATGTTTTCTGCTATGGCAAACGAAAAATCCATTCAATCATTCAACTTGTCGGAATTTTCATGTCATGTAGTTTATGGATCCTTCAAAATTAGTCAGTTTACACTTGACATCCCACTAGTTGATAGTAAGCGTTTATAATCTACTGAATTGAGGCAAATACAAGTGCTTATTTGTTATCCCACATCGTGCTATACTGCGCATTTGCATAAAGTCCATAAATGCCTCTGGTCGTTTTGTTGTTCACTTTCAGTGTGAATGTGTTATAAGGTCTCAATGTGTATTTATTTATAGTCTTATGATCTTCACCACAATGTCATGGAGCACTTGAGATTGTTTTGTATTACAGTAATACTCTTCTGCTTTTGTTACGCATGCAATACTTTTTACAAAAAGTTATTTTCTGTTTATGTAAAAAAAGAGAAAAAAGTCAATGGAAACAGACCGCAAATGAATCACAATGTTGTGCAGCGTTAACAGTCAACATTACGGCTCTGTAATGACAGTAAAAGCCTGGATTTGCCCATAACCTTATAAATAAGTGAAGAGGTATGCATATTACCAGAGCACAGGGGCATTGAGTTGCATTCCATTTCCTGCTGCCGTTGTTGACCCTCTCTTGACTTTCAATGTCATAACTGTAAGTGAAATCATCATAGAGATCTCTGCTGTCTAGCAGATTAAGAAAATTATGGAGCTTTAGCTTTTTGAAAGGTGTCCGTTTCTGCAAGCATGTGCATCTTCTCTCTCTCTCTCGCTTTCTCTCCCCACCTCTCTTTCTTTTAATTCTTTGTCTTCCTCTCTAAGAGATTTAAGAGTAACAAAGATAACACGCTGTTCCCAGAGCACTGAAAGAGGGCGAAATTTAGAGAAGAATGTAAAAATAGAAGATGTTAGCTGTCATGATTGATTTTAAAGCGAGATTTGAGATTTCCCTGAGATAATTAAAAAGGAGCTCTCCTGACAGCAGTTTCCAGTACAGTACAGTACAGTACAGTACAACGCTACAGAGAACAGACCGTAGCACTGTAAGAAGCTCACGAGCAAATGCCTGTCTATGTGCAACTTTGAGCGTATTTTAAGTGTGAGATTGTATTTACAGACTTATTAAGCCTTAATGTCTTTTAACATACAGCAACGGGAGTCTCCCAGGAGACCAATTATCTGACTTTGTGTACAAAAATTAACTACAGTACAAGAAATCTCCATGCTTTTTGCACCACTATGCTGTGTATGTTGGTTTGAATTAAATTATTTAATCTTCGCAGAAACCAAATGAGACATGAGGCAGAGCAATGCCGCACATCCTCTGCAGTTCTCACGTGAATGCAGTCTGAGAGCTGTTGGCATTGCTTCATAATCAATTTTGGAAAGAAGCCCAGTTCTGGCGAGTTCCACGTAGTGTTGAGATATTTATAGTTGTTTTCTCATTATATTTGTACATGTTTTGAGGTACTAGATTGTGAAATTTATAAAGGTCCTATGTCTGTTAGGTATTGTTTTGTTACACCGATTTATTTGGCTGTAACAAAACATGTGATGTGCATTCGAAACCACTGGACTCAGCATATAAAGGACATACTGAGCTGAGGTTGAAGATTAGCTCAACTTTAACACTGCGGTTAAACCATCAATAAACCTAGAGCCCCTCTGTCCCCTGAGATCTGCAGTCATGAAGAATTTCTCTCTGAATCGCATGTGGGCAATGCAGCTGAGCAGCGTGCGCAGTTATGTTGACAATGTTGTTTGCGCTCTCTGCAGACTCATGGAGCATTTAAAAGAGTCTATTTCCATCTGTCTTTCCTAGGTGAAGGGGTAAAAGGTTGTAATTCCCTTATTTTTAATCTTTGTTTTTATCTGCGGTGTAAAGTACACTACTTTAGTAATTGTACTGAAGTATTATTTAGATGAATTTGTACTTTACTCAAGTAGCAGGCCTACTGTTGAAACCAAATAGTTGATTTTTTTTTAACTCAAATTTCGGTTTCACTTTATTTTGATGGTCCCTTTAACACATTCTGTTGACTATAAGTAACGTTGCACCTACATGTTTACGAACTCTCATTAGAGTGTTAGTAGAGTATTAGTAAACTGGTAGGGTTAGGGTTAGAATAAGTTGACATGTAGTTGCAAAGTTACTTATATAGTTAGTAGATTGTCTGTTGGGCAGCATCACAATAAAGATTTATCAGATATTAAGTAGACAATCAACTAATACTCTAATGCAAGTTGCAAAGGTACTTATAGTTGCAATAAAGTGTTACCCAAATTTCGAAGGCAAAAATCATAATTTTGCAAATGCATTTAGACCTCCAAAGGTCACAGTGGCTTAGATTTTTCCTCTTATAAAAACAACAACAACATCCAATTAAATTATATTAAAAAATAACTTTAATTTAAAATCTAATTGGCAACAACTATGGTCATTCGTCCTTGTGAGGAGACTTCTCTTTAGTCTCCACAATACAGAGGTACACCCAAAGCCAATCCTTTAATTAATGCATTCATTAATGAAGTTTTAATATTTAACATTGATGATGGTTGAACTTTACTTGAACTACATTTATAATGCCTTGAGCATTACAAAGTCTGTGACCTGAGATCATAATAGTTAAACAAGTTGCTTTACAAAGTTTGGTTTCTTTAATGGAAAAATCTCCTTCAATTCTTGAGGTCATGTTTCAATTACTGAAGCTCAGAAAATATATACCTTTAATGCCTTATAGTTTTTACTTGTTAAACTTAATAAATTATAGAAACTTTCACCCAAATATATTTTTTTTTTGCCGATACAGTACTTTGGCTTTTAATAAGGTAAATTTTAACACGGTAACCATAATCTGAGTTTAAGTTTGCGGTACTTTTTACACCTTTTAAATCTTTCTAGTTGTCGTATGTCTACACCAACAGATATTTCCCAGAATAGAGAATCTACCATTTAACAGCTAATTAGTGTAAGTATGTAAAAAGTACAATTAGCCTAAGATTAAACAGCAAGAAAAAAAGTACAAAAACAAAATAATTGTTTTGGCAAATAGAAATAAAAAATATATATAAAATTATACTCTAACACTTTATTTTAATAGTCTACTTTAGACATTCTATTAACTATAACTTTGCAACATGCCAATTATCTCTCATTAGAGTATTAGTAGACTGCCTGTTTAATATCTGCTAACACTTTATTGTGATGCTCCCCAACAGTCATTCTTCTGACTATAAGCAACTTTGCAACCACGTCAACTTATTCTACTAACCTTAACCCTAATACCTAACCCTAACAGTCTTCTAACACAGTCAGTTGACATGTAGGTTACAAAGTTACTTATAGTTAGTAGAATGTCTAAAGTGGACCATCGAAATAAAGTGCAAGCAATTAAACATATAAACAAGTGACAACTTACCCCAATACAAATATCCAACCTGGCATTTATGAAAAATTGTGAAAAATAATCATTTTACAACAAGGTTTCATTAGTTTACATTAGTTAACTAATGTTAACAAATACAACATTGGATTTTAATAATGTATTAGTAAATGTTGAAATTAATATTAATTTAGATTAATAAATACTATAGAAGACTTGTTCATTCTTAATCCATGTTAATTAAAGTAGTTACCTAGTTAAACCTTATTGTAGAGTGTTACCAAAATATTTAACGTACAGTTAAATCTTTTCTTAGATAGTTGACACATGCCTGAATGTATCTTAGTGTGGTTTTATTGCAAAAATATGATGATTAATTTAGGGTAGTTTGGACAGAATTCATTTCACTATTCTATTTAAAGAGGTTTGGATCTTTAAAAGGAGCTTGACTCATGTGACAACTAGCCCCGGTCTCCCTATTTATTAGTTTTGTTGAAAAAGAAATGTCTCAAGAATGTCCATCCTGCCTGTGTGTGAGTTTGTGTACTGCGTGTGCCCTCTCGTGAATTAGTTGTACCCTTGCTTGTTTTTATATGCGGCTATATTTGCTAAACTCTAAATGTATGCATGAGCTTGTCAATTCTGAGTTGTTGGAGAGTTGTGATGGTCTGGTGCACTCCGGGTATGCGCCTGTGCATATGTGAACATGTGCATGTGTCCGTGAATGAATAGTTCGATTCTCTACCTCTTACTTTTTCAGATGCTATTTTAACACACTTCCATTCAACGGAGGCTCTGTTAGCATGACCAAACCCTGTTACCATGGCTCCCCTCTGGGACGATAACCCACCCCAACCCCTCACAGTCCTCATCAACCTGGTTTCCGTGAAAAGTACTGGAGTTCTTTCGCTACCAACTTCCTTAGAAAGAGCAGGCACATTCCTATTACAGTGCAGCATATGTAAGAGGCTTAGAGGGAATAACTGTAACCTTGGAGACACTCCGCGGCTCAGAGCTTCACTTTCAACCAGCCAGATGTCGTGTAATAAATAGCGAGGGAGTTAATTCACTCTGAAGTACAGCTGGGCTCAGGAAAAGAACCAGAGGACCCACTGTGTCCCAGATGCAGCTCAGTGCAGCTACAGTTAATTCACAGTAAGGCCTATTGTTCCTAGCTGGGCCAGTGTAGGCCAATGGAAAAATCACATCTAGCCCTGGCATTGGAGTGGTAATGCATAATAACATATGTGTAACACTCCATTTCAATGGGAGCAATCTGCAACCAGGGTTCTAAATTAACTTTTTTGATCACCAGCCAATGTGGCCGGTAACGTTCTAAAGTTACCAGCCATTTAGAATTTCCACTAGCCAAATTTTTTCCGGTGAAAATAAGAGAAATTATGAGTGCCACTGAATGCATTTGATAATTTTTATTAACATTGTTGGCATGAAAAACACATATAAAGTACAATACAAGACAGAAAGTGCAAACATTTCATTTCAAGTTTGGGATCTATCTCTATTAGGGATGTGCACGAATATTCGAATTTTCGCTCTGTAATTATTATTAAAAAAATAAAATACTAATACTAATACTTTTTTTCTTCCATTTTTTTTCGCAGTTATAATTAAATGCACTGGGTGGAGCATTTAACAAGTGGATTGTGTTTTTGATCACATAATGTCGTTGTCTGCCTCGCGAAGTTTGGAATTACTTAGATGAAAATGATAGCCTATTACAAAATGAAATTACGTTTAATCAATTATGAATTAAACTGAGTTATCATAATATCACCACCACAATGAGAAATCACATGAAATCCAAAGAAACAGCAGTCGACTGAGGAAGCAGCTGTCCATCACTGCATTAACGACTGCAGGTCAGCAGCTGTACCCCGATATCTTCTGGTAGCAAAATGATTTTGACATATGCTTCCTTTAAGTTTCGTTGAGGGAGACAGGTTTAAGAACAGAAAACGCAAAGTGCTGTTACTTCACTTTGCACACACACACACACACGCGCGCGTCTCTGCAACGCCTGTGTGTCAGCGCATTGTGTTTTCTCACTCGAGCATGTGGATATTATTGTTTTTCTCAACATGAACGTGAAACAATATAAACACGATAATCATATGCTGACTCGAGTATGCTGACTACGTTCTGTACGATAACTGCGCAGTCTGCTTCTTTTTTTTTTTCTTTTTTTTTCCCGTTTGCGCTGCCTGAGCTTAAATGCTTTTGTTGTTTATATATTTTGTTTACACATATTGTTTAATGTTTTCAACTAAAAGAAAACCTTAAGATATATAGTAAGCTTGATGTGTATATGCTATTGCCTAATGTATAAGCTTGTAAGAAATAATGACAAAAACCTTAAACTTAAAGAAAATAACGTAGGCTATCTCTCGTTAAACGACATTTAAATTTAAACCCAGAAGTCTGTCCCAACCACCGCCGCATTTAGTTTAATCTTAACTTTTTACTTTAGCTACTTTACTAGCTTCCTCCTCTTTCAGTCTGCTCCCTGCTCTGGCTCGTTCTTCATCTTCCTTGTGTTTTCTGGTGGACGGACGCGTACGCTCCGTTTGTTTCCATGATCATTTCTCGCGCTGGTTTCACTGCAGACTGCGCGCAGCCAATGGGCGTATGAAACGTCATCACGTAGCATTACGGCACAGTGTTTATGGGAAATGTAGGAAGTACTGCCAGGGGGATAAATGACCGAGAACAGAACCTTATGCATCACCGGCCAAACTGGCTAGTAAGTTTTTATTAACACCCGCCAAAATGAATTTTAACCCGCATTTGGCGGGTTGGCGGGTGTTAATTTAGAACCCTGTCTGCAACCACGACTCAAATGTTGGTTATGTATGTAAAGGCTGTGACACACCAAGCCATCAGTCGGCTTTCAGCCAAAGTCAGGCCTTCGTTGACCGTTTGTCAGCTCAGTTTTGTTCTGCACCATTGGTGCAAGTAAATTACCGACTGTACCTTATTGGCTGATTGAGCGTGTTGAATCGACGATAGGCGGTCGGTGAGACAGATCACTCTGATTGGCTATTCAGCTTTGCAATGTAGTGCACGAGAAGAATAGTGAAAGTGATAAAAGCAAGCAAAGAGTGCACACAGAGAAGGCATTTCAATTCGCAGATATTTTCATAGAGACACGGCCATCTGGAATGAAGAAAGTTAAGACCAATATGATTCATATTCAAAATGGTAAGCAAGCGTTGGTTTGTCTACAGTTTGTATATCCGTAGTCGTAGTTTTGGTTTCTCGTTTTGAATGACGAATATTGACTACTGCCACCTGCTGGTAGGCCTATAGCCAGTTATTTGCTCTCACTTAGGCACAGAACGTGATAGTTAGCTGTTACAGTAGCTCTAGTCTTTGCAGTGTTTAAAGTCCCCGTGAACCGGAAGTTGCAAACGACTTTTCTCCAGTGTTGTGACGTATTTCCGAGAGAAACGGAATACTAAATGAGGCAAAATAGTGGGCGTGGCTTTTTTTCCAACTAGCACCTGATTGGATCTAGAAAAGTAGGTGTTTTCATTCAGCCTGTCTACTGTCAGTTGGAGGGGCGTGGTTACGGATGTTAAGCAGACACCCAAACTGTCCAACCTACGTCATCAGGGAAGGTCCTCCAATGCAGAGGGTAGGGGAAATTTCATATTTTGATTAAAGATTACGAAGCCAAAACATTTTTTTGTGTGGATTGACTTGCATGGATGAATTGTTCACCACAAAACGATCAATTTAGGCAAACAAAGTAAGTATGGTCAATTTTGAATTCATGGGGACTTTAAGTGCAACTTCAACAGGTGACGCGATGCGAAAACAGTCGGCTATTGTAAATACTAGCTCTCTGATTTCGGTTTGGTATGTCATGGCCTTTACTCAATGGGCAACTTGTTTTGTTGAAAATTCCTTTCTCTAAACTTTCTTAAAAAAATGTCTCCTAAAAGTCTTTGAAATAAAAATGTTGAAATCAAAAATTGTTGATATTCAACAAGAAGTACACTATTCAATTAATAATTGAATGAAAAAATTGTTAGAATTTGGATTGCAAACTTTTTGTGTCTCGGTAAATTTGAGCATAGTTTGTGAATTTGTTAAGATCTCATGAAAATCTAAAGGAGACGCTTGGAAACGATTACTTTTTTCTAAATACAAAAGGAAGAAAGGGATTGTTTACCCCAAAATGAAAATTCGGTCATCATTTATCACGTCGTTCCAAACCTGTAACATTCTTTTTTTTCTATGGAAAATAAAAGAAAATAGTTTGAGATTTTTTTTCTTCTTTTGTCTATATGGAAGTCAATGGTAACCAAACCAAAACAGAAAACAATCCTTATAAGCAAACGTCTCATTTTGCGCTCTGTTTATTCTCATGATGTCTATGACAAACAATTTATATTTCTCTTGCTATGTTTCTTTCAGGCTTCACCAAAAAAGGAAATATTCCTTGGGAATATTCTCTCTGTAGCACAGAAGGACCGTGGGTTCCAGTATCACTGGCCTTCCTGTGACCAATGCCCTTGTGTCCCTCAGCAAGCCACTTACTGCTGCGCCGCTCCAGGGGAAGCCCAGCGTGCCACCACTATCACCCTGCAATCTGTCAAACCATGACAACCTTTTAAAAGAGCTTTGGCTCCACAGACGCGCAAGTAAACACACGCAGGCTGTTGAACAATGCCACAACGGGGAACAGTTCAACAGTCACAGTATTAATATGGCTTCACCTCCCTCATCCACATTAAAGTACCATTTAAATTAGCTTAAATTGGGCAACTGGGATTCAATGCTAATTTAGAGTTCATTTAAGTTCAAGTCATACGAATTTAGCAGGAATTTCAGTGACCAGGCATTTCAGATATAAAATAGTTTCACCTCTTTAAGTAATATACTGTATATATGTATATTGTAAGTCAAACAGGGGTTTGTAGCAGCTAAAACATTTTAATGTTCTTCTCATTAATGAACTCATTAAATAATAACTGTAACATTTGGTTGGCAACATTTGAAAACTGCTTGTTGTCCATGCACTGATGATCTTTGCTGCAGGCAAACAGCAACGCACCACAAATCTTGCCAATCCAGACTCATTGCAAAACGTGTCTGTGGCGACATTTCTTTAAAATTATATTTTGTTGCTTCTTGCATGTTTCTCGACACATCCACAGTGATTTTTCCAGTGAGTTGCACTAAAAGCATATTTATTATTCTTTAAAACAGATGAAAATGAATGTGGCAACACTTTTAATACTATTCTCATCCCTAGGCGTCATGAAACTGACGCCTTGGGAATCATTTTGACCATGCTTCAATATTTGACGCTTTAGGCACCCTTTAGCGTCAGTTACATGACGCGATCCTAGGGCGTCATCTTACTGACGCTTTACCTTTAGCGTCAGTTAGATGACGCTATCTAATCCTAACCCTACCCCAGACCTAAACCTACCCGCGTCATCTAACTGACGCTAAAGGTAAAGCGTCAGTAAGATGACGCCCTAGGATCGCGTCATGTAACTGACGTTAAAGGGTGCCTAAAGCGTCGAATATTGAAGCATGGTCAAAATTGTCATTTTAGTGACGCCTTGGGGTGAGAATGCGTTGTATACATAGAGTGGCAGTTCATAAAAAGTAAATATCCGGTGAGTGGCACTAAAGCGATTTTGAACATATCATCCATCTATACTAAACCCTCCCTACCGTGTTCTATCTATAGTGTTTCATAATGGCCTGGCAGCAGAATACAGTTGTTTTCGTGGATACATGTGCAAAGGGATCGTTTTGACAATGGTGTCGTCTGTACGCGGAAAACTCAAAGGAAAAACGTCTCCGTTTTGAGCAAATCGTTGTTGTGTAAACGTACCCTAAGTTGAATATTGGTATCTCCCGCGAATTATGAAACAGGGAGCATTCAATTAGTTATTTTCGTCTCTCTCTTACATTTTTTTCCCCCATTCTGTGCTGAAATGTTTTCCACTCATCTTAGATTTCTGTCATTAGGATTAGAGAAGGGTTTGGGTTAGGGTGGGCTTAGTGTAAGCCCGTTTATTGGTCCAAATGGGGGTTTCCAAAAGACAGGTGAAGGTCTCTGCCCGTTACTGTCTTTCCTTTTTCACAACACAACAAGATTAAATGAAATATATTTTCTCATATGTTTTACCTTGTTATTCCATCTGACCCCATAAATGATAAAAGGTTTTTAATGATATACGAGTATCATTAAATGTGGGTGAACATTTGATTATTCTATTTAACTCTTTACTTCATATTTTACGCGTTCATTAGGAAGTTATGTCTCTCAGAGAGTCTCGCGCCGGCCGTTTACGCTGATCTCGCGATCACAAACTCGCCAGTCTGATAAATAATCAGGTCACTGGCTAAATCAGTTCAACAATGCTGCATACACGCTTGCTATTGTTAAAAAGTACCCATGTAGCCCCCTACAGTCGCCCATATAACAACTTAATTAAAGCCCAAACAATAACCAGAGGTTATGACTAGTATATTAGGATAATGCTGCTTTAACGCTTGCTATTACCTTAATAGTATTTTGCCCTCTATTTGCAACTGCATAACAAATTAGTTCAAATCAAGCAGTTAGTCAGAAATCTAGAATCCCACCAGATGTGCCACACGCTCCATCTACACTGGGATCTAGTGTGTACTTAACCCTGGACGCAGATTTGCGGAAATATAGACTTCACTTAATCTACTTGAGAAAATAATTTCAGAGTATTCAGAATGAATTCAAACGTAACAATTTATTGACCAGGTAATAAAACAATAATTCATAATCCAATTCATAGAATAAAATCGTCAGTTAATCATACATAATAACAATAATTCAGAATTCGAGGAGTTGTAGAAGTATCTACCTGGCAACAGAAACTACACTCAGCGATCATGTGGGAAGTCTATCTACAGACTCCCCGAACCTTTTGCCATTTTTCCTTATAAACCCAGACAATGCAATAGTCTTACCAAATGGTGGTGTTTGTCTTTATAATTAGATTTTGGTCCCCTATTGAGGGGTTCACAACTCTCGGATCAGAATTTGTGATTGAATGGGTTCTTGTTGCCTGTGGAAGAAAATACTTATTTGCATTCAGAAGGTAGTAGTTTGAATAGAGGATCTGGGGGAGGCCACATCTTTTAAGGGGCACACAAGATTTCTCTTCTTGGAGCTATATATTATGAGCCAATGGGCTACAGCAAGCATACATCGAGTTAAGGCTGGAGATTTCAATTTTAAACCATCCAGTCAACATTTGGCTGTGACATAAATGAGACAGAGGGAAGCGTTTCCAGGATGGTGCTCTGTTCTAAAACTTTCCTTCACATCACAGGAAAGCCATTGGACTAGTAGAGACTCCTACAGCGTATTTACACTGCCGCTCTCTCATGTCAATTAGCATCTACCAGCATGAATTCCTGTGTAAATACATGTAGGCCGTCTCTGTGTGGGATTAAAAGGTCTGCGTAAATACACAATATGTTTGCTGCTTTGGGACTGCGTACAATTGTTCTAGATGTAAATTGAACCATAATATAATTGGCTCATAATGCTGGAAGGGGGTCTCTTGCTCTGCAGGGGCAGTGGTTTCAAAAGAAATATGGTGGCTGTGTAAGTTGACAGAGACAAAATGAAATATTGTTTTGACTGACAGGAACAGAACGAACTAGTCCATTCTCAGAAATCATTTTCTTTCATGCAGACAGTTTCCTGCTCCCAGAGCACACTAAAAGTCTCCATCACAGCCCTTGCATACAGATGTAAGTCCAGAGGAGTGTTTCAGCATAGCTTGTCCTGCATGAGAAATAAGTGTACACAGACCTGTGCGTTTAAGATCCAGAGTGCCTGCAAATAATTGCCCTGATTCTGTATATTGAAAGGTATATTATTTACCTTCTCTTATTCTCCCATGCAACCATAAACAGATGCTTGCATGCAAACACAGACTAATTTAAGGAGCCAAAGAGTTTGGTTAGCAAAGATGTTGGCTGTCACAGGTATTATAGGTATCTGTTGCCAGCAGTTACCATGTGGCCAGTGGCCATAGCAACGTTGTTTCCATGGAATTTGGCAATGTTTGTTTTGTCATCACTGGTAAAAGTATGTGTTATCTATATTAAGGTTAAAATCGGTAATGAGTGAAATATGTAAGTGGCTTTTATTTAGTAGGAATATAAATTTAGCATTCATACAAAGACATTAACCACAATAATTTAATAATCAACCACTGCAAACCCCATATTGATCGACCAATAATCTGAAAAATGTTCACGCCCTTGCATTGTTAAGCATGAAACACATCAAAAGCTGTGTACACAGATATAGGCACAAGCACAAAAATGCATCTGACTTTTAATGTGTTTGTCTGTGTACAATCTATTGCATGCGTATGCACATATTTCAGCAGCATTGGCAAAGAAGAATGCAGCTTAATGTATGATGGGCAACAAAACAGGCCCCTTTGAGTATAATTAATGAAGCTGCATAAACGCAATCATGTCCAAGGGGCATAATTAGCCTCTTATTTAATGATTCCATACACACAAGTCTTTATGACCATTCAAACATGCAATATCAGGCTTTCACGCACATGCTTCACAATCTCACACACACATTTATATGTGCACTTGCACACGAGGCGAATGTTCATTTGCATATAATCTTTAAAATGTTTTGTCCTCTCACTTCAAAGGGCACATTCACACTTTCTGCTTTACTGTAAAGTGGTTCTGTACCATCTCCTCCCACATTATATATGGGATGAAACAGCACTAGGTAGCTCTCTGGAAAAAGGGCAATCTATTGACTGAAAACCAAAATATATGGATGCTTTACATTTAAATAGTTTTTGGGACTAACTAATGTTAGAGATCACATTGATTTATAAATTGGTTTTGACCCTTTGTCCCTATTGGACAAGCTACATTTGGAATAAATTGAAAAAACTTAATATTTTTGTGGAAACTGTGATACATTACAATTCAAAAGTGTGGGCAGAGGAAGATTTCATAATAATACTATTTTGGTTGCACTTTATTTTACAGACCGTGTACTTCCATGTGCTTACAGTGTAGCCTACTTACCTAAAAAAAATATTGGGGAATATAAGGTAACTACAGGGGTTAATGTTAGGTCTAGATGTAGGTTCAGGGTTAGTACCTAGTTATTACCCAGTTTTTTAATTACTATAATAAATACATAGTACATGGGGAACAAGACTGTACAATAAAGTGCTACCAATATTTTTAATCACAAAGGACGCATTAAATTGATCAAAAGTGACAGTGATTATATTTATAATGTTACAAAAGATTTATTTTTCAAATAAAGGCTGTTCTTTCGAACTCTGCTTTTTACTGTATTTCAGATTAAATAAATACAGCCTTGGTGAGCATAAAGATATCACTTTCAAAATTATTAAAAAAGTATGATTGATAATCTTAATGAACCAGTATAGCCTATATAAGTGTGTGTGTCCGTCCGTCCGTCCATCCATCCATCCAACCATCTATCCATCTATCCATCTATCTATCTATCCTGTCTGACTGTCTGTCTGTCTGTCTCTCTATCTGTCTATCTATCTATCTAGGCTTACATTTCTTCCTTTTTGGGTGATGCTTTTGACTGCTTCTTAGATGATGAGGATAAAGAGAGTGCATTTTATTTATACCCACCGCTTTTTTTATGTTTAGTGGCAGTTTTATAAGGCATTCGAGGCCGTGCTGTTTTGTGAAAAATAGTCACAGCTGAAGGGGTTTCACAGGTGCTTAAAACTGCCCTTTAGCCATCATTATATTCACAATATAGCAGTGCCTTAAGTGTGTGATTGCTTAATTAATGCAGCAGGTCTGCTATATCACCTACAGTTACACTTGTGAACTCTTTGCACACTGGAAGCGCAAACTCGCACTCGCAGGCTCTAAGGTCCGGTAAATAGCCACTGACTAGGTTATGATGTCAGTGAAGAAGATGTCACTAAGCTGGCCTGACTCCAGCACAGTCCTCCCTCGTGTGCTCTGTGTCTACTGCACCTCCTTTTGTCTCTCTCGCTCGCACATGCTGTGAGATGGTACACACCTCTCCATCACTGCAGAATGACTCATCTCCCTCTAGCTTACTTTTACTCCCTGTCCTCTTCATTCTCACTCTTCGTCCTTTTTTGTAGTTATTTGCAACTAATTGGTGACTAGACATTCCTGTTTACTCAGGACAGTCCCAGTTTCACAAGGTGTACCCCAGTGTCCTGACAATGCACTTACAAATTGTAAATTTGTCCTGGTTTCAGCTGTTGAACTGACTTAAAATGATGTGTCTTCAGTGTCCCTCTCAATATAATGCTCTCAATATAATGTCATTACAGAGAAGGAAAAACTTGTTCTTTTCCACTGTAAGTTGATTTGCCAATACATTCATTAGAACAGCTGCAATGTGGTGGCTATAAAAAAATCACACAATAACAATATCACACTCTCAGTATGCAGTCAATTTCTAAAGATATCTAGCTAGTTAAATCCATTTCTTTGAGCAACACAAAAAAAGTGAGATTTACTGGTAAATAATTTTTCATCGTCCACAGTGATCAATCTGAAATGGCACCTGACATAATTTAAATAGCTAAGACACGCTGCACTTTTCTATATAGTTGAAGCACTTAAGTGTTATATTTGGATGTGAACGTATATTTTATAGTTTGAGGTTATAATATTGTTTAAGGCAAGTCGAAAATGATTTGAATGGGAAAACCAACCAAGTAATATATGAATAATTATAAGTTTGGGGTCGGTACAATTTTTTTACAATTTACAATTTGAAAACTTTTATTAAAAAGTGACTGTACAGACATTTATAATGTTGCAACAGTTTTCTATCTCAAATAAATGCAATTCTTTTGAACTTTTTATGAATCAAATATTCTGGGGCGACGTTTAAGAACAATCAGATGCTCTACAAATCTCTATAAATATACTTTTGTTCCGGAAGCAATTCGTCTAAATTTAGTTGATTGTCTTTTTGTTATTACTTTATCCCTTTTATTTTCTCTCTATTTTTTTTATTTTTTTTTTATGTATTTTGGAGTGTTTGAATGTATGTGATAAGTGTTATTTGTGAAGCACCATGACAGTTCAAACTAATTGCCCCATTAATAAAGCTAAAAAATAAATAAATAAATATTCGTGGTGAAAAAACCTGTATCACAGTTTCCACAAAATTAGGCAGCACAACTGTTTTCAACATTGATAATAATAAGAAATGTTTCTTTCACATCATCATATTAGAATTCATTTTGAAGGATCGTGTGACACTGAAGACTGGAGAAATTATGCTGCAAATTCAGATGATGCTTTGCCATCACAGGAATAAATTGCATTAATATATTTGTTTTAAATAATATTTTGATCAAATAAATACAGCCTTAGTGAGCATAAAAGTAAATTTTTAAAATCAACAATTCTTTTGCCTCATCCATCATCTTGGATTTATTTTTCTCACTAAGCTCATTGCAGTACATTATTAGTTTGCCTCATGACAGATACATGAAGTGCTGGCTTAGAATTTGGCCAAAATGAGGTATCTTAGGAGGCAGCATAATTAAGTTGTTTATGTTTTGGAAGCACACACTAGGTTTTGGAACAGAGCGAATTTGTTTTGTTATTTGCATTTTATTCTCTTCGAAATTCAGGCCAGCTGAATTAAACAGGAGTGAGATGAAGATGCACGAAACACACTAAGATTAACCTAAAGGAATACTGCTAACAGGATACCCACTGCATACACCGTTTTCTGTCATTTGAATTAAAAACACTGTTATTCCCATTATTATTATAAACAACGATGGGCGGGCCGGGCACCTCCACAACCTGCTAATGTTTCCCAGACTGAGACTTGAAACAAAAACTGCTCATATCTAATTTGTTATAAACTCTCTCCGACTCTCTCCTCCCCCTTATCTACTTCATTTTTTTCCTTCATTAAAAAGAGAGTGTGGTGTCCGTATGAAGTTGAGAATAAATGTGATAGTGTGTTTAAGCTGGATTGGAGGGAGGGGGAAAGAGACAGAGTGGTTGGCAGGCTAGTGCAGTGGGGAGTGGGGCTAAACGAAAACAGATCTGAGACGGAAAGGGTGAGAATGAGCTGGCACAGCAAACGGCAGAGACTGGCAGGAGTCTTAGTGTGTGTGTGTGTGTGTGACAGAGAGAGGGAGTTGTGTCTCTGTTTCCGAAAGATACTGTGTGCATGTGTGTATGTGTGCATGCGCACTTTGTGTTTGCGGCCATGTATGTTTGTGGACATTAACTCTGTTTCACCCTCAGTAATGCATTGTGATTGGCTGGAAAGGAGCTGGCTTTGGCACAGTCTCATTTCCGCAGAAGGCCGTACAACAGGAGGGACTCTACCACATGCCGCATCTGCCTCCTCTTTTGCTGCCAACACACACATGGGAGAACACACACACACACACACACAAACACACACAGGTGCTCATATACAGGTGCTTATATCATAGACCTTGTAACATCATTTTAGAGACTTGGGTAACATGTCCCAGAATTTCACCTTTCACTGGAATGTTTTAAATGCAGATTTTCTTAGTATTTTCTTTTTATTAAATATATATATATATATATATATATATATATATATATTAGTGCTGTCAGCATTAATATATTTAACGCAGCATCCGTTTTTTCTGTCATCCTTTAAGCGTTACATTATATGATCACGCTCTTATTCATGCAAATGCTTTTAAACAACAAGACAAGCGCAACAAGACAAGAGAATGCACGTGCGCACAGACAGCGCGCCAGAATAGAGTTCTCTTTCGCGCTTGAACGAACAATAACACACACAATTGTGCCAAAATGTCTGTTTTGTCGATTACCCTCATAAGAGCAGTTTTAAATGAGTTAAATAAAGTCTTAAATGAATATAAAGAGTTGTGAGAAACTGGGTCGCGTGTGAGATCCGCCGCCGCGTCATGTGCAGCAGCGGCAAGTCTTAAAGTGACAGCAGCCACTAAAGCTTTCTGTCATTCATTTTAATCAAAGAACAACGGTAACAGAGAAAGTTACTCACTAGTATTGACTAAATCATTTTTGTAGCTTTAATAAGGATCAATATATATTTAATTTATCATTTATGCAGTGCATAATGTTTGATAACTTTATTTTCATTGAGACATCTGTAGCTGTATTAGTATAAGTGATACTGGCCTTCATTCATAAAAAGATGTCATTAAACAAGTATTTAAAACATACTGTCTCTATGTTGTTTCTACATTCATTTGGGGATTAACTGTGAAATTATTACATTATCAAATATATTAAAAACAGAAAAATTGTGTGATTAATCGAGCAAATTTTTTAATCGATTGACAGCACTAATATATATATATATATATATATACATGTATATATATATATATATATATATATATAACATTAAATTAAAACATTAAATTAAATTAAAAACCGAAAAATAATAAACTTTTTTACATCCGTGCCCTTGGTCAACATTATCAGATATTAATGTATATTAATGTAAACATTTTTGATCATGCAATATCAAACTCTTCCTGAAGGTCGTATTCTTTCCATATGGTTCAGCTGATATGAATTTAGCAGGGCCAGATAAACCAACTGGTAAAAATATTGGATGGTGTTTTTAGATAATCTCCCTCATTTTTAATTGTTCTCATTAGCAGCACTAATTATTCATTTATTTTTGACAATTACATTATTTTTTATCTTTCAGTTTTGACAGTAGATTTAGGTTTAAGTTTAAAATAATATTTTAGAATTATAGAAAGATTCATTCAAAAGAGTTTGTTAATTGCTCCAAGACAGCTTATGTATTATGCTTTTAAGTATAGTGTTCAATGATTTGTGTGCCGTTATTGGACAGGACAGTAGGAGGAGAGACAGGAAACAATGGGAGTCAAGAGGGAAACAGGACGAATAGCTGGAACTCAAAGGGATAGTTCACCCAAAAATGAGAATGATCTCATGATTTACTCTCCCTCAAGCCTATGTATATGACTATCTTCTTTCAGACGAACACAATCGGAGGTATATAAAAAAAAAAAATCAATGCTCCTCCAAGCTTTATAATGGTAATGAATGGCGGTCTTGATTTTGAACTCCAAAAAAGTGCATCCATCATAAAAGTAATCCATACAACTCCAGGGGGTTAATAAAGGCCTTCTGAAGTAAGCTTTGACGCCTCTTGAGGTTCAAACAAACAGGGGCAACAAACTCAAGCTCCTCTTCTCTTATATCGAAATCCTCTGACATTTCTCTTTAAAAATCCTTGTTTTAGACTTCGAATTCGTGACTGGTGTTTTGTTTTGCTCTATCCTCTGCACTTCCGCGTTGGTGTCAGTAAATCGCAGTAAATCGATGCGTTCCAGCCTTTTGTCGGAAGCTAGTTAATTTAGTTTATAAAGTTTTAAATATGGATATTTTACACACAAAAAAAAAACCCTCGCTATCTAAAAAAAGTTGTAGTAAACTACTTTTTTGCCACTTTAGTGCTGGTTTTGACACTTGAAAGCTTTGATAATCATTCATTGGAATTGCCTTGAAAAATAATTTAGTGAACCGTCTTTAAAAAGATAGTGCACTCAAAAATGAAAATTCTCTCATCATTTACTCACCTTCATTTGAAGTAATTAGATTTTATGGTGCATAAAAGCTGCATGCAATGATAATTAAAGTGATTAAAATGCACAAATTAGATCCAAAGAAAGAGCACTATCAGCCAAAATGTTTTTTATGTATTTTTACTGACTCCGAATTGGTGTTTGTAGGATTAACTATAATCTGTTAACACTATAGCACAGATAAATTCAGAGAACAAATATAGTCCACATTATAGATCTATGATATTAGCTATTTTATGCAAAGTCGAGCGCTGGGCTTTTCTCAAAATAGAGCAATTAGATTGAACAAGTGTGAGGAAGGACTAGGATAAAAGGTGTGAGCTTGAGCTTCAAGTATTCATTAAGAAGTGTGTGCTTTTGCCCTGCAGCTACAGGACAGGATCATGCACCTCCTCAGCATCCCTCAGCATGCTTAGGGCGGGTGTATGTGTGTGTAGCGGGGTGTTGGGGGTCCAACAGAGAGCTTTGATAATTGCATTTGTGCATATGCTTATGCGTGGGCGTTTTGGGTGCGTGTATCTGTTATGAGTGTATGAGAGTGAGGAAGTAGTTCTAGGCTTCTCAGAAGAAGTATCTTTGTGTGAAAGAATAAAACAAGATAACACTAGGATGAAATACAGGGATGAAGCGTGATGTCCGCAGGTTTAACATGATCTAATATCAAACAAGAGCTCACATTCCTGCTGAAAACACCCGATTAGACCAGCATGAATGCTGGGCTGGGCTGGTTTGATGTGTATCCTTGAACATTGAGATTTTATATTCAAATTTCATACAAAAAATTAAAGGAATGTGTATCTTCTGGCACTGTGTGCCAAATGTAATTTTTTTTCTCTCTCTATTTTAATCACATTTTGTACTTCAATTATAGTGAAAGTAGTCCTACTATTTCACAAATGAATTTTTAGTACAAATATTCCATGTAGTTTAATATTCCATGTAGTTTAATATGCAAAATGTTTATTAAAAAAATGAGAAAAATTCAGTTTAAAATAATTTTAGATGACCATGTCATGCTGAAGGACACGTCCACCTCCGAAAAGTATTTAATGTTAAAGTTATGCTGGTTAGTGCTTCTTTGGTGCTCGCTCAGGAAAATTTGTCTTTCTGCTGAAACTGATTTAGCTTAAAGTCAAAATGATCTGGTCTAAAAAGAACAAAAAATAGTTAATAAGCTTCTCATTTTCACATGGGCCATTTTTTACATATTGTATGCATTTTGTCAGGGTATATATTTAGGGTTAAGCTAGTCAAGAAGCCTGAAAGCATCCAAACACAACAGATTAGCTTGTCTTTTCAACAATTAAATTCAGTTCTTCACTGCAAAAGTCCTATTTGTAATCCATGTTTTGTTTTGTTTTTTGTGAAAAATAAAAAAAATCTATGAAACAAGATAAATGTGCATGTGAAGCAAAATTACATATTAATGTTTGTTTTCAGAGAATATATTTAAGTGTTTCTTGTCTTGTGGCCCCTGGCAGATATATATATATTTTTTTCTCGCCTATGTTTTTAAAATTTAGTAAGGTTTATTACACCAATCTGCCAGTGAAAGAAGATGAAATACACTTATATCTAAGATGCATTTTCTGAAAATAAATCTTAAAATCGTATGCACTTTTGTTTTACTGGTGAATCCCCAAAGCTAATCAGATTGTTTCTGCTCACATAGCGCATATAATGCATCTTGGACCCAATGAAGTGGATATGGCCAACACATTAGCCAACACGATGACCTTTTAAAAGAGCTAAAGCTGGTGTCCACCACTTTTATTTTGCTTCATTTACATAGTTTATAAGGCAGATTTAAAGCACATACAAATCATCTTTACAATCTGCAATGAGAAAGAAAGAAAAAGAAAAGAAAGAAAGAAAGAAAGAAAGAGAAAGAAAGAAAGAAAGAAAGAAAGAAAGAAAGAAAGAAAGAAAGAAAGAAAGAAAGAAAGAAAGAAAGAAAGAAAGAAAGAAAGAAAGAAAGAAAGAAAGAGGGTGTGGGGGTCTAAAGATCCTGGGAGACATAGCTGCAGGGAAAGAGAGAGAGAGAGCGCAGACTAAAGGAAATGGAGAGGGAGTGAGGGAGACTTTGATGCAGCTGTGAAGGCATAATTTGATCTCCTATGCCACCAAAACTGAGACATGGGGCATAAAATATTTATTTGACCCAACAATCAGCAAAACCGGAGACGAACAAGAAATACAGGCAGACACTCGGTCTGTGAGAGGATGCCGCTGACTGTCAAAGAAATCGCTGCACTTTATTTGCACCCATTTGTTTTTATTATTATGACACATGAAAATTTTGCATAAGCTATGTTTCTTTTTTCCTGAAATTATATGTATTATTGTATTTTGTATATTTTATTGAGGGCTTGTCCAATCTTGTTAGAATGATTAGAGTTCGCCTTAATTGGATGCAGTGATATTGAATAATTGAAGAGATATTTACCTTGTTGTGAATGTGGATATGGATGTGTGTGTGTGTGTGTGTGTGTGTGTGTGTGTGTGTGTGTGTGTGTGTGTGTGTGTGAGTGTGAGTGTGTGTGTGTGTGTGTGTGTGTGTGTGTGTGCTCTTAATCATTAATGATAGAATGTGTGTTTACACCGACTAAAGCCTTCCCGTGCCCTTAAAGATCTGAAGGTAATAACACCATCCATCACCTGTGTGTGTGTGTGTGTGTGTGTGTGTGTGTGTGTGTGTGTGTGTGTGTGTGTGTGTGTGTGTGTGTGTGTGTGTGTGTGTGTGTGTGTGTGTTTGTGTGTGTGTGTGAAAGAGAAAAAGAAACGAAAAGGGAGAGTAGACTGGCGACTCAGCATACACCCTCTCCAGGCATTCTGTATCTGTTAAAAAAGGAATATCACCATGTTGGGCATAAATAAAATATTAAATTCTGTTGAGACTACTAAAAATAAATGATTTTTTATCTATGGCACTTTAATAAACCAATAAAAATAGCAGATTATCAAAAAGATACAACCTAAAAATCAACATTACACATCCACTTTGCGCTTAAGGGTGAGGTTTTTACTACTTTTGTACTACCCTTCTTTTTTTCTTTTTCTTTTTATAACAGAGGATGATGGGACACATTTTATAAAGTTGAAAGCTGTTAATTTAGGGATTGTTTTTTGTTCTACTGAGAAATATATGTTTAGTGAGCATCACTAAATGTGAGAGATGTATCTAAATTATTCATGAGAAGGTGTGGCATAATTCTTTAACATCTACTTTTTCTGCGATTTGCAAGCATTGGTTTTGAATGCATGGAAGTATGTTTCAGCCACAGGAAAAAAAGGTAATTGTGAGTTTTAATCTCACAATTCTGAGAAGAATCTGTGATTTGTAAACTTGGAATTGCGAGAAATAAGGTCACAATTTCGAGATACAAACTCGCAATTCTGGCTTTTTCCCCCTCACAATTTTGAATTATAAACTTGTGAGATGAAAAAAAAAGTTGCAATTTCTTTTTTTTTATTCACAAGCTGTCATATGAATGTGTGTTTGCATGGTACAAAGTTTGAAGGAGTCTTCGCTCATATATTGACAGCCCTGTCCATCAAGCATATCTTTAAAATATTTGTGTTCAACACACATTTCTTTTTCAAAAGAGCTTTGAGAATTATGGAGTGGTGGACTAGGATTTATTTGAAACAAGTCTACTGTTACTGTAGACTCAGCATCAAAAATGCCCTCCATCCTCACTGTGCGTGTTCACAAGTCCACCCACTTACATTTGTGAATAAAAAATAACAGCCTAAAAAAGTATGCCAAATGCAAAAAGTGCATCCATGACTTTTTTTTCTTTTTTTTTGCAAAGGACAAATTTAAAGAACTAGACCCACATTAAATCGAAGATATAAAATTACCCAGCTGAATTGTAACCTCAAAACAGTATATGGGTCAGTGATGGTGATGGTGACTTACCGACTAAATTCAAATCCCCCAAAATGGGGTCCATTAACTGTTTGATTCTTCAAAATAGCTTGTGTTCTTCAGCAGAAGAAAGGAAATTCATACAGGTTTGGAAAAACTTTAGGGTGAGTAAATGATGACAGAATTTTCATTTTTGGGTGAACTATCGCTTTAATCTTAGTTAATGTTAATCTCAACATTTGCTTATACATTTTTAAGATCAAAAGTTGTTAACATCTGTTAACATTAGTTCTATCATGAGAACTCTCAGAAGAGTTTTAGCATGGTATATGACAATGTTAATGTATTTGGTCTTGGTAGAATAGATCTGATACACTGCTGCTGCTGCTGCAGAGCAAGTACAGGGACTTGCTACTGCCAATACATACACCAATATGCTGCTGTGAACATGTAAGACACACTGCTTCAGCACAAACAGCATATGGGGCGGCAGTGGCTCAGTGGTTCATGTGGGTTGTCTACAAACCGGAAGGTTGGTGGTTCAATCCTCGGTTCCACTTGACCAAGTGTTGAGGTGTCCATGAGCAAGACACCTAACCCCAGCTGCTCCCGACGAGCTGGATGGCGCCTTGCATGGCTGCCGTCGCCCGTCGGTGTATGAATGAGTGAGTGAATGTGAGGCAAATTGTAAAGCGCTTTGGTGGCCATTGGGTCTGTGAAAGTGCTATATAAATGCAGTCCATTTACCATTTATGAAATTACCCGTAGCAGATCTACAGGTGGAGGGTTTCAGAAGAACTCTGAAAGTGCACTGCAAACTGCTATGGTGAACGCAAACCAGCTATTTAAATGTTGAGAAGCAAGCTCATTGGTTGCAGATATGTGACATTAACCAATCAGCTTGTGCCATGTAGTTAACGATGTAAATATCATCAGTTAAGGACCTATCAGCCTGCGGCATCTAGAGATTCATGACAGAACTTGGTATTTAATGCACTGGGATTTCTTTTTTATTAACTAACATTAACAAAGGTTAATAATGTATTGATCATTGTTAGTTAATGTATTAACTAATGTTAACAAATAAGACCTTATTGTAAAGTGTTACCATTTGTTTTCTTTTTCTATTTTTCACACATCACATATTTTGGCCTTTTTATTAAAAGTCATTTTTTTCAACAGGTCAGATGGTATTAAATTAAACTTCTTAATATTTGTGACTCAACTATTCAAAATACATGTAATAATCATCATGCCAAAGTTGGGTATGCTTGTATGTATTCAAGGTGCAAGAAAAGCATTTTACTATTTGATGGTTGCACCTCTTGACATTCTCTTTAGAAAATGGTAAAACTTAAACACAAGGAAAAAAAGAAGACATGAAACCATCATGAATATACATAAAAATATACTTTCATGTAAGAACATGAAAGTATACATAAAAATATACTTTCATGTAAGAACATGAAATTAAAAAGATTTTTAAAAGAAACTTATTCTTATTTTGTATTATCACAGGCATTCTTATTTGTCACTGATGCATATATACCTAATTTGTGATATACAACTGTGAATTGCATGCATTCGTGAGAAGTTTTTATACTGTTTTGATTCAGTTATTAGCAAAAAAAAAAAAGATAAAATAAAATGATTTCATTTTGAGTGCTTGAGAAATGAAAGCGTAAGTGTAAGTTCTATCAGAAAGACTCCACTGCCACGTCATTAATTCATAATTTCGCGCAGCCAATCACAGCTTGACATCAAATATAAAAAGACTGATCTTACCCTCCTATTTTGTTGCCTGTAGGTGTCGTAGCGAAGTTCCCCTCCATCCTCCCCACCACCACCAGGATGGCTCCCGTCCACTCGTTCGGGGTAGGCTCCGCACCCGCCTCTATCATAAGGCAGGACCTACCAGTTAACTTCCAAACATGGACGGAGGACGGGGCCTACGCCAAAGAACTTTGAGACGGAGCTCGTTGAGGGTTTACTTTTATTTTTATTGTCTGTAAAATTATTTTATAAAATAAAATCAATTTCAAAAAAAGAATCCTCCAGAGTCTTTTTGGTAGAACTTGTGTGCTATGAATATCCCATAGTTTACAACATTTGTGCCACATAGAGAAATAACAAATTTGATGAGTGTTATGGAATCGTATCTTATTTAATGTAACAGTTGAATTTTACTGTGCATCTTGGTAGATCAAAGTATCCCACTGCACTGATTTTAAGTCAGAGCACGACTGGCAGGCTCTTTTAACTTCCGTAGAAACGGATTTCCTGAACTGCATCTACAGCTTGTCTTTGCAGATTTACATGCTCCATCCGTACCAAGCATTACAAGTATGCAGACTCATGCTCTCCTTTTATACAGATCATCTGGGAACTCCTTGTTTTCTGCATTAAGCTTGTAGAAGTAATATATTTGCACTGTTGCAGACCACCGCACCCATGTTGATGCCTTGTTTAGCACCTTGGGTGATAAAATGTTGTTGACACTTTTCTTTAAAGTAAGAATACGGCAGAAAGCCCTAACGCTGAATTCTTTGTATATATTTACAGCATCCTTTCACTGTATTAATATACTTTTATAGATGTCCTAGTTGTTTACATAACAGTTCTTGACATTAAATTGGCATTTTAAAAATAGCCTTGTACAATGCGTTATTGTAACAAGACAGAGTTTAATTGGATAAAGTCTTATGTGAAGCAGTTTTATGCTACCTAGGTTTAAGCTCTTCTGGGAAAAATTGGAAATCACAATTATGATATAATGTGCGTTCAAGTGGTTAGGGAACATTTTTGACATTTTCTTTTTTTAAGCGCAATAAGACATGAAAGAGAACTTAAAGCTGCCGTCGGCAACATTTTTTTGATCATATTCAGTGAAATCGACACTATAATCTGACAGAACAACATAAATAAAGTGGTTTTAGAAAAAAACCCGAGCTTCTAACTCCACCTGGAGCGTGTTATTTGTTTTGCAAAATTCCACAGCTCCCGGTTCATCATGTCCAATCAGCGCAGGGGGGTGTGAGATCTGACTGTCAATCACAGATCGGGCACACGCCACCCCTCGCGCACGTTACAATCACATGCACACGCCTGAAGTTCGCGGAAGTTCGCGCAGTAACGAAGATCTCGAGTGATGGCGGAAAATCAAGTAAGCTCATTTAGAGTATAAATGACGTTAGCAATTGCAATCTATACTCCATGGCGTTGATGGATGCTGATGAGACGGGCGCGTTCACTGAAAATCTGGTGCACACGCACTGACGAGCATGAACTCGGTCACGGTGGGAGGGTATCCGTTGATAGTGGGGGAGGGGCATGAGAGTTGTAAACATTCAAAATTTTCCTAAATCCACTCAATCTGCCAGACTTGCCGACTGGAGCTTTAAGTTTAATACTCACGGGACGCACCGTCTGACATCCAGATTTCTGTACACGTGCTTTGGTTGTGTGCGCTCGGAAAACCATATATTAAAGGGTAACTGTCATGACGGGTCACAGAATCACTGGAAGCAATAGCAAGTAAACTCAGTTTATTGACAGACTTGAGACAGACAATGACACGGGCGTGGAACGATGGCGCAGGGACTTCGATGGTCAGTGGTGAAGACAGGAACCGTGAAGTGGTGAACACTGAAGACGGAATCCACACAACCCAAACGATAATCCACAGACGATGACGAACCCACGACGAAACACGAACACCGGACGAGCGGGAAGACAAGACTGGAACACCGACACAGGAGACATCAAACAACGATCTGACAAAGAGGACAAAAACCAGTGAATATAAATAGGGTGAGGAAATGGACTGCAGCTGGCGGTGATAATGATGATCAGCTGGAGCGGATCAGGTAATGTCACAACACTCCCGCCCACTACGCACGTGCATTCACACAACAACATAAACACGAGACAAGAAGGAACCAGAGAATCGTATACCGTGACAGTACCCCTCCTCCTAAGAACGCCTCCTGGCGTTCTCAGAACTCCTTACCTGCCGATTGTAAACATCGATAAGGGAGTGATCCAGGATGTCTCTAGCAGGTACCCAACTTCTCTCCTCCGGACCGTAACCTTCCCAGTCCACCAAGTACTGGAATCCGCGTCCCCTCCGCCTAGAGTCCAGAATACGATTGACCGAATAAGTGGTCTCCCCATCTACGAGTCGCGGCGGGGGGGGAACCGGGACTGGCGGATTAATGTGCGAATGAAACACGGGCTTGATTTTGGATACGTGGAAGACGGGATGAACTCTCCTGTACGCCGGAGGTAAATTGAGGCGGACTGCCACCGGACTAATGATCTTGGTGACAGTGAACGGGCCAATGAATTTGGGAGCAAGCTTATTGGAGACGGAGCGGAGAGGAATGTTTCTGGTAGAAAGCCACACTTTTTGACCGACGATGTATAAGGGAGGCCTTGACCGGTGGCGATCGGCCTTGGCCTTGGTGCGCGCCCCTACCTGGAGTAGAGTCTCACGGGCTCTAGTCCAGGTACGGTGACACCTCTGGACGAAGGCGTGAGCAGAGGGGACCGCGACCTCGGATTCCAGACTAGGAAAAATAGGTGGCTGGTAACCTAAACTAGCCTCAAACGGGGAAAGGCCCGTGGACGACACCGGTAACGTGTTGTGGGCGTACTCCACCATGGATAGTTGTTGGCTCCATGAGGAAGGATTCTTGGAGACCACGCACCGTAACGCCCTTTCCAGGTCTTGGTTGGCTCTCTCAGTTTGGCCATTGCTCTGGGGATGAAACCCTGAGGACAGACTAACCGTCGCACCCAGTAATCTACAAAACTCTCGCCAAAATTTGGACACAAACTGGGGTCCCCTGTCGGAGACCACGTCCACCGGGAGGCCATGTAACCGAAAGACGTGATCTACGACCGTCAACGCTGTCTCCTTAGCTGAGGGTAATTTGGGTAAGGGAATAAAGTGAGCCGCCTTCGAGAACCGGTCCACCACGGTCAAAACGACTGTGTTACCCTGGGAGGGCGGGAGGGCGGTAATAAAATCTAGCGCGATGTGGGACCAGGGTCTCGAAGGGACTGGCAGCGGTTGAAGTAACCCATCTGGGGGTCGATTAGAAGTCTTACCAGTGGCACAAACTGAGCAAGCCAAGACAAAACTGTGGACGTCACGAGCCATAAGTGGCCACCAAAATCGTTGCTTAACCAAGAAGCCGGTTCGGTTGACTCCTGGATGACAAGCCACGTTGGAGCAATGACCCCACTGAATGACGTCGGACCGTAATCCCTCCGGCACAAATAAACGATTCGGTGGGCAACCGGGCGGAGGCGTTACCCCTTCTAAGGCCGACTTGACCTTCGATTCGACCTCCCATGTGAGTGTGGAAACAAATATGGTTTCGGGTAAAATGCACTCGGGAGTAGACGGGCGTTCGGAAGGCTCAAAAATACGAGATAATGAATCGGGTTTGATGTTTTTAGAACCCGGGCGGTACGAGAGAGTAAAGTCAAAACGGCCGAAAAAAAGTGCCCACCGAGCCTGCCTGGAGTTCAGTCTTTTAGCCGTTCTAATGTATTCTAGATTCTTATGATCAGTCCAGACGATAAAAGGTACCCCCGACCCTTCTAACCAGTGACGCCACTCCTCCAACGCTACTTTGACTGCCAACAACTCCCTGTTACCGATGTCGTAATTACGTTCGGCTGGGGACAAGCGATGAGACAAAAACGCGCAGGGATGCATCTTGTCGTCTGTAGGAGAGCGTTGGGATAGCACTGCACCTACCCCCACCTCTGATGCATCGACCTCCACCACGAACTGACGTGAAGAATCAGGGGCAATAAGGATGGGGGCTGAAACAAAGCGGCCTTTCAGTTTGGCAAACACAGCTTCCGCTGTGTCTGTCCACCTGAACGCAGTTCTGGGGGAGGTCAAGGCAGTCAGAGGTGCGGCTAGTTGGCTGAAATTACGAATAAAACGCCGGTAGAAATTGGCGAAGCCCAGAAACCTCTGTAGGGCCTTACGGGAATCTGGGCTTGGCCACTCGACCACAGCCTTAACCTTTTCAGGATCCATACGCACTCCTTCAGACGAAATGATGTGCCCTAGGAAAGGAACAGACTGTGCATGAAATTCGCATTTCTCCGCCTTGACAAAAAGCCCATTCTCTAGCAACCTCTGAAGCACTCGTCGGACGTGCTGCACATGTTCCTGGAGAGAAGATGAAAAAATCAATATGTCATCCAGGTAAACATATATGAACTGGTCTATCATATCTCGCAGCACGTCATTGACGAGTGCCTGGAAGACCGCGGGGGAGTTGGACAGCCCGAACGGCATAACCAAATATTCAAAGTGCCCCCTGGGGGTGTTAAACGCAGTCTTCCACTCATCCCCCTCCCTAATGCGAACCAAATGATATGCGTTACGTAAGTCCAATTTCGTGAAGACGGATGCTCCCTGCAACCTCTCGAAGGCTGAAGACATCAACGGCAAAGGATAAGTATTCTTTACCGTGATGTTGTTCAACCCCCGGTAATCGATACAAGGTCGCAGAGAACCATCCTTCTTCCCCACAAAAAAGAACCCCGCCCCCGCTGGAGAAGAGGAAGGGCGAATGAACTTGGTTGCTAGAGAATCAGAAATATATTTCTCCATGGCCTCCCTCTCCGGAACAGACAGTGAGTATAACTTGCCCTTAGGCGGAGACTTACCTGGCAGTAAATCTATGGCACAGTCATAGGGACGGTGCGGAGGAAGAGAAGCAGCACGAGACTTACTAAACACTTCCTTCAGGTCTAGGTACTCCCTGGGCACGTTAGACAAATCCCCCGCTTCCTCCTGAAACACAAAAACAGGAACAGACGAACAAGCAGACACAAGACAGGACTTATGACATTCCTTGCTCCACTCCAGCACAGTTCTTTGCTGCCAGTCTATTCGGGGGTTGTGGTGGATGAGCCAGGGGTGTCCAAGAACAAGAGGTGCGAGGGGTGAATCCAGTATGTAAAAAAAATAGTCTCAGTGTGGTTGCCAGATGTGATGAGGGTGATGTCTTCAGTCGTGAATGAGATAGTGGGAAGTTCTTGACCATTAAGTGCATGTACTGAAATCCTGTGAGTGAGGGGCTTGAGGGGAATTTGAAACTTGAGTGCAAATGATTTGTCCATGAAATTACCTTCCGCCCCGGAGTCCAAAAGTGCTCTACAGTCGTGCTGTTGAACTGACCATCTTAGTCTTACCGGGAGGAGGGTAGATGTGGATGAGGTCTTCTTGGCGGAGATCCCACCCGATAGTAGCCTCATACTTACTATCGGGCTTGACCTTTTACCGGGCAGTTGTATGCGAAATGTCCCGTGCCGCCGCAGTAGAGGCAAAGGCCCTGGGACCTCCGCCTTTCCCTCTCCTCCCGGGAAAGCCGAGCTCGCCCCACCTGCATGGGTTCGTGATCGTAGACGGGACTGACCGCGTCCCTGCCGCTGGACCATGGACCCTCGGCTCCTTCCGGTGTGCGGGTGGACGCCCCTCTTCGCCCGACTCGTGAGAGTCGAGCGTCCACCCGCAGTGCTAGCTCGATCAGCCCATTTAAAGATGTGGGGAGGTCCAGGGCATAGATCTCCCTCTGGACGCGGTCAGCCAACCCATGCAGGAACATGTCCCACTGCGCCTCCTCGTTCCAATGGCATTCGGCCGCCAGGGTCCGGAACTCGATGGAAAACTCCGCGACCGACCTCTCTCCCTGATGCAGGTCGGCCAAAACCCTGGCAGCCTCTCTCCCCGCGACGGCGCGATCGAAGACTCGTCGGATCTCGGTGGAGAGTGCGTGGAACGAGGCGCAGCATAGGTCTTGGTTCTCCCACACCGCCGTTCCCCATAGCGCCGCCTTTCCCGTCAGGAGAGTCAGGACGAACGCTACCTTTGCTTGTTCCGTCTGGAAGGTTCTTGGTTGCAGAGCAAAATGCATCGAGCATCGCGTCAGGAAAGCTCTGCAGTATTTTGAATCCCCGGAATAAGCCTCCGGAGCCGGTAGGCGGGGCTCAGACTGATGCTGGGTCTCAGGTGGTGTGGGGGGAACGGCTGGTGCGGGTGGCGCAGTGGGAGCTCGTAGTTGTTGGATCTGTTGGGTAAGCTCGGACACCTGCGCCACCAAAGATTGTACCGCACGACCCGTGTCATTCAAATTCCTCTCCTGGGAATCCATCCTTCGTATGCTGTGCCGAATGAACTCCTCCAACGAAGACGATGGCACACTCGCTGCTTCCATGGTTTGGTCAGATCGTTCTGTCATGACGGGTCACAGAATCACTGGAAGCAATAGCAAGTAAACTCAGTTTATTGACAGACTTGAGACAGACAATGACACGGGCGTGGAACGATGGCGCAGGGACTTCGATGGTCAGTGGTGAAGACAGGAACCGTGAAGTGGTGAACACTGAAGACGGAATCCACACAACCCAAACGATAATCCACAGACGATGACGAACCCACGACGAAACACGAACACCGGACGAGCGGGAAGACAAGACTGGAACACCGACACAGGAGACATCAAACAACGATCTGACAAAGAGGACAAAAACCAGTGAATATAAATAGGGTGAGGAAATGGACTGCAGCTGGCGGTGATAATGATGATCAGCTGGAGCGGATCAGGTAATGTCACAACACTCCCGCCCACTACGCACGTGCATTCACACAACAACATAAACACGAGACAAGAAGGAACCAGAGAATCGTATACCGTGACAGTAACTAAACCCTAAACCAACTTTTTTTAGTTAATGATCTGTAAGAATGGGGTTTTATTAGTGCTGATCATTGATTCGAGTAACTTTTTTGACATTTGGGTATAAAGTGTTTTAATTCTACAATATATGGTGTAAAAACGTCTGAGTGCTGCCCTCTTCAGTTTGAACGGTGGCTACTGCAGTTGAATTTTCGGTAACGCTTTAGATTACAGCCCGGAAAGTACTGTGTGATTAAGAGGAATTTACAGTGTAACTTTCTGTAATTATTGTGTACCTGTAAAGTACTTACATGTAAGTATAAGGGAACAATATGTCAAGTTTGGGGAATAAAGGGGTAACAACCAGGAGAAATAAAAAATATTTATACTGTAAGTATTATAGAACTAAGGGGTTCTTATTCTACTATTATGATACAACAATCTTACATTTGGGAGCAATTTAGCGAGAACATACACTGCGTACCTTTTTGTAATAATTGTGTACCAAGGCAATACATACTGTATCTTTTTAAAAATGACAGGGTACATATCTATGCATTTATATAAAAAAAAAATCTTTTTTTTTTGATCGCAAAAGTGCAGATGTTTGGGCTTACATGTTTCAATGCAAGAAAAGCTAAGACTATTGCAATTTTTTTAAATATACTGGGAAATAAATCCGGTTTCATGTGGTTACAGGGTAAGTGGTGCTTGTATAAATAAAGGTTTCTGAGTCAGTGATATAAGATTGTGTGTATGCAGTTTTATTGTACTTACCCAGTAACTACATGGAACAAGAGGGTAACAAGCACCACTACATGAAACAAGAGTATCTTTCCCCAATATTTAAGCAAAAGTTGCAATAGTTTTCGTTTTCAGTGCACTTTTGTTAAAAAGATTACTTTATAAATGCATAGATATGTACCCTGTAATTTTTTTAAAAGCCTATTCAGTATGTACTGGTTCACCATTATTTCAAAAAAAGGTATGTTCTTGCTAAATTGCTCCCAAATGTAAGATTGTTATGTCATAATAGTAGAATAGGCACCCTTTAGTTCTTTAATACTTACAGTATAAATAATTGTTTAATTCTCCTGGTTGTTGCACCTTTATTCCCCAAACTTAAAATATTGTTCCCTTACTCAGTACTTTCCAGGCTGTAATCTAAAGCGTTACCGAATTTTCCTATTGGATGTTTGCGGTGCTTCGTGACGTAAGCGGTGAGAGCTGACGTAAGCAGGTTCCAGCTCACCACGCCCTTGGCAGTATAAAAACCATCTTGTTCGGTCAAAACTACTGCGAGTCAAGAGTTGGAATTACGAGTATTGAAAACGATCAGGATAGAGTATTTTAGCATCTATTTAGCATAGCATTTATATAGTTATTTAGATTATTTTGTGTAGCCTAGTTAGTTAGTTAGTAGCATAGTACTGCATCAGTTAGGATAGCTTCAAGTTAGCGTAGATTTATCTGTATTTAGTACAGTGGTCAGGATGGTAACGTTAATGGAATAGAGGTGGAAATGGGCTTCTCCACACAGCTCGCGCTGAAAAGCGACGCAGTGCCAAGCACTGCTCCTCCTGCATGGACTCCACCACCGCGCAGTGGCGTCTTGATGTGAGTGATATGTATATTTTAATCACAATTTATGGTTAGGCTAAAGTTAATCCTCTGGGGTCGACAAACGCGCCGGCGCATTTTGCTGGATTTTTTCACATAGCGGCAAAATATCAATATGAATATATGCCTATTGCCTACAGAGAGCGCGCGCTATTGACATCAACTCGACAAAACTCATCCGATGCCGATCGCGATGCGGGGGTTAAGACCGCAGTTTGAATTGATATGGCCCTGTGTCCACAGACAATTCACCCTCCTCCACTTCAGGTGAAGGTGGGGGAGAAAAGTCCTCGACTTCAAATGACCGCTCTGTTGCAAAAGCTACTTGCGTCACTCCAGTCACTCTCCATTTTAGAGTCTGACAGCAGCTCCCTCGGTTCGTCCCCTCTATCTCCGCTGGGGTCTGCCCATTTTTTCAGCATTTTTCAAATATGCCAGTGGGTGGAGTCAGGCTCTGACCAGGTCACCAGGGGTTTAGTTACCCTTTAAGTTTGGACTGATATGGCTTTAACCTGTTAAGCTGCAAGCCCACTTTTGAAAAATCCCCAGAAATGGCATTCCCAAACTGAAACAGATACAGTTCATGAACCCTTTGCACTAAAAGCACAAGTATGATCTCATTTGAAAGCTTACACCTGGTAGTTTATTGTAAATGTAGAATTAATTATTGTCATAATGATTTTTTTTTTAAAAAATAGCTTCAAAGTTTTGTAAAGTTATTAGAAATGTATTTTTATGAAACATCTTCATGAAAATAAAATTGAAGTTGGCCCTGGAGCAATCTAGAAATGCACTGCAGCTAAAGCCATATGTGTGACCATTTTATATTTAAAATCTGGAAATGATAAGTCTAAAACTCTGTATTTAGTTAAATGTTTTTCAAGATCATGTCAAATTACTTTATTTTGATTAGACTGATTTAGTATTTTCAATGCAAACTGATGTTTAGTCATCTATTCAGTCTATTGCCTCTATTTTTTTTGTGGTGCAAAACGAGCCCCATTCAGTCTCAGTCTCCCCTGCACACATTTACACCTCTCCAGACTGGTTATGGTTCTAAATATGCATTTCTTTTGTCTGCATTATAGCTACTAACGACTGGCTATTCACAGGCTATTCATAGGGTTTCAAACCCTAATTTCTTTTATCAAAGTTCTCACTAAATATTTGAAACTGGTATCAAATGCACTGAAACATTTCAGTAAGCATTCCTATTTAGAAAAAAATCATAAAACAATAACTGCTGGTATAGCAGGTGCACCTGGGCTAGCTAGCATGTTAGCTTAGCACACCATCAATACACGACCATTTATGAGATTAAAACCATGTCTGTTCTCCAAACTTACTTTATAACGCAAGTCGAGTGTTTTAAATAATCTTCTGTGATCTGATTTGGCTTCAGATAAAAAAAATCAGACCGAAAATGTATTTATAGTGTTCTGCACGATGATGAAATCTATATCGATTAGCATAACATTATAAATATAATCTATTATCATGAAATACCTGGCATGGCTTGAAGAACACAGGTAACTCAAATATCATTGCAATCATGTTTATTGTCTTCAAAACATCTTTATCTGCACTTTACAGCGATCTCTGGAAGCTTTGTTGTGGCAAGACTTCCTTGTCACATGATTATGGCTCTTCTTCATGTGATCCATATGGACTTTACTGAACAAACAGCGCCCTCAGACTGCCAGTATGAATTGAAAACACAGTACATCAGACTATCCAGCGCTCATAATGATTACATCGACGCATTTGGGTATAAATTCAATAAACATTATTCCTGTCTATAGAAATCTGATGTAAACCGATGAGAATCTATCAATATTTCTCCAAATCTGCACATGTTTGAGCCAGTGGCGGCTCCAGACAATTTTGATTGGGGGGGCAATGGGGGGTCCTGGTCATTTCAAGGGGGGTCTCATGAAAACCAACAAAAAATACAGTGGACACGGCTAATAACTGCATATTGCTGCTACTTAACAAATGGTAAATGGACTGCATTTATATAGCGCTTTCACAGACCCAATGGCCACCAAAGCGCTTTACATATTGCCTCACATTCACCCATTCACACACCGACGGTTTTTTGTTTTTAATTAATTAATCAATTGCAGTTTGTAAACAATATGCTCGAACTTTAATTGCCATAGCCACACCCATGACAGAAAACATATTTACAAAATAGTATCCTCCTCATCCTCCAATTCCTCGGTGTCCTGTTTCCAGTCTTTACTAAGAAATCCTATGAAAAATTATTTACAAAATCTTCTGCAGGACAGTTCAATTCTTTACAATAATATAACATATTATAAAAGAAAGTTAAGCTGTTACACTGAGATGGTTTAGGAAAACCATAAAGTGTTTTTGTACAGTCAATTAATTGTACAGGCAGCATTAAACCATCAAAGTTAAATGATTGTTTATAGCTTATGAATTTCCTAGCCTGTATTTTCTTTAGCAGGGGGTTTCAAACTTTTTAATGGCAATGAGCCCTAAAAAATACCCTTGTGAGATTCTTTATTTAGGCTTATAATATAATAAAATATATGCCCAATATAATATAATATAAAAAAATGAATTGAAGTATTTGAAGTGATAGTTTAAATGCTTCAATTTGTTTTCATATTATATTATTATAATATGAAAAAAAAAACTGAAGCATTTACTGTAAATAGCTAGATCTAATAGCTAAATATTTTCAAGAAAAGTCAATATGTGAACTTCTCATTCATGGAGTTTTAGTAGCCTAATCTAACCATGCCTGAAACTATTTAAATCTATGTAAACTAATGATGTATTTTTAGTTTGCACGCGGGTGGGTGTGTAATTGTTACCGTTCTGTGTCCATCATCCGTTATCTCCACCACTTTAATCAAACCACTCTTCTTTAAAACATGATATTGTGATTTTATTTCACATGTCTTTGCGTTTCTCGTCGCCTCTCGTATTGAGATAGGCTATTTGGTCCGCACACACGACTCCCTGGCAATCACACGCGCTCACATCATTCTCTTTCTTTGAAACCTGTTAACTGCACTCACCAGTTTGAGCACTGCAATTATTTCTCACATACAATTAAATGGATTTCCCCACACATTTCGCGTCAGTCCTCTGCGTGGCATATTATTCTTTTCTGCGCGGCCGCGGCATCAGAAGTGCACGACCGCGCACGCGCGCAGCTTAGAGGGAACGTGATTCTTATGTTTATATATTTTGTATGTCGAATAAATTATTAATTATTATTGTTCTGCGTAGTTTGAAGATAAACATTTTTAAATATTTATCCCGGATATATATATTTTTTAATCAGGAAGGGGGTGGGGGGTCAAAGCATTTTTTGGGAGGGTCTTGAGACCCCCCAAGACCCCCCCTGGCGCCGCCTCTGGTTTGAGCTAAAAGCCCTGAGGGACGTTGTTTTGTCAAGCGCTGTCATGACGATCACACGGGAGTTTTTTTTTTTTAATGAGAGCAGCTGACGCTCATATTTCATATTAAAGGTAACGGCTCATTTTTTTATTTCATAACTCCTGACACAAATTAAGACATAACTGTCACTATAAGTTTCTCAGAATACAATAGTGGTCAAATACTGAAACTTGAGTTTGAACTATTTAAAAAAAAAAAAAAAAAAAACGCTTCAGAGCGCCCACGCTCTGGTGAAGCTTAACAACACATGCAGATAATAAACTTTCATGATGATGAAGAACTGCAATGTCATCAAAATCAAAGTTTTTGTTTTTGGCAGAGTATCCCAGGCACGTGCTGTGAAAGGCTCCGCCCTCTTTTGGAAAGCGGGGTAGGGAGCAGTAGCTCATTTGCATTTAAAGATACATGCACAAAAACAGCATGTTTTCCTCCTTCTCAAAAATGGGCATTTACAACATGGGTATAATAAATGATCTATGGGGTATTTTAAGCTGAAACTTCACAGACACATTCTGGAGACACCCGAGACTTGTATTACATATTGTAAAAAGGGGAACAATAGGTCCCCGGTAATGTATTTTTTCATGGTTGTGCTGCACTGAGAATAATAAGAAATGTGTTCATATGAAGGTGTACATGTCTTTTACGGAATTTTCTGGGTTATTTTCATCTTGAAGGGACTGTTCATCCAAAAATGACAAATTCTATCATCATTTATTCACCCTCACGTTGTTCCAAATCCGTATGAGTTTCTTTCTGCACAACACAAAAGGAGATGTTAGGTAGAATGACAGCCTCAGTCATCATTTATTTTCATTGTATGGAAAACAGACACAATCAAAGTGAATGGTGACTGAGGTTGTCAGTCCTCAACTTTATGCCAGACATTCCCTTTTGTGTTCCACGTTAAAAGGAAAGTATGTCATGCAGTTTTGGAAGAGTGAGAGTGAGTACAGTAAATGATGACAGTACTTTCATTTTTGGGTGAACTATCTCTTTAATGTCATTCTTTTCAAGCCTGTTGCCTTATACCCCGGTTGTATTTTCTTGCACGCTTCATCAACGAACTAAATTGTAGCAAATCAATATTCACAATTACACCTTAATTGACCATTAACAATTGTCTTTCATCTTGAACCTTCAATTGAACCCCCAATCTGCAAATTCAAGGATCAATAAAAATTCTCCCTGGTAATTGTGACATTGCTTGCACCTAGTAAACACTCATATCAATATGAAGGGAGCATTTCTAGTATATTTCAACTAGCCCAACCACTGGCTCCTGAAGAGGTCTTATTGCAGGGAAGAGTTGCTGAGTGTAGCTCTTATACCTCACCTAATCATCATCAATGCATCGCCATCATCATTATTATTGTCACACTGAATCTGTCTGAAGCCTTCTTAAAGGTGTTCTCACTAAGCACATATTGGTTTTGAAGTCTTTAAAAAGACATCACCTGTTACAGTACGATCTGTCTACATTTACTTGTTATCTTAGAAGGCTGTCTATGTAAAAAACACAGTGCTGAAAAGGCCCGCTTATCATTTGCAAAGGCTAAATGAAGCTTTTTAGACTGAGGAACCACTAATGCGTTTTATCTCTCATAAACACAGAAATAGATGCAGACACACACAGAGGTGTAATTACAGTATCTTGCATATATTCTGGGTTTTTTTTTTTTTATCTCAACCCTTGTTATGTTGTGGGTCAAGTTGTTGGAAATACTGGTCAACCTATGTTTTATGTTCTGACCTCATTTAGAATCAATGAGTAATTGAAAATGAGCTAAATCAATTTTGTGCATTACTGACAGAAATTACTATTTATTATTATTATTACTATTATTATACTTTTATTATTTAGATGAAATACAGTTGCAAGATTAATGTTATGAAATTAGAGTTTTAAATGTAATTTTTTTAATATAGAAATATGAAGTGACATTTTGTTTTAAATGAAATGATACTGTTCTGTATTTAATACTTTTATATGAAACTGTAGTAGGTGGCGGCAAGGCTTAATAAGTGAGTCAAACAATCCGTAATTCACTGATTTGTTCAAACCAGCTGATTCATCTGTGTTGCAGGGAGACGCAACTGTTCTGCTTTGCTCTGAACTTTTGTTCGTGAAATAGAGCAAAAACAGTCAAATTTTTTTATTAAAATAATATGTGGTAAAATAATAAAAAACTAAATCTTAAACTTACATTTAAAATATTGCTGATATTTGGGAAAGACAAAATCTCATCAATTCATGTCTTGAATTTTGCAGAATTATTTTTAAATTTGGTGCCATTTTGGTGCCATTGAATAATTTACTCGAAAATGAAAATTCGGTCATTATTTACTCACCCTTCAGATTGTGTGCTATATTTTAAATGCCATACAATAACTTTATATGACAAAGAGACTGAAAATCATGATTGACAAAACAGGAAAAACACATTTATAATAACACACTTGCAGTACAAGCCTAGCAGACAAACAGCAGAAGGTCTAAAGCCAGCAATATGAATGTTGTATATTTTTGTTAAATAACATTAATTCTTCAGTACAAAAAAAAAAAAAAGAAATAAAAAAAAACTTTAATAGTTGGAGGAACTTGCACTAAAGATGTAATTCCTGTGGTTGGAGAAATATGGTACATACAAGCATTGCATTTTATGATGCCCATGCACAGATACTATATATTAACAATATTATTGATCTGCCTGCATTGACACCATTATATGAGAACTGAACTGAGCTGGACGATTACATCACTGAGTTCTCCATATAAATGAACTAAATTAATAACTTTTTTACAACAGTAATGAACCATCACTGAACTTACTTAAGCTGGACTATGACGCTATTTTCTTCTAGATCTGCTCTACAGCCGAAACAAACTTTATTGCATTATTTTCCTGTTATCACTGTAAAGCTGCTTTGAAACAATCTGTATTGTAAATAGCACTATATAAATAAAGGTGACTATAACAGACTAAAGTAAACAGGTTTATTTCATGAGCTGGTCATGATATGAGCTGAAATACTTTTCTCAGTGTGAATTTTGCACATGCAGGGTTTATAAGTATATCACAGCAGTCTAATGCTAACATATGTAAAGTGTTACAATACTGTACTTTCAAAAAGTTGTTATAGTTGCGTATTTTAAATGTGTCTTTGCAGTGTGACTCGCTTGTCTGCTAAGCTTTCATTGTAATGCCGAGTTCACACTGCACGATTTTCAAAGTAGTTTTACTGTTCTTTCCACACTGCGTGACTATCTCAGATCGCGTCTTTGATAATTCACACTGCGTTATTTTCACTCACGTGTACGAGCACCGATTTGCCTATGATTTCGGGCATTTGTCGGCGATCTCCCAAAACCTGTCTGCGAGCGAAAATCGGGCCTAAATTCGTTCAGTGTGAACTCGGCATAAGTGGATCAACTGTAAATGTGTCTGTCATTCATTTATACACATTGAGGGACGATTTAAAATGATTGTCTGTGGTAAACGACAGTGTGCCACAACTGCACTGAAAATATTAATTTGAAGTTATGCTGTGGACCATGGATGAACAGTGCCCATCCGAAAGCAAAATAGCTAGTTTAGTTTAGATTAGCTTGTACATATTGTACATTACAGCTTGTGTTTTAAAGTAAAGAGTACATAGAAGAGGTGCTGTCAGGAACCTTCAGCCCTGCATATAATAACATTGCTGTCTCTGAGCATTTTTATTTAGCCAGCATGCAGTTTTGCATTCCTATTTTTGTTGAACGAAAACACAGTCTGTTAAGTCAGTGTCGCGGTAATGGGACACTCTGTGCACTTTATTTTTATTTTTTTGCCCATTTTCCCTATCACATAATAGTAATCGAAATAAAACAATAGGTTTAATAAGGAATCATTTGAAAGCTTTAACACTCAAAATACATCCAATGAAAATTCTTCTTGTTTTGAAATTACATAACCGTGGAAACTGTTCTTTAAAACCATTTAGCAGGCTTAAGTTTTGTGATATCAAATTCTGAACTTTGGTTGGTATTTAGAAATTTGGTCAGACATATGGCTTTGAATTTCTAGCAAATTATTTTTAAAAATATATCTAGTTCTGTCATGAAGCTTTAGATGGTAGAAGCTGATAGGGCATTTACATGAAATCTGCAAGCAATCACATCAACCACATGGCACAAGCTGATTGGCCTCTGCTGATCCTGCAGCCAATGAGATTGCCTGCTCAACATTTAAACAGTCTGGTTCATTTTTGCTGTAAGCTAGTCCTGGAGCACGCTATCAGAGTTCCTGAAAACCTCCACATCCCCAGCTCCACCTGCCTAGATCTGCTGCGGTATTTATGTATGTCTTTGTATGCAGCAACAGCATATCTTAAACCAGTAGATCTAGTTCGCCAAGACCAAATACGTTAACATTGCCATATTCAATAACATGCTTAAACTATTCCGAGAGTTGTCAAGATTTAAATATATTTTGTATAAAATAGGCTACTTTTTAAAAAATGTGCTTTACAGTAAACTTAAACCTCGATAACTTTTTTTCCACTTTCATTGTTTTGTAGGACTTCACTTCTGCAATAATCTGCAGTGTCTTCTTTAAAGCTGGGGACACCCTTAATGACTAGCTGAACTGAATACACTTACAGACTGTTTCCAACGACTGCAGCAGATTTTAAACACCAACTGTGAACAACGACTGAACGCAACATGCGCGTTTGGGCATGATCAGTCGTAAGTATCAAATTACATTCATTATCGGCCTTACAGTGTGTCCCCGGTATAAAAAGAGACCAACTGTATTCTAAAGCATGAATTATATTCATTTAAGTTTAGATCTATGCTCGAAAAAGGGGGATGACAGTGAACTGGTAGTTTTTCCCTGCAAAATTTTATTTGAATTCTATTTCTATGACTTTAGTATTCAAATACCCATCCCAAGTTGGCATCCTAGAAACACCACTGTCATAAAGAGAAATATCTTAGTTAATGGAATAAGTTGACTGTGATGGGACTGAAGTCCTAAAGTTATTCATTACAGTTAAGAGCACTACAGGACCCAAGTATACTGTTTTATGTCTCCTCTAACTTCATGTAATTGCACTTTTCTGCGTTTTCATAAGTCCCCTGCTTCGTTCTGCGCTCTGAGAACCCCGGGTCAATTTTCTCCGGTTTCTTTTTGTTAAAGGTGGTTATAAAGCATTTACATTTTTTTCTTCTTTTATTAGGTATTAGGCTTCCACACAAGAGTTAGGCTCCTTCTCCATCAGGGATTTTGATATAATGTCCATCAGTTGTTTTGGTTAATATATTCTGTCTTTCTTCTCCATCAGGGTTTCTCAATTCAGTCTCCATTTACATTGTAAATAAGTGAGTAAACTTTCTGTTCTGATGCTTTAATATTGAAATGTAACTATGGAAACCTCTGTAACTGAAAGTGAGAGCTAAAACTGATGTTTCTTATTTGACTCTTGTATTATTTTATATTTGACGGTGTATTTTGGGTTTATGTGACTTGCATTAGACAAGAAGCATTACATCCTTGGATACCTTGGTAAAAGACAGAATCAGCCACAGATAGATACGCTCACTGACAGATTGCATGTTTAAGAGACTGTAAATAAACTAGCAACTGACAGTGCAGAGGAAGTGGTGAAAATGCCTCATAAACCAGCCTGGTCTAATTGTTAACACCTAGGTATTAATCGTAATATTTACAGGTACAAAACGTACATTTTTGTGTGATTGGATATGACGAAACATACAATATATATTGACAATATTTAAACATAAACATTATTAGGTACAGTATTGTGCTGGGCAACGATCGCATCCAAAATAAAAGTTTGTGTTTACATAATGTATGTGTGTGTACTGTGTATAATTTTTTTTTAATATAAAACGCACATATGCATGTATATGTCTAAGAAATATTTACATGTATATACTGTCTATATATTTATACATCATTTATATCATATATAAATATAAATATTTTATATTTAAAAAAATGTGTGTATTTATACAAAATAATTATAAACATTACATACATATATTATGTAAATATAAACTTTTATTTTGGATGCGATTAATCGTGATTAATCGTTCCCCAGTAAAAAAATGTAAGTGTTTACTAATCGTTTATATCATAAAGATATTTGTATAATTGCCCTTTTAAAATTTTATAGATACATTTTAGATCCTTCAACCGTATACCCCAAAACCCAAACATAACCATTGTATATGAGGGTATAAATATAGACTATATAAAGTGTAGAGTCAAAAATGTGTTGGAAAATTAAAATTTTAGCAACAATGATAAAATTTAAAATCATATAAGGTCGATGATAGCCTAAACTGTGTTTACTGTAATAAATGCGACTGAAAACATAATGTCATTAATGTGACAATTGAATACAACAGAATCGAGATATTAATGCCACAATTGTATTATTCATTAATATGGATAAGGAAAACTCCTGTGAGCAGGTTGAGAAAAGCTGAAGAATATAATGAAATCCCATGCAAAATTGCAAACGTTCTTTTTACAATGCTGAAAACAAACATATCATCATAAAAACAAAGTACAAAAGCACAGTGAACTAATTGGTGCTCCCAATACATAGGCAATTCCCCCAGCTCATTTTACTGTTTAAAATTCATGTCCTCACTCCATGCATCAGTTAGAAAATGCAAGATTGCAGTGGTGGGGCCGACCTTTCGTTCCAAAAATCAATCTATCTATCTATCTATCTATCTATCTATCTATCTATCTATCTATCTATCTATCTATCTATCTATCTATCTATCTATCTATCTATCTATCTATATGTCTGTCTGTCTGTCTGTCTGTCTGTCTGTCTGTCTGTCTATCTATCTATCTATCTATCTATCTATCTATCTATCTATCTATCTATCTATCTGTCTGTCTGTCTGTCTGTCTGTCTGTCTGTCTGTCTATCTATCTATCTATCTATCTATCTATCTATCTATCCATCTATCTATCTATCTATCTATCATCTATCTGTCTGTCTGTCTGTCTGCCTATCTATCTATCTATCTATCTATCTATCTATCTATCTATCTATCTAGTATCTATCTATCTATCTATCTATCTATCTATCTATCTATCTATCTATCTATCTATCTATCTATCTATCTATCTATCTATCTATCTATCTATCTATCTATCTAGGCCTATACTACTTACCTTTCTTCCTAGGGTGATGCTTTTGACTGATTCTTAGATGATGAGGATAAAGAGAGTGCATTTTATTTATACCCACCGCTTTTTCTTGGAGACTTGTTTTGTGCTGTCTTTTCTCATATGCTTTAAATTGAGGATATAGCTATATTTGCAGTCTCATAGCCAGGCGTGTTTGCTATTCGAGTGTGTTCTGCAGATGGTAAAGTTTCACCGGTGGATGCTAACTAGACCTACGCGTTAACGTGATGGGATAAAGATGGGTGATGCTCGCGGTACAGGGACGCTGAATCCACTCTCCCACCCACTTCGACTGGGCGATTGATTGCAGAAACGAAATCAAAACGCGCGCGGTGGAACAACAGAGGGCGCGAGACGCAGAGTATACGCACGTGTGTTGACGCCGGTGGAATGTTAACCAGCCCCGGTGCAGCAGCAGCAGGAGAGTCGCGCGCCGAGATCTGATGCTGCTCCTCTGCTATGACCAAACGAACTGAGATTGACCAGGGACACCCTCCTACGCGAATCTCAAATCATCCCAACCCTCGAATTAAACGTATGTTTGAGACTGAGGACACGGGATGGAGAGTATAAACGGAGAAGGGCTGCTCCTTTTGTTGTGTGTGACTGTAGTATTACGTTCAGTCAGTGCTGCATTGCGCTCGCGCATCCGCGTGGCTACGGGGCAGCCCGTGCTGGGACCGGATATAGAGTGTGTGCGATACATGCTTATTGTTCACAGGATGAGTGAAAAGCAATGCCGCATTCAGACAACGAGAACACTTCTTCGTGATTAAGAGTAAAAATAAAAAAAGATAATAACAATATCGATTTTAAATAACGGAATGACATTAGCTATTAAACCCAATAGTCCATTATGGCAAAAGAAAACTCTATCTATCTATCTATCTATCTATCTATCTATCTATCTATCTATCTATCTATCTATCTATCTATCTATCTATCTATCTATCTATCTATCTGCACTTTGCATTTTTTATTTCACAGTTGAATCTCATTAAAGAAATATTTGGTGACCAATCTCGATCACTAACCTTACAACCATTAGCCTATATCATCATTGTGTTCAGTAACAAAAAAAAAAGAAGGATCCAACTTGAACACACTGACCGTAAACAACCAAATATCCAAGACATTTCTTCATGTTTTTGTGGAGGCCATACTCCGATATGGCTTAGAAATGCCAGGTCCATTGTAAAAGACCCCAGTGACCCCCAGCCATTCTGTCTGTTTCCTACTAAACAGCTTCTAACCACAGGCTATACGACTATCAAACACAACATACTGTTTCTCTGCTCATGAAACAGCTCCCACTTGTATAAAAAACAGCTTTAAGTGGTTGTTATGGTTGCTATAGGCCTATTTCTTTTTGTTTGTATGTACACGCATAGGCTACACCTCTTTAATATTTTTTTTTAATGCTAAGCATTTTTTATAGCTTTGGATTTATTACTTTTACTTTTCTCTTTTACTTATTTTTACTACATTTATTAGTTATTTTACATTTAAAATGTATATTTAAAATGTTTTTGGTAAAAACATGCATTCGGTGTCAACAAGTATTGCTTTTGCTGTGTTGATGCACATTTAACAAATGAAACGGACACAGATGCTTGATTTTAAATGTCCGTTCACATTTAGGACAGTGCTGTGAAAACTATTTGATTTAATTAGTTGTTCTGTTTTGACAAAATTAAGTGCTTCACTGGACTTGTCTAGTTGTATGTATTTTTCGCTTCTGAGGTATTTTGTTTTGTGGTCGTATGCAAACACACCCCCTGTATTTGCGCGTTTAGACTTGTTAAAAGGAAAGCGCGAGCTCCTTCGAGGCACTCTCGGTCTCCCGTTTCATCTGAACGGTCGATCTACGTAGCGAGGGAAGTGTTGCAGTGAACGGAGGGGGAAGAGAGAGGGATAGGTTGAGAGAGAGTGAGGGAGAGACTGCAGCATCATTTGAGGGACGTTCACATGCAGTGCAGTAGAACGTGCAGGTGAAGGGAGGAGGAGAATGCGGGACTTTTTCCTCAAACACTTCACACACATCCACCACGGACTCTGGAGGAATTACTAAAGGCTTTTGTTGCTACTTCTCTATCCTGCTCTCCATCTTTCCATAAGTGGCTAATTTACGTGCTCTGAGAAGTCGAACTGAAAAGCTTTTCTCTTTGTCAAGTTCACCGTAAAGGAATCTATAAGAGCTTGGCAAGCGCGCGTAAGACTGCGGGAAAAGATTTCCAATTTTCCTCCCGCTGTGTTTTAAGGTAAGAGAATATATAATATCAGGGAAAGACTTTAAAACGCACTTTGGCTTCTTCACAGCCAGTAGCGAAAGCTCTGGGATGCGAATGTGAGAGCTGAATTCACAGACAGATCTCTTTTGTGTTCTACTGCATTGCAGTTTAAAACAGTGAAAGCGCGAGAGGAACCCGCGCTCCGCAGCATCTCAATGAGCCGGACAAAGTCATTTAAACTGCTCAAATTTGACTCTCGCTTTCTCCTAAAAGACACAAAGGAACATTCTTGTCCGTAAAAGAGCTGTAAAGACTTATCGCCAATGCCGATGTCTTCACAAAGTGGATGTTTTATTGTATCATGTTGAAAACGTGACTGGGGAACTAAAAGACTGTCGGAGAAAATAAGATTTTGCCAAAGGAAGCGTTTATAGAAATTATTCGGTGGCGAGTCTGTCTTGGACCGGAGGAAGCTGCAGATAGAGAGTGAAAGAGAGAGAGAAAGAGAGAGAGAGTCATGGGGAGCAGGAGCGTTGGCGCAGTGCACTCCGCGCGCTGCTACCTCGTGCTTATCCTGCAGCTGCTGACTCAGCTCCCGAGCGCCAATTCAGTGCTGCGCTACCGCGTGGCGGAAGAGGGGCCGGCCGATGTGCACATTGGGAACGTGGCTTCAGACCTGGGGCTGTCCACCTCTGGGATTGGGACTGGTGATGTCACTTTTGCTTTGGAATCTGGCTCTGAATACTTCAAAATTGACAACGTCACCGGAGAGCTTACTACAGGCACCAGGAGGATTGACAGAGAGAAGCTGCCGCAGTGCCAGATGATATTTGACGAGAATGAGTGCTTTTTGAACTTTGAGGTGTCAGTCATAGGTCCCCTGCAGAGTTGGGTGGATCTGTTTGATGGCCGTATTGTAGTCACTGACATCAATGACAACACCCCCTCTTTCCCTTCACCTGTACTCACGCTATCTGTTGAGGAGAATCGCCCAATCGGCACTCTCTATCTCCTTCCTACAGCCACAGATCGTGATTTTGGTCGCAACGGCATTGATCGCTATGAACTTATCCAGGACAGTAGAGATGGGGGGTCATCTTTGCGCCGACCTGCGAATGGCCCAACAAATGGGAACGGTGGTGACCGTAGGAGAGGGTCAGAAACAGGTTCGGGGCCTGCCAGCAGGAGCAGCGTGTTTGAACTGCAAGTTGCCGACACACCTGAAGGACAGAAACAGCCTCAGCTGATTGTAAAAGGGCCTCTGGACCGCGAAGCGCGGGATTCTTATGAACTTGTGCTACGCGTTCGTGATGGCGGCAACCCGTCCCGCTCCTCTCAAGCTCTGTTACGCGTGTCCATCACAGACGTCAACGACAACAGTCCACGCTTTGAGAGAGCAGTGTATGAAGCGGAAATGGCAGAAAACGCCCCACCTGGCACACCTGTCCTGCAGGTGCGTGCCACAGATCGTGACGTCGGCGTGAACGGGCAAGTTGAGTATGTGTTTGGAGCAGCGACGGAATCAGTGCGGCGCCTCCTGAGGTTGGATGAGGCATCAGGTTGGCTGAGTGTTCTACACCGAATAGACCGTGAGGAAGTTTCACAGCTACGTTTCACCATCACGGCCCGTGACCGTGGCCAACCACCCCGCACTGACCGCACTACAGTTGTTCTCAATGTAAGGGATGAAAATGACAACGTACCCATTGTTGAAATCAGAAAAATTGGACGAATTCTTGTTCGGGATGGTGCTGCAATGGTTCCAGAGAACGTGTTGGTGGACACACCAGTAGCGTTAGTGCAGGTGTCAGACCGTGACCAGGGAGAGAATGGTGCGGTTACCTGCACTGTGGTTGGGGATGTTCCATTCACATTGAAACCAGCTGGTGAGACAGCTCTAGCACCCCCACCAGCCACGGATGATGCCTTTGAACGAAACAAAAAGAAATATTTTCTCCACACCTCAGCACTTTTGGATTATGAAGCAACTCGTGAGTATAGTGTCACTATCGTGGCGGTGGACTCCGGTAGCCCAAGCCTCTCCAGTAATAGTTCCCTTATGGTGCGAGTGGTGGACATAAATGACCACGCTCCCACTTTTGCCCAAAGCTTAGTGGAAGTGCATTTTGCAGAGAATAATGCCCCAGGAGAAAGAGTGGTCACTGTTGTGGCGGCTGATGCAGATAGTGGCAAGAATGCAGAAATTGCCTACTCACTGGATCCATCTGTTAATGGAGCTTTTTACATTGATGCTGATAACGGTGATATTCGTGCCACTGGGACACTAGATAGAGAGCAGAGGGAACGCTATGAATTTCGCGTGATAGCTCGAGATAAGGGCACCCCGTCTCTGCAGGGTTCTGCTACCGTCGTAGTCCAGGTCACAGACAGAAACGACAATTCCCCCAAATTTGTCCAGGAAGTCTTCACATTCTACGTCAAAGAGAACCTGCTCACCAATAGCCCCGTCGGCATGGTGACTGTTACCGATGCAGATGAAGGCGAGAATGCAGAGTTGAGTCTTTTTGTTGAGCACGATGAAGAGGAGGGTGGAGAGGAGGGGAAGCAAGAAGTTTTCTCCATTGAAAATAACACTGGAACCATATTCTCCTCTGCATCATTTGACCGCGAACGACGTAGCGCATACTCATTCCGTGTGCGTGCTGTTGATGGCGGAGAACCGCCACGGTCTGCCACCGCCACGGTCTCCCTGTTTGTCACTGATGAAAATGACAACGCGCCATCCATCACATCACCCGCTAATGATTCATACACCCTCCTGCCACCCGCTAGCGGGGCCCGGACTGTAGTCCGCACAGTCACAGCCTCTGACGGTGATACAGGGTCTAATGCCGATGTCCGCTATGCTCTGGTAGGCGGAAACCCTTTTCGTCTGTTTGAGATTGGCTCTAGTAGTGGGGTCATAACCTTGGCAGAGCCCCTGGAGAGAAGACACAGGGGTCTGCACCGCTTGGTGGTCCGGGTCAATGACAGTGGCATGCCTTCTCTTTGTGCCACAGCACTGGTGCATGTCTTCATCAATGAGAGCTTGGCCAATGCTACGCTGGTGGATGCACAGGTGAGACACATCAGAGCAGCATGCTGTTCAAATAAACTCAAACAAAGTGTAATTCAATGAAGAGAAACAATAACAATTTGTGCTGTTGAACAATGACCCAGTGTAGAACCAAATAAGAATAATGGGGGGCTGGGGGGTCAGAAACTTACTGATAACTTTTCACAACTAGGAAATCCTAGCACGAAATAGCACATTTTAAAGAAAATATATTTCTGTTTATAAATATTCATGCATCAAATTGCTGTTGACCCACATTGGATATTGGATAGAAGGAAACACACACAAATACAAAGATGAAAGTTACACAAACACGCACACACACACACGCACACACACACACACACACAGTCACACTTGCCTGCGCAGAATAACTATGATTGAATATCCAAGCCTTGACATGATAATTGAGAAGTCTGGGCCTTGCAGTGGGGATGAATGTGTATGTGTGCGTGTATGGTTCAGCAGACATAGATGTAAAATGAGGATGCAGTTATCAAAGGGCAGACACACCATTTATGACTTTCCATTTTTGCTCTCTCTCTCTCTCCCTCTGTATGTCTGTCTCTCTTTCACTCAGGTGGCCCGCAGCCTTGCAATCCCCCTCTATATGGATATTGCAGGTGACCCAGACAGCGAGCAAGCTCAGGGTAAACAAGGCCAGATCGTTGCTATTGGTAGCCTGGCCGGTGCTGCTGTCGTTATTCTGGTGATCCTTCTGGTTGTGACAGCACGACAGTGTGGGGTGCAGGGTAAGAACGGCTACGAGGCTGGCAAGAAAGAGCCAGAAGAGGACTTTTTCAGTCCACAGCCTCCCCCTCTACAAGCCCAGGCCTCCCAAAATGAACGTGGGCGTAAACCACGCAGAGACAAGCGTAATAATGGTACTGCCAAATCTGAGCGTTCTTTATACAGTGGAATTATGACGGTGAATGGCTGCAGACGTGGGGGAGGTGATGAAGAAGAGGACGATGAAGAGGCAAGCAGTGCCAGTGAGAGGATTGCGGCCCGTTATTGTGCAGCTGCTAATGGAGACCCCAGCAGTCCAAGGCTAGGCGCGAGACGTCACCAGTCAAGCCCAGATCTGGCCCGCCACTACAAGTCCAGCTCACCTTTGCCTGCAGTGCATCTTCAACCCAACTCACCACCCGTGGAAGGCAAGAAGCACCAGGCTGTGCAGGAACTGCCCCCCACCAACACCTTCACTGGCAACGGCACCAGTAATGCAGACGCCATGTCACTCAGCTCAGACCAGTGCTCCGATTATGGCTGCCAAACTGTCAAGTACAGCAAACAGGTAAGAACATATATGACTCAGTTTCACCACTGAACCTTTAACAATTACAAAAAATGTTACAAGGCTTGTCAGGACAAAAGCCTCAAGCTTGAACTAGATTTGGATCCAAAAACTAACCTGAATTCAGTGAGTCCTGTGGGATATTCCCATATTATTTTCTTTGAGTAAATTGATATGAGATTTTCCAAGAAATAAGCTGGTGAAATAAGAAATAAGCCATTTTCCACCTCAGTAAAAAATAAAATAAAATTGTGAGATAATGTTTAAAATAAAAAATTAAGTGAAGCTGTGATATATAGTCACACTGTGACACAAAAATTGCAACTGTGAGCAATAAAGCCACATTGTTAGATATAAAGTTGCAATTGTTACATATAACGCCACTTTGTGAGATATAAAGTCACATTTATGAGATCTAAAGTCACAATTGGGACATTAAAATTATGAGAAATAAAATGTCATCATTTTGTGATGTATTGTCACAATTACATTTTACAGGCGGGAACAGGCTTCCCTGGGTGTATAACACAAGATTATATGTATTTAGCTACAATATGTTGCCCATATCTAGTTAATGGCCCTGGGGTTCATTTGTATTTCTGAGGCAAATTCAATCTGATCTGCTTTTAACGAAATCATATCCCATCAAATACAAAAGAAAAAGCGAAACTACGACAAGCACAAATGTAACAACTTCTGCAATCATCCTGTACTGTTGTTGCGTTGCTGCGCGTGGAGTGGTTAAGGTTATACGGTGCTAACTACCTGCTCTCCTTTCCAGGAGTAGCTACTGAAAATAGACTGTCGAAGAGAGGAGAAATGTAACCCATTTTCTCTCACACCACCATAGATCTCTTTTCACTTGCTCAGTCTCTCTCTTTCTCTCCTTCTGTCTTGCTTTATATCCTTCTCTCCATCATACTCTTTATTTTTCTGTCTTTGACATTCTTTCCACTCCTTTACATGGTCTTTCATTTTTCTGACACTTTTGGAAGTGTTAAATATAGAGTGAAATATACAGTGTGTCTACCTGCTTTGAGCGGAAACTGGCCAGTGTGTTTGACAGGATGAGCGTGAAGCGCTTGAGAGAGAAACCACGCAGGCTTGCAGAGTTGTCTTTTTTTTTTTACTTAATCTGTCATCTTTACAGTTTTATCCAGGTCATATATTTAATGCAGCATATCCAAACTGCTAGCTTTGCACTTAACGGGAAGCATTAAAAAAGATTACCTGTGCACCCTTTGACAGGTGCTTTGGACAAGCCCGAACCAAAGGGTGGCCTCGTACTATAGAGAGGCATGGTTAAATTGAACACTGGGATCGCATTACATTTTCTGACAGGTGTTGGGAGCTTAAACCAAATCCGCGGAGGTCTACACGCAAGATATTGAGTCCTAAATGACATGTCATTTTTGGTCTTTTTAGCATGACTGACAGTCGGATTGTAAATCTCTTTACCCAGAGCCTAAAAAACAGCTGATGCAGTCGTTAGGGAAATGTGCGAGACCTAATCAATCTATCCATGCTGGTGTGATCCTGACCGCAGTGGGTGGGCTAATCCAATACCGAGTCAATCCTCTTAATCTGCTGACATTTTTTTCCTCTGAAAATGCTTAATAGAGAATTCGGTTGTGTATGTATGTGCTTCTGCTTGTGCATTCATACTCGGCCAAGAGTTTGGTGTGTGTGAGAGAGCGTTAATGCTTACTGGTGAGTTTGTTGGACTCTTTCTGACGGTTTAATCAATTATTGATCACACTGTAATTAACTCCTCTACCGTGGAGCTTTGTGACCTAGCCTAACTTGAGCCCCGTGCAGACGGTAAGTGTATGCGTGCACTTGGCTGTTGCCTCCATGATGGGACGGTATAGCGTGATAGGAAGCCAATACCCTACCGCTGTCTGAATTTGCAAATAGGCTCGTGTGCGGACACATGCATAAACGGCACTCTTGGAAATTGAACGCCAATGAAAATGGAAATCTTGTTGACCTATATCTGTCTCACTCTCTCTACCGCACGTCTCTCCCATCTTCTATAAATGCACAACTCAGCATTTTCCTAAGTGAAACTCCGAACTCCCTCTTTGCTGAAGGGCACTTTTTCTATAGCCCCTCCCCTTTACGCCCACTCACGCCAACACCTATCGACCGGCTGCTTCCTGTCCCCAGGTCGGCCCACATTCCTATCATTTTAATAGACAGAGTGGCAATCAATATACTAGGCTTGTTAATGTTGCTAGCGCCGACGCACACCTGAATACGTGCCACTCGGGTGTGCAGGGGTAACGGTCAGACAGGTGGGCAGTAGGTGAGTCTGTGTAACTCAACACACACACTTGGGATCAGGCAACAGGTCAGATGGATAGCCGATACACTTGACACTCACACTTGCATGCTCACGCGGGGCCATGCAAATGCTAGTGAGGGCCGATTCCAGAGATAGATATTATAAATTAATGGAGGAGACCAGTGATGGAGGGTCCAGGAGACAGTGGGAGACATATGGGGAGAGAGAATGCGAGAGAGAGAGAGAGAGAGAGAGAGAGAGAGAGAGAGAGAGAGAGAGAGAGAGAGAGAGAGAGAGAGAGAGAGAGAGAGAGAGAGAGAGAGAGAGAGAGATAGAGAGAGATGAAGGGAGATTGCTAATGCTAACCTCACTTTTGCAGGGCTGTATTGATTTTCATTGGGAAAGCATTATGAAAGCTTTTACATGGACGTGCACTGCAATGGTTATAAAGGATTGAGAATGATGGTGGAAGTATGTGTGTGTGTTCGACCTAGTAATGTTATTGGGAGAAAATTGATGAGAAATGTCAAGAAGTCTTCTAAATCTGAAGAGGGGGAAAAAATCTAATTTTGGGGAGATCCTTAAAAGGAAAAATGGTTAATTAAGTCACTAAATTATGTTTTGATTCACCTCTAAAAATGCCAGTTTATTTTAGGGACAGATTTGGGTTTAGAATGGAGTGATTAGAATGAATAATTTTAACTGCAGACCAATATAAGGCAATTAGAAGTCCCTATTTAGATACATGAACATTTTCAATTCTCTCTGTTTCTGCTTTGTTTTCTGATTGCCTTTCTGATCACATGTAATGTCAACCGCTCGATTAAAAGTCATTTAGTGTAAATGCAAGTACACTTGCAGTAAATAACCTCAGTACTGTGTACTTCCCATAAAATTGTGCTGGACATCTGTGAAACGCAAGGCTATAAAAATGACAGAGGATGCTTTTTAGTGGCCGAGTGTAACGTACTGAAAAATGAGAGGTTAATAATTTATAGATGACACATTAGGTTAGTAACACTGATGGCCATGACCAGATGGGAGGTGTTCTCATGTGACCACCACATATCTTTACAACAACAACCATTAGTGCAAGGTTAACTCATTGTTTATCCATATATTCCTTCATTGAAACTGAATGATAATTGAGAATAGAGAAGATGTGTAAATAGTGTATACATGTATACCTGACATTTAATCTCATATGCTGTTATATTTCCAAGGGTCCAAATATGGAGACGCTTTCTGATTTATTGAAAAGGTATTCATGCAGAGACCTTAAAGTCAGCGTGAATTGCTGTTCGCTCGCAACCCATTTTATTTCCATAATGTGACATATTTCCAATTGAAACAAGATTTTCAGCTTGTAGAAGAGAATCAATTGGGTGTTAAAAAGGGATTTTTTTTTTTTTTTATCAGAATGGAGTCTGACTGAATTCAAATTTGCTACAATAATGCACAAATAGCTATTTGACTATTGATTAACATTAGCCAATAGCCTGCTTAGTGATGTCAGCGCTAAATGAAAAATTATTTCAATCAATTTTATTAAAATATCTTCCTTTAGTGTCCGACACAAAGGCTTTGTTTGCCACATCGTAAAAAATCTGAAATGAGCCAGAGAGTCAAGGCTGTCAGAGCTTTGTAATGCACAGTCCTGTTCGCCCGGCTGTGTCAACCTCAAAATGAAACACGACAGGAATTCAGGGTATTCCTTACCCATATACTCCCAGACAAGCAGCAACAGAACGAAGAAAAACACACACACGCACACACACACATTAAGCTGAGATGCAAAGGTATGCATGGAGATGAAAAGTTCCCATCCTCTTGCATCAGTTTCTAGCACAAGATCTAGGCCATGACTCTTTGCTGTTTCTTCTTCTGTGTCCAGACTGGAAACAGCATTTAGTTTGTGTTTTAGTTAGTTTTTTTCTTTGACAAAACTGCAGTCACTTCATTGTCTTTGCAAAAGTAAGTTGTAATATGATGTTTATGTTGTGGATTTAGCTGACTAATCTCATATACTGTACATATAGGATGCATTTGAGTAAACATATTAATCCGTCTGCAAAGTGGTTCAGTTAACCGGCATTCACTTCTTCTAGCTCAAGTAGGTCAATCCCCAATGTACTATGATTGGATTATTAAAATCAATTCTTTCTATATTTGCCTTCTTACACAAACATTGCTAGTGCTTTGTTATTATCCTCCAGTGTTTCTTTTTCTCTCCGATCATATTTCATCAACAGTTTTGAATAAAATCATTTAATCATGGAGTTTTCACCTCGCACTCGTTAATGAAAAAAAAAAAAAAAAACTTTTGTCAACAAACATTTTTGTCAGTAATTTTGTTGACTAGATGAATACTGAATGGGAATCCTTTGTAAAGAGATGCTAATGGAATGCTGGAATCAAAATTATTCTTCATCATCTTTCAATGATGCACCATACTTTAGTTCTACAGCCAAAATATCATCTGGCCAAATGTTTGATGGCTATTATTAGAGATATTCCTGTGCTGGCAGCACTCTAAAGGCATCAATTCCACACAAAATCACACACACACACACTTAAACAATTAAATACACACACCATGAGCAGGCTATTAAACAAACAACCCCACACAATAACACACCTCTTTGTTAGCCCTGTGTATTGTGTCTTCAGCACACTGCTGGCATTGAGTGGGAAAGCTCAAGCATTTAGAGTCCCAGTGTCATTTCCTATTCAGCTCTTACTGAATTGCATTCATATTTGAGCCGGCATTAACTCGGCTCTCCGATTCCCTGGTTCCCAGTACGGGAAGGTTGTTGTGGGGTGATCCTTTTGTTGTGGTCTGACTGTAGCTCTGTGGTTCTACGGTTACAGTTCGGGGTTACCCCAGTGTCATGAACCAGCCTGAGTATTCATCTTTTATTCAAACACCCCAGGCTGCTTCTGTCACTGCCTGTCAGAGAAAGAGAGATGCATAGTTAAACCCCTGAGTAATTGAAAGAAAAAAAAGAGTTAAGTTAATAAATATATAATAGGACGGTAATAAATAAATAAAAATAGAAAGATCAGATATTTTAAATTCATTTTTAAACGAATTGGTTGAATGTCAACTCAAGTCACTCATAAAGGCAGTTACTTTTTCATTGCTTAATCAATTAGTGGCTTTGAATGAATCAGTCAAAAAAAAATTGTTGTGTCCCAATTTGCCTACATGCCCTAAAAGTATGAGTGTGTTTTTTGAGTGTGTAGCAGAAGAGTAGGCAAGCTTTGGGACATACTATTTCATCATACAGTAATTGTGTCTTTAAGGGACCTCTCTGTAGCTTAGTTTCATGCATCCTGTCACAGTTTAAGGCCCACTGAAGTGCCTTGAAACACGCAGCATTATGTGTTGCAATAATTTCCACTGAAACAGGAAAACAGGGCGGGATATATCGAGCAGCTCCTCCCCTTTTTTAAAATGGCCAATAGTGTTTTTTTTTATATCACAGCAGGGCCAGAGCCGTTGAGCTCGGGAAAGCCGCAGTTTCCTCCTAATCTCTAACTGTTTCTCCACCTAATCTCCTCCATATCGCTTTATTATATTGCTTTCTGTGGAGAATTCAAATGGGTCCGATATGTTTTCTGTAGGGCTGGGTAAAAAATTTAGAATTTTAATCGATTCTCATTTTTACGAACCGATATCGATTCTTAAATCCCAAGAATCGATTAGGCTAGTCATCCTGTTTTCAGTTGATGAATGAATGGAACATTGTAGCGTGCATCCCATCCAATAAATCGCAAACATATTTGTGCTTTGTTACTATTGATATGAAACAAAGTCTCAGATTTCAAATTACGTCCATTTTCTTATGAAATTCAAAAACATAAATAGCGTTTTGGCGCTGTGGCGTGAGATCGCTCTGTCGCCGCTCAGCTCAAGAGAAGCAGCAGCGCGGAGCGCACATGATCTCCTCTTCTGCCTTAATAATACCAGTTACAGTGCGAAATAAACATGAATGAGCATCTGAAAGTGTGTTAAAAGATAGAGTACAACTTATCGAAATCCGTATCATGTCACATGGAATCGCTCAATCGGTGTTTCAACCGTGGAAAGACGTCTGTAAAACAGCTTGTAAACAATGTAACATCACATTTACCTCAGAAAAAACATATCCAGTGACTATAAACTCGTTAGTCAGCTAGAAAAATTAACTCTAGAGGGGAGTATTTTGCTAAATATATGCACCATATTACATATTCATTATAATTTTTAATGTTCTTCAATATTTAATGCATGTTTGAATAAATCTGGCAAGTTTTTATGACAGCCACCATTTAAATGTTTATATTTCATATAACTGTATTATTATAAAAATAAATAAAAGTTTCATTTAAGTGTTTGTATACAAATCAGTTAATTTTTACCTTCAATATTATAGTAGGCTAATGAAGTTTACAGCATAGTTTACAGCATTAGTTAAAAGATTTGTTTTCCTTGAGAAAATTTGCCATGTAGCCTATTGTACCTGATATCCAAAATAATCAATATTGAATCGAAACGAAATCGAATCGAATTGCAAGCTTGTGAATCGAAATCGAATCGAATTGTGAAATTTGTGTCAATACCCAGCCCTAGTCTTCTGGTATGCGCCGACTAGCGCATATGATCCGCTCTGTGCTATTGTGTCTGTGGACTGGAGCTGCGGCAGTTCGCGTGACACTAACATGAAACCAGTCTTCCTTTGCCCCAATGAAAAGCATATATGTACACTGTCTGAATCATTTCCTATCCCCTATATAGTGCACTATGTGCCATTCACCATGTAAAACAGCAAATGTGTGAACAAGTGACCAATTTTAGCCGCAGCTTCAGCGTCTATTTATAATGCAGGGGGCAGGACACTTCAAATTCTAGAGAGCATTTGATTGGACAGAAAGTCTGATAAGAAGCTGAAGTTGGGTTTGCCAACTGCCATTAAAAGGAAAAGAAGAAGCTTAAATGTTCTAGTGTGACACATACGTTCAAGCTTCTGTGTTAAGCATATTTGATGTGCACTTTTGTAATAAATCACTCGAAAGTCATTTATTTACTATTTTTATCTGCCGTCAGATTATCTAAAATGTCGTTGCCAAAGCGCGTTGCTATGGGTTGCTGCTTGTTTCGGACTTAACGGATATTCTGACGCCTTGAGCTTCATGCTTTGTAACTTTATCTGTGCTTTATAATTCACTATTTTATTTTTGTTATTTTTTTATATATATTAAAATGTATTAACATAAAATATATGTACAATACATTTATTTTAATAATAATAAATTACCTATGCCTATAAATATAAATACCGCGGTAATTGTTATTTTGGAATTACTCAGTGATCGTATCTTTATAAAAGTTCAAAATGTTGTTGCGGATAACATTGAATACATTTTTTTTTCATCAGGTTAGATACTGATTCTTAATCACTCAAACCCCTTACCGTCGGTCTCGCATAATGTTTGTAGTTTTTAACACTTTTTATTTGTGTTTGATGTTGTAATCGAATCCTCATTCAGCGCGCAATGAGTTGAGGGCAATATTAGCCGTTCGGTAGACCATCCGGGTATCTTTAGAATACTCATTTCAGCATACTACGGTTTGGGACACACTAATTCTAATTTTAATACTATTCAGGATGGATATTATGCAAATTGTGACTCAGCAAATCATTTGTTTTTATTCCGGTATTTGAACGAATCGGTTGAATGAATGATTCAATGACTCACTAAATAAAACTAAAGTCGTTTGCCGTTTTGGGGGTGCTTAACACGTATTTATTCATTTGAAAAGTCTTAATTTCAAACAGCTATTAGCTTTGTCAAATTAGGTTTACGCATTACATAACTTTATTAAATAAATATATCTATGTTAAAACTTACAAATTAATTGACTTTATTGTAAGTACATATATTTATGATTTTCATAAAGATTTATATGTCTCTGAAATTGTCTTTAGTGAAGCTGTCCTTACTTTGTCCAAATTATTTGTGTGCTAGAACCGCACATTACATTCAAACACTAATGAGATCACGTTGAAATTCCATATGCACAATGTATCAGTATGCATAACAAAGAATAAAGGGCACAGTCTTTAATTAGCGTTTTAGTCTGTTTGGACTTGCACACTTAATTATAAGTCTGTAATTAGGGATTATACCTTGGCTCAACTTTTTCTTGCTGAAAGAAAGCTCAGGAAGGATAAAAATGGAGAGAAGAGGTTTTCTGTCCTCCTTTCATCACATTGTTAGGCCTGTGAACCTGATCATTATATTGGCTCACTAATTCCTGACTACCCATATGAACATGATCACCCAAGGGTTTGTTCATGTATGTATAGTTGTATGTCAATCAAATCAAACAAGCTTGTGTTTTTGATTGCTCACTTTTACCGCATTGTACACAATGTGTGAACAGCATGATGATGGGTGAAAGAATAGTGGCTGAATACAGCATTACCGGGAGTCAATAGGGTTTGTGAACTACACTCTTAGAAACGTTCAGATATACTACTGTGACATTAAACCACAGGCTTTACTCTTTATTTATTTGTTTGTTTAGCTATTTGTTTATTTTACCATTTAAGGCACATAGGAGCACTATAGATATAATCTTTTGCTCCTGTTGCAAAAGCGCTTTTCATGTAGAAGAAAAACTACTTGTCGTTCTCCTTGGATACACCACTATACAGTCGTCCGCCCCCCTCCGTCTCATCCCACTGGTGGAAAATGAGTGTGTGGGCAAGTTAGGGCCTGTGGGCCTGTTCCTCTGTGTGTGCGCATGTGTGTGTGTTAGTGTTTGTGTGTGTGTGTGTGTGATGATGATCCCTTACACCTGCCTGTACACGTCGACCGGAAGCCCACAGAGATAAGGCATGATGCTTTCCCCACACTGCCCGAGTGTAACAGTGTTCAGAACAACACCCACCATGCTTCAAAGAATGCTAAAAATGCTTGAAAGTAAAGCAACCAAGGCAACACACTTTCTAACCCTGGATCTAAATCCGACACCCTCCCCAATCTGGATCGCACTCACACACACACTCTTTCGGTCTGCTTTTTGATGAGCACACAAACAGCAACACCCATAAACACCCATGCACACAACCCGCACACACTCACACGTGGCACCGGCCCCGGGGGAAACAACAGCCGCCTGGGCGAAAATAAAACTCTTCACTCGGTTAGAATTAAATCAAAGCGATGCAAATCAAATGGCCAATTAAAGCCACAAACACGTTTCCTGGGAGATGAAATGCTGATGCCTAATTGGTCGGATAAAAGGGGCAATACATCTAAGAAGACAGACCTGAGAAGGACGTTTTGGAAACGCAGCAATGAGAAGAGTGGGAAACGTGTGTGTGTGTGTGTGTGTTGGGAGATTCGCTGAACATAAGTTAGACTGTCAACTATGTGGGCCGTAAGTGCCTCGTTTTCTTTGTAATTTAGAGCGAGCACTTTGCTAAGCGAAAAGCAGAGTGTGAGGTGGAAAGTCTTTTTTTGAAGTTCAACAACACAGTAATTCTTCAAACTTCTCACAACAGAGGAGGGATTTTAAAAGCGTGTGTGCTGGAAAAACAGCTAGGAAGAAAGAAAATGTCTAGAAATCTATTCACACATAAACGCGTTCAAGTTGGGGCTGGGGCTTCAGTCGCACGACACGGTCAGACAAGTCCCGCTGAGATGTCACAGTTGCAGTATGTGTTTGTGTGGTTGCTGACGAGCGAAACAGCTTGTGAGGAGAGACAAATTCACGGTATTTCACACAAAGTGGAAATGTCTGATAAATTGATACGATCAAATAACCAAACAAGGAAATGTCAATGTAAATTTTGAAATTTACAATTGTCTTGCTTCAGAATTTCAACTGATGGTTGTCACCTTCAAACCTTCAATATTTAGCTGTTTTACTTGATCAATCTTGTGAAACAGAAGTGTGCTTTTTATATTGAATATGCACTTGTAGTGTACTTTAGCCTGGTTAAAACCAGACCATTCTCAGTTGTAACTGAGTTATGGTCTGGCAAAGCGTTAGACAAATCATTTCCAGAGGGGCGTCACCAACGGACGTCTCGGATAGACCTAAAACCAATCAGAGCGATGAAGGAGATGACGTATGCAGAGTGTTGTTCTTTGCTCGGTTTTTAACAAAAAGGAAACGTTCAAATCGCTTAAAACAGACGCGATAGCTGATTCGAACGAGTGATGTTCGACGGCGGCATCCATCTTTGTAATGTAGGCTACAAAATCTGCTTCAAAATCCCAGCGCTGTCGTCATCGTGTAAAGCCCGCCCCAACGTTTCTGATTGGTGCCGCGATTTCGACGGATTGGAAATGGGCTTGAATGAGCTCTTTGCCAGACTAACTTTCAGAGCAAATCTAAATTCGCCGGAAGTTGTCTGGGTTTTCCCAGGCTAAGTGTACTTCAAATCTTAAAAATATATTTTTCAAAAACGACTTGCAGATTATATTAATGAAATAAAAAAACTACTTAAAGAATACACTTTCATGTATCTTAACACACTTATAAAGTGCACTTTGCAATAATGTCGTCAAATTAAACGTTTTACTTTAAAGAAAATTTTAAATCATTATGTTTTATAAACTTTTGTCATGCTTTAAAGAAGTACACTTATTTTGAAAATAAGTTTTATTTATTTTCAAATGTGTAATTAAAAATGTATTTTTATATACATGACTGACTTTTTTCAACAGAAGTTTTAGTTTACCTTAAATTATGATTGTCAGTGCATTTATCACACTTTAATTATATTTCAAAGACAATAGAAGTAATTATGAAATCTTAGTCCTATGGGTCAAAAAGCATTCTAACGTTCAGTTAATTGCTTTAATTGCATTTTAATTTAATGGCAATTAACATGCAATTAAGTATCTAAAAATGACTTTTAGTTTCCTAATCCCTATTTTGTTTGCTCCCTTTTTTTAATGTTGGGTTTTCATGTTTTCTTATGAAACACTAAAACTGCCACAGCCACTGTATTTTAAGGAATGGTGATATAAACTGAGATCAGGTCAGCGATAGTGGCCTGATGGAGACTGAATCTGATGCTATAAAGGCTAACAAGGTAAGTATCACTAACCTAAGAAGCTTAGAATAGAAAAGACAGTTTTTTAGTGCTGCCTCTGGAAATACCCAACACTGGAGAGGGAAAAAATCAATCCATTTAACAGCAATAAACATTTGTAGCCCACATAATGGGGACAACATGTCCCCACAAAGATGGCAATATCTGAAATCCTTGTCCTTGTAGGGACTTTTTTGGTCCCCATGATGGAAACAGCTTGTAATTTATACTAAGTGATGTTTTTTTTCTTGTTGTTTTTTAATGATAAAATGCAGAAAGTTTTCTACGATGGGTAGGTTTAGGGGTCGGGTTAGTGTAGGGGGATAGAATATACAGTTTGTACAGTATAAAAATCATTATGTCTATGGAAAGTCCCCATAAAACATGGCAGCTTTCTCCCTCTGGAGCGCTGTGAGCCATCAGTTATATTCGGATCTGATAAAGCGTACAGTATGATATTCCACATAACATTTGTTTGAGCTGCAGGCTAGTGGTTAGATACGTTGAGCTGTGGTTTTCGTGTGAGAAATGTGGGTTCGAATCTGACGTGTATTGATTCTATCCTCATCATTTTAAGTTATCTGTCTACTTTCTCGCAGTAACATGGTGAAAAATATACAATATACAGACAAATGTATATATTTACAGTATAACAGATACTTGAGACATAATAATCAAGCTCCAAAACGGATGTTCAGGAGGAGCATGTTCATCTAATTCTGCTAATCATGCCACGAAGGATATATACACAGCTGCTTATCACAATCCTTTGATAATTCTTCTGGCATCTCTCCACCACCCAGACTCCACCTTAATTTTTATAATTAAATACGTTTGGGAGGTGGGGGTGGACTCATGCCCCTTCATTGTGGACAGCAAATCCTTCATCACACTCAAGGATATGATGAACATTTGAACTTATGAAATTGAGGTTTGCAACAACCTGGTCTTTAAAGAGAGGTGCCTATATTGTCAGGTGTCTTTATGATGGTTTATACTGGTCGTTATAACTCTGGATTGGGTTTTATTAAAGTGCAGAGAGTGATTTAATGTTTGCATTTAATGGTCTGAATATTTTATAGCCTAAAACGATAGATGGAGAAAAAAAAACAGTAGCAGAGGGAATGGAGAGCTAAACACTGCTTAGCTTGTCAAGTTATGCTTTTGGAAAAGTAGTTAGCTACTCTACAATACCTTTTTCAAATATATAGCCTAGGTTTTATTTTATTTTATTTAAAAAAATAAAATAATTATTTGTATCGAAACAATGAGCACCAGCATTTGACAAATTTATTTGCACTAAATGACGTGGATAAAGCTAGAAAATAACATCATTTATATTAAAAACACAGTGACCAACAGTGACATTTAGCAAAATATTTTTTTATCTTTACAAAATATTACAAAAAAAATATTATACGGTAATTTTATATATGGCCAGAAAATTAAAAATTGCCAAACAGACATCTGCGCATGGACACAAATGAATCAATTCCATAAAAAAACATAATTTATATCAAAGACATTTAACAAAATATTGTTTGAGAAATGATTGCTATAAACATTATAATTTAATATTGTGAATGACAAATGAAAATACTGCATTGACACAAATGTGAATCGTTTTATTGAACTGATTGTTCAGGTGAACCATGCAGTTCACTAAAATCAGTCTCCCAAATGCTTCGTTTGAGATAGAGAGAAAGAAGATATTTATCCAACAATGTTTGATTACCTCGATTTGTTTAGTGTTTTGTACATTAAATCACTACTTGTTGGAAAAAAGTCACTTGTATCTGCAAGCACTTTTGAAAACAGCAGAAATACTGGCAGTCTGAAAAAAATGGATCTTAACTTTGCAGTGTTGCTACTTTTAGTTAGCTACTTCCCGACACTAGATGTTAATTATGCCTTGGTCACAGAAAGGACCTATTCTCACAGTGGACGTCATGAGATGAACCTAGATGATGAAGGCTTCACAGAGATGAGCGATTGCGTCTGAGAGGAACTGAGAATGGGGGGCGGACTGAAAGAGTGTAGTGTGCAGTGTTAATAACACCCCTCTGTGTCACACGCATACACACACTGAGGTTATTGTCACAGCAACCACAGCATGTCGTGAGACATTCGGTTTAAATGTATGTGTGTCACATGGGTGTGTTCACTGTCTGGGCCACTGAGTAGGTGTGTGCGAATTTATTGTTTCGCTTTCAGAGACTGTCCAAATCGCATGATTTGTGAGTTTTCATCTCGCCACGTGTCATCTCAGTGACAGGTTTCTGACAGGAAATTGTGTGTGCATTTGTTATATGGCAAAACTGCATGTAGCATAACTGATTAAAAATGTTGTGTATAGCATGAGCTCATCTTCTTGTGAAAATAACTCACCCGGCACGGGACATATTTATACAGCTCATTATACACACATTGTAAGACATCCTTATTCACTTCATTGTGTATTTTTCTGTGTCTGTAACAGAACTGCTTTGTTTGGTTGCTGGTCAGTATAAAATGGACAATAGGGGACGGTGTGTGTGCATGTGTGTGTGGGTGTGTCTTTTCGTCACAAGTGGGTATTCATTAAAATTCAGTGTCTCACCATATATACCCAGACACACATGTGAAATTCACAACACACACACACACATATGAAGGCAAAGCTGGAGCTGAAGCATCCTGTTTACTACGTAAAGCACAATGGAGACTTTTATGTGGATGTCTGAGACGATGATGAGGGGAAAGCCATAAATATCACCTCCACATACATACAATGCTTGCTAACATCGGGACACCCTCATTAAGTAAGCCTTGTTTTCAGAGAAACAAACCAGGAAGACACAGAGACGTCTGTCAGACATGCACCTAATCATTATCTTTTATTCAGTCAAAGCCCAATCACATATGGATTAGTTTGCCCTCCTCTCAGGAGCTTAATCCGTCCCAAACGCTGTGTGGTTGGTTAAACAGCTTTGCTTCAGACGATGCTCTTTGGTTCCTCTAGGAATTATGTGCTTACACTTGTTTGACTTTGACTCAGCTGTGGCACTTTGACTGGAGTCAGATGTCTGACTTCATTAAACTAATTATAATAATGAAAACTCACTCCAAGGTCAAGGAATATGATGATTATTATTTATCACTTATTAAAGTACTTGAAAGAAGTCTGCATTTATTTGATTAAATATAGTAAAAACAGTCATATTGTGAAATATTTAAAATAGCTGCTTTACATTTCATATTTAAAATGTAATTTATTAATGGGATGTCTAAGCTGAATTTTAAGCATTATTACTCCAGTCTTCAGTGTTTGAAATCATTCCAATAAGCTAATTTGGTCCTCAATATGTTTAATATTTAGAAACCATGATTTGTTTTCAGGATTCTTTATTGAATAGAAATTTTAAAAGAAATAGAAATCTTCTATAAATGTTTTTTTTTTCCACCTTTGATCAATTGAATGCTTTCTTGCTGAATAAAAGTATTACTTTTTAAAAAGAAATCTTACTGACCCAAACTTTTGTACAAGTGAAAAAAAAACCTATACCAAAATGTATTACTTACTGATACTTACTGATATAAATATTATAATATAGTATAAACTTTATGTGGATGACTTCTTTATTGCACAATGCATATTTCTTAATATTAAGCCGAAAATGTGTTTAATATCACTATGAGTATAAGGAAAGTATGATCTCTTTAAATATCTTGCATTTAAAGACTGAAATTATACAGTGCACCTAAAGTATACTTACAATCAGGCCCGCCGACAGGGGGGGACAAACGGGTCTGTTGTCCCGGGCCCAGGGTAGGGAGGGGGGCCCTCATTAAATTATGGAATAATTGTAAAAAAATATATATATAAAAAATAGGCATATTTGTGGAAAAAAAATCTAATATTTGAGTTACATAAAAGCTTTTTATTTGTTTTCTTCCTAATTGTCCTTGAAATAGTGGTCAAGAACCCCCCCACCCCCAAAACAAAAATGGTTTGGCCACTGATCAAAATATGATGTTGTCATTTGATTTGAAGTTCAGTAGGCTAACGTTACGCTCAAAATGTCCGGTCAGCAGAAGTCCGGTGCTCAGAAAAGAAAAGAAAAGAGAAGAAGAAAATAGAGGCCTTCGAGATGTCCCAAACAAATATTTTTAAAAAGGTGGTGACGGTGAAGCTGGAACTAACGTTAGTAAAGTCAACGTAGAGCAAGGTAAGAAACAGCGCAGCCAACGTCTATGAGTGTTGTCAAAGACCCGGCACTTCGGTACCAAGTCGGCACAAATTTTTTTTTAAAAGTCACGCCACGGTACAAGGTTTTCTCAAACCCGGTACTTGATGCGCGTGCATGCCCGAAGCGCGTGCAGTTGCGTCCTCTTCATAAAAGCGCTGAGACATGGCGACCGGCGGTGCTGCTGATGTGGTGGCTGTAAATCCACTTGTTGATAAGAAAGGAGGAAAGAGTCACATATGGAAATATTTTGGATATTAGCTCATAATAGCGACGCGGCGCGCTCGTTTTTACAGGCGCGCCTAAGTTCATTGTTGCATAGCAATGACAGACGCCACGGGAGAGCGGAAAGGAGAAAGCGGTGCGAACTGCACTCTCCATGATGATGAGGAAGTATTAGCAAAGAATCCATTGATTTCTAGCCCTTGCATTAGCTTTATATATATTTATGGAGATGAAAAATAAAAAGCCGGCCGAAATGCGTCACTGTCGGCATCGGTGAACAGATAATGGGTCAGATCCGAGTCTATTTTTGCTGCGCTGCTCATGCTTAATTAAAAGTGAAAGCACACTTTTGATGGACAAAAAATAAATATGATTTCACACAAAAAGTGCCCAAAATGCACAGATTTTGCATGTCTAGTATGTTTTAACAAGAACTGCAGTAGGCTATGTCAGAAAAGAAAATGAAGACATTTATAGAAAATGTACCCATTTCAACGTGTTTTTATTATTCAGTTTCACGAGTTCACACTTACATCAATTAAACAGAGTAAAGATTATGCGTATTTGGCGTGCTGTCCGGGGGGAGGGCTCCGAGCTCGGAATTTTGCCCGAACCCAGAGTACTCCCCCCGTTGTTGTAAGAGTATTAGGACTATAAGTGAGGAGATGGGGTGGTGGAGGGATGCTGTTAAACTGTCAAGGAACGGAGGTTAGTTTGCTGTATATATACACAGCGCTTAACTCGTTGATTAAGCACCACTCTTGTCTAATTAGGTTTGATTATCTGAATGTGCTCCACGTGTGTTTAATTAGGTTTAATTATCTGAACGTGCTCCTCCCGAACTTTGTTAATAAAACATCATTTGGGTAAAAGTATATGGTGTTTTATAAAAATAAAAAAAATCGTGGGGGGGCCCCATCTAAGATTATCTTGTCCCGGGCCCAGGCAAGACTGTCAGCTGGCCTGCTTACAATAGTTCCATTTTAGCACAATCATATATATACAGTATATACACTCACCGGCCACTTTATTAGGTACACCTGTCCAACTGCTCGTTAACACTTAATTTCTAAGCAGCCAATCACATGGCGGCAACTCAGTGCATTTAGGCATGTAGACATGGTCAAGACAATCTCCTGCAGTTCAAACCGAGCATCAGCATGGGGAAGAAAGTTGATTTGAGTGACTTTGAACGTGGCATGATTGTTGGTGCCAGAAGGGCTGGTCTGAGTATTTCAGAAACTGCTAATCTACTGGGATTTTCACGCACAACCATCTCTAGGGTTTACAGAGAATGGTCCGAAAAAGAAAAAACATCCAGTGAGCGGCAGTTCTGTGGGCGGAAATGCCTTGTTGATGCCAGAGGTCAGAGGAGAATGGCCAGACTGGTTCGAGCTGATAGAAGGGCAACAGTGACTGAAATAACCACTCGTTACAACCGAGGTATGCAGCAAAGCATTTGTGAAGCCACAACACGCACAACCTTGAGGCGGATGGGCTACAACAGCAGAAGACTCCACCGGGTACCACTCATCTCCACTACAAATAGGAAAAAGAGGCTACAATTTGCAAGAGCTCACCAAAATTGAACAGTTGAAGACTGGAAAAATGTTGCCTGGTCTGATGAGTCTCGATTTCTGTTGAGACATTCAGATGTTAGAGTCAGAATTTGGCGTAAACAGAATGAGAACATGGAACCATCATGCCTTGTTACCACTGTGCAGGCTGGTGGTGGTGGTGTAATGGTGTGGGGGATGTTTTCCTGGCACACTTTAGGCCCCTTAGTGCCAATTGGGCATCGTTTAAATGCCACGGCCTACCTGAGCATTGTTTCTGACCATGTCCATCCCTTTATGGCCACCATGTACCCATCCTCTGATGGCTACTTCCACCATGTCACAAAGCTCTAATCATTTCAAATTGGTTTCTTGAACATGACAATGAGTTCACTGTACTAAAATGGCCTCCACAGTCACCAGATCTCAACCCAAAAGAGCATCTTTGGGATGTGGTGGAACGGGAGATTCGCATCATGGATGTGCAGCCGACAAATCTGCGGCAACTGTGTGATGCCATCATGTCAATATGGACCAAACTCCCTGAGGAATGCTTCCAGCACCTTGTTGAATCTATGCCACGAAGAATTGAGGCAGTTCTGAAGGCAAAAGGGGGTCCAACCCGTTACTAGCATGGGGTACCTAATAAAGTGTCCGGTGAGTGTATATATATATATATATATATATACACTCAGTATATATATATATATATATATATATACAGTGATTACACAGTATATATATATATATATATATATATATATATATATACTGTGTATATATATATATATATATACTGTGTATATATATATATATATATATATATATATATTGTATATCTTTATTTGGACCTCAGCACTATTTATGGATAACTAAAGTGCATTAAGAACAAAACTAGTTGTTCCAATTTAGCAGACTTGAAGTATACCAATTTAGTATACCAAAAGTACAATTGCAGGGTATTTATATTAAGTACATACATATGTAAATGTATATTTAGCATTAAAAAAATGACAATTTTAGTATATTTATTTTTCACTAGGGCTGTTTTATCCTTTATAATAATAGTTTAATTTTCTAATAAACAACAACATTATACATGTATTATTATGATTTAGATATTGGTCAACTTTTAAATGATTACAAATCATTTGTAAATCTCTGTCAGCGTGAATTCCCCTTATGAAAGACTAAGTGAGTATGCCAATATTATGCTGACATCATGGCAGATTTAAAATTTTGAAACTCTTTAATTAATAGTCAGCCAAAAGGATCCAAGATTTTGAATTCTGCTCAAGTAATTTCTCAGTCCATATCCTCTATTCTGCTCCTCATCATTTCTTCAATAAAAATGTCAAAAATAAGATTTTAAAAGGTATAAAACTTATACGAATCAAAATATATAGCAGACCTATGTATATGTATATGGGCTTTAATTACCCATAATTAAAAAAACTGATGTCATTCCATTCACAGCATGCTTGAGAATTTGACAGTGCTTAATTTCAGCCACTAAGCGGCACTAGTGCCCGTCTTCCTCTTTGACTTTGTGTTGCAGTCGGTTGATGACCCCTCTGCAACAGTTAATGTGCGCTAATCCACGTTTGTATATCTCTGTGTGTTTGTGTGCGTGTATACTAGCGCAACCACTTCGTACCTCTGTTTGCTCTCTGCTCTTCTCACGACACTCTCCACCCCTCTCTCTCTCTCTCTCTCTCTCTCTCTCTCTCTCTCTCTCTCTCTCTCTCTCTCTCTGCAGTGCCTCTTTCACTGCATGGTGATTATTATTCCTCACACAGACTCAGTGCTGATACTCAGATACTGCTGAGCAGCCCTGTAAATCACCTGGAGCCGAAAGAGAGGAAGAAAGAGAAAGAGAGAGAGGATGAGAGATATACAGAGAGAAATGAGAAAATTCTAGGTGGGCTGAATGAACCAAAGAGGTTCAAACAGCAAGGGAATTGCGGGAAGAAAAAGGGATGAGAGTTATGGGTAAAGAGGAGAAACAAGGGAAAAGGAAGAGAGCAGAAAGAATGAGTGAGTGAGAGGGGAGCGCGAGTGTAAAATGCTGCAGTCAGAGCGAGTCGTGGTGCAGGATGATCATCGGGAGTATCTGTCACGCTATTGCAGAACACATACGCATCTCCGTGACCTTTATTCCGCCGCAGAAACGGGAGTCCTGCGCACACACACGCTTATCCTTCTCATGTCATTGAGCAGGAGACGTACAGGAAATTGTGTCTGTCCGTCTATCTCCGTCCTGCACAAACTTACGCTTGTCAGTTTGCCACCTGCTTGTATTAATAACTGTCAGTGTTTGCGGCTGTTACACACACGCGGGTGAAATTGTTTTCCACAGGACAAGCATATGAGTGAATACTAAACTAAAGCAGACAAACAACGACAAAGTGTCTCTCTGTGTGTGTGCAATTTTACATCCTGCTTTAACGCCTTTAAGTCCCACATATATAAATGCTTGGTGTATTGCTGGCTTTTGGGCAGACACTGCTATTTCATAAAACTTTAATGCTCAGAGGTTGCTCTTTCATAGCTCAGGACAAAAGAAAATTCTGTAAAAAAAAAAAACTATTTCTCAATATCTTGTTGTTCGACTTTCTTCTGTTCACTGAACAGAAAATTTGGAATTTTCAGACAATGTTTTTGTTCCTTGCACAATAGTATGTTATGACCTCCAAACACAGTGTTTTCTGCTAGTGCAAGGTTTTGTAAACTAATATTTCCACAATGCCCCACATAATCATCTCCATATGTATGGCTTTTCTGATGTGGTAAACTTGCTTGATAGCTCACCTGATACAGCACTGCACTTGCAAAGCAGACACACAGGTCCGGGTTCTTGAAACAAGAGTCCCAATAAAAGAGCCCAATGACTTGTAGAGGCAAAAATGGCATGGTTGCTTCAGCAGATTTGCTTTTGTGCACTGTCAGATAAGTTCAGGGTAGGGTTTAGTGTAGATGGTATGTTATCTTCAAACACAATTAACATTTTAGGGCCAATCTCTGGACATATTTCCAATAATATGCTCCTAACCCACACTTGAATGCCATTGGCTCATTCAGTAGTCAGTCTTTAAGGGGAGGTAAAGCGGCCATGTGATTCATAAAGGAGAATCTTCTTTGAATAAAGTGAGTAAGTGAACAAGAATGATTCATTCACTAAAAAAAAATACCTTCAAAAACACCACTGAACAAAACACAAAGAGTAAACCTGCGTCATATCATTGGTTCTCTTTGAATATTACAGAGATTTATTTTTTGGTTGAATTATCCCTTGGAGGTCTCAATATTTTAAGGGGAGACACCCCAGGTGAATAGGGGGAAAAACTTCCCCAGTTGATTACTGACATTAAGACCAATATCTTTTGTATTACAAAGAATATTGATGTTTAAATATGCAAATTAGGTATTATCTCATTAAATATGCACTAATTTGCATATATTTCCAGAAGAGAAATCTGAACATTGGATAAAGCCAGATTCAAAATTCTTGTTTCATTTTGTTGACATATTAGAGTCAAAGGTTTTTACAGAGGGGAGTTTGGATATCTCTTTTTATCACTCCATCCATTTTAAAAATTAAATTTAAAAATCCATTTTCTCCCCATTTTAGCTATAAAATGTTGTATAAATCAGAATTTTAATGAGATATGAACAAACCCCTCAATAAAAACCTTAAGAATATAGATAATAATACAAATGGAAAGTTGGTGTATGTAAGTGCTGCTGAAGTGGAGATTTTTGGCTCAGAGTATGAGAAAAAAAACATTTTGAGAAACCGGCCTTTAAAGAATTGACATCAGCCAATGAGATTTCGCTTTTAGAGTTAAATGCCCCATTGTACTTTCATGAGTGGTTTCTGATAAAAAAGAAATGACCATATTTGGATCCGACAACATTGTACAGGAGAGAAAGAGCTTTCCAACGGTATATGTGACGACAGGGTGCAGACAGCGATCGCTGATTTAGAATGCCAACTTTTGTTGAATTTAGGAGAAATTTACAGACGCAAATAGACAAAATGTAGTAAAATAAAGACCTAAAAGTGTATTTTGGACTTTTTTTCACCACAAGTCTGAAAGACAACGTTTTTGCCTGCCGTGTCTCCCCTTGAGAGTTTGATTCGAAATGTTTGAGTTCGCATTGAAATCCTTGGTTTTTGATTAGAGAATTTGAACTGGGCAAATCTGAGCACATTCTAAGATATTGTTGAGAACTTTTGCTCTCTATGAGAAATAGAGATTGTAGAAAGAATACATTTGTGACTTTTCTACAAATTGGAAACAGAATAGAGCAGAATATTAATAATAGACAAAAATGATAATTCTGACCAAAATGATAATTAATAATTAACGGAATAAGCGTAATCGTTAACAGCACAGTTTGTACTAATACAACTGATTCTACGGTTGATGGCGGAGGATTGAGGGGCTCTTCTGTGCTGTTTGAGTGATGTCACTAATTGAATGTACTTATAGTTGGAACACACTATAGATCCATATCCAAATCAACTCGCCTGAATAATTCATTGTATGCGGCATGCCCTTTCAATATGCAGAGTCATGGAACGCAGAGGAGAGGCTAAGCACTAATTAATCAGACCTCGTTAATTTCCTTTGAGCCGTCAGGTAAGAGTGTTTCTCTCTAATTATGTTGATGACTGCGGAAAGCAGACACACATACACACACACTCGGGTCTGATACCTCACAAACAAGATTGTTAGATGTGCATGCACACCGCTGTAGATGTGGACACACACACACACATGCACACAAAGGCAGGCAGGCGGTGATGCACACCTGGTTTAACAGACAGTCACATCAGTAAACATACACAGACACAGTTGGATGTCATGCTGGAAAGGGAAAGGAAATGGCCTGTGTCAGATTAAAGGGTTGGTTTTTAATGTTTGCTGTCAAAGTCCATTAATATTCTATCGGCTCTGTTTCTGCTGCTGGTGCACTGACTGGACCCCAGCCAAGACCCAAACACACACACACACACACACACACACACACACACACACACACACACACACACACACACACACACACACACACACACACACACACACACACACACACACGCACACACACACACACACACACACACACAAACATCCAAAAGCCCAACCTTTGTGACTTTAGCCAGACTCTGCTTTTCACACACATCCACACAGCCAAACCTCTGTGTCTTTAGCCAAACTCTTCTCTCACAAACACAAACAACAACAAAGCCAAAAGCTCAACCTCTGTGACTGACGCGCTCTCAGTTTCTGTCTCCCACGCAAACGTTATGCCATCATATTGCGACAATATGGCAAACCATGTGTGATACAAATATAGAAACTCATATTATTATTCTGTAAATCCTCCTATTTCTCAAGGTTAGCAGTTTGACATGATATACAGGTGCAGCTTCTGAATATGCATTACATATGCATATTAAAGAGCCCAGAGGAACATTTTATTACTTGAATGCTTCTCATTTGTGGCTCAGAAGAGAGTGGAGTTCCACGTTATTCTTCATTCGTGTATAAGTTTTGTTTCAGATGTGCACTACCATTTAAACGTTTTTTTTTAATGCTTTTGAAAGAGGTTTATTATACGCTCGCTCACCAAGGCTGCATTTATTTGATAAAAAATACAGAAATTTAAAAACAGTAATACATATTATTACAATATATTTTAAAATGTAATGTAATGGCAAAGCTGAATTTTCAGCAGCCATTACTCCAGTTTTCAGTGTCCTTTCAGAATATGGTGATTTGGTGCTAATAAACATTTCTAATTATTGATATAGTATTGCTTATTTTTTTTGTCAGGATTATTCATTGAATAGATATATTTGGATAGTTGGATTGTTCAAAAGATCAGAATTTATGCGAAATGGATCTCTAAGATTATAAATGTCTTTAGTGTCACTTTTGAACAATGTAATGCATCCTTGCTAAATATAAAAATATAATATTAATTTCTTTTTAAATCTCACTCACCCCAAACATTTGAACAGTACTTTTTTTCATTACAAAGAGACATAAAATTAGACATAATTGAGAAAATTGTTGACACAGTAATGTAAAATTAATATTGCATAATATTAAATAGCACCACTCAGATCAGAGTCTTTGAAGAATTTAATAATAAATGTTCTTCTTGAAATATATTGAATGTCCTTTTCTGACACTTGAGATTACAGTAGTCTTTTTCTCAGAAGAAAAATCTGAGAAACAGGAGACTTAAGTAACAGTTCCATTTATTCACCATTTAAACAAGAGAAACAACAATGTTACAATATCTAATTCTTTGTTTTATCCTTCCTATAAGAGACCTTCACCCACAGGTTAGCAAGGTTTTAATTGAAAGCGTTTCTAATAATACATAACGACTGTGAGAGTCACTCTAAAACTATAAGCATAATGATGACAGTTTAGAACAATGGCTCGTTATTTGTCAAGGAAACCGTGTCAAACCTTGAAACAAACGTTTAGTCACTTTCTCACACTCATAATAGGGCTGATTACACTTTTCCTCAGCCAAATTGGCTACTAAAGTTGAATCTGTGGAGCTTTTAGAACAACCTATAGCATTACTCATGAAACCTCAAAAATGAGAAGGCGATTCTCAATTAAGTGGGTAATTTGTAGAAACCCTTAAGGCAATTGTGTGGATATAATGATGCTCTACAATGTTCTTTATGAGCTATGTTCTTTAGCTACTGGTTTAAGTGCAGATATCGTTCTTAAATATGAACTTATTTAATCTTCATCAAACAAATCAAATGCAGCCATTAGTGTAAATGTGGGCTTGGGTAATCAGTATACAGTGGCTCATAAGCCAGCAGTGCTTGGCAATTCAACATAAAATCCGCCGTAATCTGATTGGTTCCACTGTGTCGATAAAACAATGCAGCAAACAGGCTTATATTCCCACCCATGTTTTTGAGCCTCTAGACCCACCCTCATACAGTTAAATGAGTCAACCGTGTACAGTTTTCATAGGAATCAACCGGTTTCACTGAATTAACATGGATGCGGGCCAACATAATGTACTAGTAGAGTTTGATTGGAAGTGTGGCCTTGACATGCATTCCTGGTCTCAAACAGCACAGCACAGTGCAAGTAACGCTACGGTAGGTTGCTATGATTTCAGTCATAAAGATGGAAAGATCGAATTGACTAATGTGCATGAATATGAAACCACCAAAAAATATGAAGTCTGCATGTTCTGCATGTCTGTGTGAATGAATGGCGCAGTTTCATCTACAACACATACTGAAGCATGCAGGACATTTATGGTGAGATGGCGTCTCAGAAACTCAAATATCTTTGCTACAACCCTCCAAAATAAAAGTTTGGTTAAACTTAAAAAAATTATGATAGAAATATATTACCATTATACATGTTATGTTATTATATTGTCTAGTGCAACGTACTTCTCAAAAGAATAATAACAATAAAATAAAACACTTTATTAAAACAGTTTTTTACTGAATATCACACATTAAATTTTTTTTGCTCCATGTTGTAATTTAACCTGTAAACATCTTCTTTTTTTGCCAGTAAATGAAAGGAATTGTAAAAAAATATTAATCATTAAGCACTATTATTGTTAAAAATATAACTAATTATTAGCTGAATAAATGTAACTTGAATGCAATGAAAGTCACATTGGATAAAAGCGTCTGCCAAATGCATAGTAAATGTTGACGTCATCAGTGAAAGTTCACAATGCTATTCTGACTGTATATGATTCAGTGGTCAGTTACATTTTATGATTTCCATGCAGCATTGTTTTCCCCTGCTGTTTATTATCAGAAAAGACCTATACAACCCATTTCTGGGTCGCTATGCACCAATTGAGAAACCACTTATATAATGCATCTGTAACTGCACAGTGTTTCTCTCTCTAGCGTACAGGAGAGCTGCGCTCAATGTCTGAGTTAGACCCTAGGAGATCCCCTTCTTAATTGAAAGGCAGACATTCCGAGAAAAGTGAGGAGTGGAGTTACTAAACGAGGGTGGAGATTATGGGTCAATAAAACAGCGTTCCACTGAGACTTCCAGCAAGGGTCAAGGGCACGGCATTGATTGGCTCAACATAAAGCTGAGTAAAGTGTGTGCGCGCACATCTCTTTATGTGCCTCCAGAGATGCACACAGAGAAAAGAGTACAACGGAGAAAGGTACAAAGGCGATATTAAAGATTCAAGGATCTTCTAGGAATGACTGTAAGCATTATCATCAAATTATTACGCATTATGCTCCCGATACAACACAGAATCATTTTATAATGATACAACATGCAGAATACTGTACATAATAAAAAGCAGACAGTATGTGTGGTCTTTTTTGTAAAAAAAAAAAAAAAAAAAAACTGTTTCCGGATGAGGCTTTCTGTCCCTCAAAACCTCTCAAGTGTCAGGACCATGTCAGACATCAGCTCGCAGACAAAACAGATGATTTGTTCTATTAATGTTCATTTGTCGCTTGCTACATTTGACACCTGACACCCATAAAGCCTGATTCATCACCCTCTCCCTTCTCCGTTACGATTCCACTTCCCCCCAATGAAAAATGAAACCATCAGTTAATTACGGTGTTCATTTAGCGCACTCTCTCGCTCCCGTTCTCTCTCTCTCTTTTCACATTGTCTTCATTAAGGCAGACACCGGAGCATATAAATGTGCTTCTCATAAGGCAGTTCTCCTAACAGCTGTCAGTCATCGCTCCAGTAGACAATGAAGGGACAATGTGGGACTCGTTTGCTTGGCTAGACCTTCTTCCTTCGGTTTCAAACAGCCTGAACTGGACTTTATGATTTTGTTGGAGTTTGAATGTGCTGATTTGCTGGTGTGAGATTAGGTTGGGGAGATGGAGTCATACCCATATAGATGAGGCCATAAAACACATGCTATAAAGTATTCCGCAGGGTGTAATAAAATGTGTTGTTTCTTATTATATGTGCAACTAAATTTTTACATTTTCTGAAGAAAATGTGAGTGGTGCTTGCTCATGTCAAACTTGCCGCCATTATGTTAGGATTGTTGCTGGGTTATCATTAACTAAAGCTAAAACTAAAACTATTACAAACAGTTTGTTAACTGCAATAATGCTGAAATAAAATCACGTCAAGTCACACGTCACGTCATGTTTATTTGTATAGCACTTAATACAATTAGATAGCAAGCAGCTTTATTAATATTAAACATAACAAAACAGTGTCAGTGTTGCTTTTGATTAGAATTACAACTTAAATTTCTACCATAAAGCAGCTCTCCAGTATGTTCTGACCTCAATAGACTGAACGGAAGAAATGAACCAAAGATTTCCATGTCAAAAAAGAAGGAGCCTCAGAACAAACCTACCTATTATGTATTCACTATGGACCAATGCTAGTTCGAAGGTGTTATCCAGCCAGAGCGAACTCCCGAAGCGATCTCCAAAGGAACTACTCTTTGGCCTGATTTTGTTCTGAATGACGCCGCACCAGTTTATCCTTCAGTTTCGCTTGAAGTATATCAGGGCCTTAACTGAAATAACTGAAGTTGAAGCACTACAATTACTAACTGGAAATAAATTAAAATAAATTAAACCAAAATAGTAATAATTAAAAACTAATAAAAATGATAAAAGCGACTACAAATTCAACTAAAATGAAAACTGAAAATAAAAAAATAAAAGCAAATTAAAAATAGTAAATAAATAACACTAATATAATGCTGGATGGTTGCCAGGGTGTTGCTATGCAGGGTTAATTAAGTCAAAAGAGCCCTCCAGTCTTTATGATAATCAGGTGCCATTGCTTAGTATAATGATACTGTAATATCAGTGATGACAGTAACTGTATACATGTTTATTTATTTATCCACAGAGTCTCAATGAGAGATCATTGTGAAATCAGATCAATCAAATGTCTTAAACAGATAATCCTTATTGACGTAATACCTACCGTCACCTATCATGTTTTAATCCCATGTCTCTCTGTGTCTCTCCACAGCCTCTCAGAAGAGTGACATTTTCTGTGGTGAGTCAAGCTCCGGATCAAGGCTGCTATGATAGTGGGGTGGAGGACTCTGAGACCCCGAGCAGCAAGAGCTCCTCTGGACCCAGACTGGGATCTTTACCACTGCCTGAGGACGGATATGAAAGGACGACACCAGAAGGGAGCGTAGGCGAGGAGGAGCATGTGGAAAATGGTAAAAAGTCATCTGTGGGAAAGGTCTGAGACCACAAAGGGAAAAATGACATGCTTTTCAGAATTTCAAAGTTGGCTGTGTCGTTTTTTCTTATTATTATTATTTCGCTTTAAAGAGATGGTTAGCCCAGAAATTAAAATTCAAAAGAAGATATTTTGAAGAATGTTGGTAACCAAACAGTTACCATTGACATTTAATTGCATGGACAAAACACACTGAGACATTTCTCAAAATATCTTCTTTTATGTTCCACAGAAGAATCTAAGTCGTACAGGTTTGGAATGAGGCTGTTAATAATGAAAGAAATTCCATTTAAAATGCACAAAAGAATGCAATAAATATGAAACAACCTAAGATGTAACATACAACCCAAATGTACTTATCTGATAACAAAAACTAACAAGAAACATTACTGTTTAAATAAAATGCCATCAAATGTAAAGTCTCAAAGCAGGGAATTGTGGGAATATCATTTTCACTGTAAATTATAAGATGACTGTTCATTTTTAATTCCAAAGTTCAACAGTATTTTACCGTAACATTACTTCAAATGTCCTTTTAGATCTATTTTCACCATATACAGAAAAAAGGGAACTTGCCATTAACCAATTGACAGGTTTTAACATGTAATTTTTATAGTATTTTACCATTGAAATGACATATTTTACAGTGTGTTCAAAAGACCATTTTTTCTTCTAATTCTATACCATATTAATTATGTTCTTAGCAATTGAAAGATTAACATTTTTAACATTTTCTTAGTATTTGGTTTGTCCTCCTTTGCATTTTTTAAAGCAGTAAATTACAGCAGTACTCAGCCTGACATGAACATGGTCCCAGACCTTAGGACGCCACTGTAGATAGACATTCATTCATTCTCCAGGGACATCACGAGTGTCTAAAACTTGACAGTCTGAACAAAAAATGTTGAACTATGACCTGCGCATATTTCAGTTGAGACAGTTCCCTGACAGGATATCCTAAAACAGCCTCTGTCTCTGTTCCTCAGACCCCAGGCAGCTCCCTGACGTGGCTCTGACGGGAAAGTGCACGCGAGAGTGTGATGAGTTTGGTCACTCTGACACCTGCTGGATGCCCGTGCAACCATCACCACGAAGACGCATGGAAACACCCCAACTCTCCACCTTCGCCTCGCCCGGCGATAACAACAACAACACGGAGGACGACAGCGACCGAGAGGAAGACGGAGACGGGGGTACGGATAAAAGCAGCGGAGGAAGCGAGGAGGTCCGGGATTCGCTTGCAAACGGAGATCCGCTTGGAACTCTCAGTCGCCGGGACCGGAACAGGAACATGGGCGACCACAACCGTAATCTCCTGAATCGTAAAATGACCTCGGCGTCCTACGACACGTTCAGCAGCGCCGGCTTTGGCCGTCGTCTAGAAGAAGAAGACCCACACACCCCTGAGGTCATACCCCTTACGAGGACGGGGGGCGACTATAAGACCAGCTCGTGCCTCACTCTGTCTCGCAGGGAAGTGTACCTGTGAGCTCCAGCCAACCCCTCACGCCACGGGACCGGCCTGAGCAACTTCACGGCATCGGAGCAGGAGGATCATTAAGAGACTAGTGCATACCTGTTCAAAACAGGCTTCTTCTCCTTGCCAAAAAAAAAATCATCATCAATTCATTTCTCTGGATGCAAAATATCAAAGTTGAGGAGAAAAAAAGTGAATCGTCGTTTATTCTTTCATAAACTTGGTCGGACTTTGTCAATGGCAAACACTTGCATGTTAGGGCTCCCGCAGACAGGGGGCGATGTGGGGATTGATGGACAAAATCCGGTTACAGGCCACAGAAATGGATGTGATTGTGGCACATTATGGAAATAAAACCATGTAGCATCAGGAAAAAGAAAATCCTAACCAATCATATTTTATTCTAAGTAGTTTCCTGTTGCTGAGCCGGTACAGTTATTTAATTACAGTCTCACTAGTCATGTAAATGCTTTCATCTCAGACTTTTAGAGAAAAATGAGAACAAAAAAAAAATCTGGTCATCCATTTTTATAATTTGTAAAGCTACCTGTTTTCCTGTTGTTTTTTTTAACAGATATGGGAATATACTACAGCTCTCATTAGTGCTTCAGAATTTTCGGATATTTTCACAATGACTGTTACATTACCATCCCATCAGACCTCAGAGTTTAAATCAGCCAATTAAATCATGCGACACATGTGCACAGCACAACAACATGCACACACGGAGATACATGTCTATATCCATTTAGTGCAGATGTGTGTACAAGTGTGTATGTACTGTATAAACAGACATGTTTGGCATACCTGAGGCTTTTTTAAGAAGCGGTTTTTTGAAAGTAGATGTAGCATTTCTGCCTGCTTGATCTTCAACTAGTATATAAGACACTGAAGTGTATTTGAATAACTTAATCATCTGTGTAAAGTGCATACACAGGGGCATTAAACAATGTTTAGATACATCTATACTATACTATAAACAACAACTATACTGTATCTCATCCCTTTTAAGTAGAGCTCATATGTAAACCAAATTTCTTTAAAGGCAACACTGCATGACGATAAGCTAATGCTTATTTTGTTAAATAAGAAAGAATCAGATTTTGTTGTTTTTCTGAGGACATGACCTCGTTAGGAGGAGCGTGTTTGAGTGTGTGTGAATGCAAAGCGAGGTCGGTGCGCAAAAGTCGCAGAGGAGAGCTAGATCTTTAATTTAGCCTGAAATGACACACTCAATGTAGTTGTTCAAATACCTGTATTACAGTTCAAACGAATCAAACGAGTCTTTGTTAATCAGCCTCGTCCAGGTCTTCGCCACAATTGGCATCTCATCAAGCCTCTGGAATTTTCAAATCGAGTTTAGGAGTGGCATTTTTAGCTCTTGTTATGCGTTGTAAGTACAATCTGATTGATAAGAACAAATTGACATGTATTTCACCAACTCTCAGGAAACTTGAGATTCAGTGTGTGTCCTCGGCTTTAGTCTGCGCTCCGATTTGTCCTCACAAGGCCATACATTTGGGGAGCCTGTTTTCTCGCCCTTTCCCTTTTTCAGACACACCGCACCTGGCGACGGTTCCCGAAGTGTGTGTGTGTGTGTGTGTGTTTCCTGGCTTCCCACGGCGAGAATCGCAGACTCATCCCTTTCACTTCACGGAACAGCCTTGGGTCTGGAGCGGGACTGGTGGACTCCAGTCCATCTATGCCAAAATCTGTCCAGTTTTTCTGGTTTTACTGGAAGCACTGGTGCACAAACTTACCTGAAAAAAAGACTAGCCCAGAACCTGTGGTTCAGTGCCTGGATGAGAGGAAAGTGTTGAACTGGCCTACACAGGGTTTGTGAAACCGGAGGACTTGAGAAGAGGGAATCTGTCTCTAAAGATGGCATGTTTCCTTTGCCAGGTTTATAGGCTAAATATGCTGTTATACAGCAATCTGTAAGTAGTGTACAGTATGGGGTGCATAACGGACTATGTATATGAAACCGTGTCTTTTCTTCTTTTTTTACTGCACGTTTACCTAACAGTTCAGCTCACTTACTGCAAAACGGGGAGGGATGGGAAGGGCAAAATAACATTGTGTCTAAAGCATAACATTCACTTGAACTTTTTTATGAGATAAACTCTGAACTCATGTACTTCAAGAACATCCGCCATTTTACTGTTACCCTGTAGAGAAATGACCACTGAACTTTAACCTGAAAGGCATGTTGACGATCTTTAATCCTGCACCTGTGAGGAAAATGTTTTTTTTTATTATTATTATTTCTCTGTTTTTATGCTATGTGAAAGAGGAGTTTTTGAAGCTCTCTTTCCTGGTATTTATGTGTTCATTGCGTTTGTTATTACAAATAACAAATCAAATGGGGTTGGAATGGTTTGAAAGTTTGGTATGTGACATGTAAAAGTTTGATTTTGACATTAAAACACCTTTAAACTGTGTTATGCTTCCTTTTTCGCGCTTGAATTTGCTGTTTGATCCATTTTTGCACATCGTCCCCTTGGAATTATAAGGTTCTATCTGCGTTTTGAGCAGTTTTGAGATATTGAACTTTAAAGTTTTTGCATTCCATTTGACTGTGTAGAAAGAACCTTTTTATTTTCTAAATAAAAAATTCCAAAATGTACACAACTTAAAAAACAACATCACATAATGTAAAGAAGTGGTCACAGAATAAGAATATGTGAATAACTAAATGTTGACAAAAATGTCAGATAGAACCTTATAATTCCAAGGGGACGACATATGTTGATACTGAACACACAGTGATAACGTTTCGTTTGCAATCCTGCACCCTGCTGGTAAAATATAAAATTACATTCCTTAAACACTTCAGTCACATACACAGTGTCCTCTCAAGCATCTTTTGATATCCCTTTTTACATTTTCACAGCTTGGTTTTACATCACTTTTTATCACCAGTAAATAATCCTGGGTATTTAATTTCTTTGTAAACCCATGGTTAAATGTGTTGCAAGTGACAACACTAATTAGCAAAATAAAAAGGATTCTGAGAAAAGTTTATGATTTCTCATCTGCCAATAACGGCTTACAAAACTAAATGTCCTAAAAATAAGATAGAGACAAATAAATGGCCAGAAAAAGAAGCAAGATAACAGTGAACACGGAAAATGTACCGACGGAAAATGTAAAGTTGCGATTTTCTAGGCTGATATGGCTAGGAACTATACTCTCATTCCTGCGTAATAATCAAGAAACTTTACTGCCGTACCATGAGAGCAGCAGGCGTAATGATATGACGCAGCGCCTGAAAATAGTCCCCAGCTCGGTAATTTCCAACGTGACCGGGACAAAGGGCCTTTCTCAATCTGTGTTCTTGTCTGTACTTGTGTCCTTGTGTTCTTGTGAAACGTCATCTTTTGTGGCCCAAGTACTGTCCCAATACACAAGTTTGCATTTTGGCAAGAACAGTTAAAAATGCCGGATGTGTTCTTGACACGCCCATTTTACCGAGGATATGCTGGTAACTTGTGGGTGTTTCTCAAAACCAAGAATGCAAAGAACGGACTTGTGTTCTTGGGGAGAACGCTCTTGCTAGTTGTTCTTGGAAGAATGAACTCACAAGGTGACGAGCACACAGAACGCTGCTGACAGTTTGAGACGATGTGTTCTTGCTGGTATTGCGCAATAATTCCCCCGCACAGACACCGTCTGCAGTACCCAAACATAACGAGAATTGTTGACGATAACAGCCAGGCTGCAATGGTCTCTTGACTGTGGGGAAAAACGAGTCTGTGAGCAAACTGGCCGGTTGGCTCGATAGCTAACGTTACACCCGCAGGCGCTTATGGAGATTCTCACTTCCGAAAACGTTTGAGCACATTTTCGATTAGCCATAAATTTTCGTAAAAATGCCAATATTTGAAATCTACACAGTTGATTTCTCGCATCAAATGTTCTCAGAAGTGAATTGAGTGATGAAATAGTGTACGTAATTGTAGAAAAACGAAATACTGTATTGACCTGCCTCTCCTTCCTCGAATGCCGAATTGAATGCTGGGATATTTCTGCCGTCAAGTTCACACAAGTTACCAACCGATGCATCCTCGGTAAAATGGGCGTGTCAAGAACACTTCCGGGATTTTTAACTGTTCTTGCCAAAATGCAAACTTGTGTATTGGGACAGTACTTGGGCCACAAAAGATGACGTTTCACAAGAACACAAGGACACAAGTACAGACAAGAACACAGATTGAGAAAGGCCCTGTGTGAACTTGACGGCAGAAATATCCCAGCATTCAATTCGGCATTCGCGGAAGGAGAGGCAGGTCAATACAGTATTTCGTTTTTCTACAATTACGTACACTATTTCATCACTAAATTCACTTCTGAGAACATTTGATGCGAGAAATCAACTGTGTAGATTTCAAATATTGGCATTTTACGAAAATGTATGGCTAATCGAAAATGTGCTCAAACGTTTTCGGAAGTGAGAATCTCCATAAGCGCCTGCGGGTGTAACGTTAGCTATCGAGCCAACCGGCCAGTTTGCTCACAGACTCGTTTTTCCCCACAGTCAAGAGACCATTGCAGCCTGGCTGTTATCGTCAATAATTCTCGTTATGTTTGGGTACTGCAGACGGTGTCTGTGCGGGGGAATTATTGCGCAATACCAGCAAGAACACATCGTCTCAAACTGTCAGCAGCGTTCTGTGTGCTCGTCACCTTGTGAGTTCATTCTTCCAAGAACAACTAGCAAGAGCGTTCTCCCCAAGAACACAAGTCCGTTCTTTGCATTCTTGGTTTTGAGAAACACCAAGTGCCTGCGCCTGCTGCACTCATGGTACGGCAGTAAAGTTTCTTGATTACTACGCAGGAATGAGAGTATAGTTCCTAGCCATATCAGCCTAGAAAATCGCAACTTTACATTTTCCGTCGGTCTTAGTGCACGATGTAACTACAGAAGAGTCAAGTTTTAAATAGGAAAAATATCGAAACACTTTGGTCATTTTTTAATGAGAAATGCTAATGGTCTTGTCCACTTCAATGATGTATGCTAAGCTATGCTAAAAGTGGTACCGCCAGAACCGGAGATCGGCTGAATGGATTCAAAAACGGTAAAACTCAACAGTTTAACTCTGGGGGAGTTGTAAAATGAGCCTATTTCCAAAAAAAGTGGAGTATCCCTTTAATGGTTGCTGAGCTTGCTTGCTTGTTCTTGACAGGTAAAATCATTGTTACGATCAATCGGCAGAGCTGTAGAAAAAGTTGTCTTATTTTAATGAATTAATTCTGATGATGATGTATTTTTGTAGCATCAGCACCGGAAGTTATAGCATCACCATGTTTCCCTCGACCCATTAGGATTTTTCCATTTGGCTTTTGGATTAGGATCTTGCAAAAAAAAAAGAAGAAACAAAAAGAAAAGCTAAGTGACCAACAAACGTTTGATTCTTACACACTTTGTTCATCTTGATAATCTTGACAAGTGAACATATATTTTATGAATTTTGGAGCCCACAGTCGCCAGAAAAAGCTAAACAGGTAAACGCATGACCATTAAGGTTTCCACAACTCCTTCCGTCTTTATTTGAAACAACATTTTCCCTGATAGTTTGAATTAGAATAGGATGCACATGTGTGATTATTAACACAACAAGACTATGAAAGTGAACTTGTGTGTAGATGAGTTTACCTGTTCTTCTAATAACATAACCCTGACAACCGCATTTAGCCACGTGCAAGCAACCACCTTTTTCAAAACAGGTAAAAGCTCACAAAAAAAATCACAAGGGGTATTACTGATGTATTTTATGTCATCGAATAAAACAAGGAAATATCTTGAACCTTTATTGTACACAGACCTTATTTCAGGCATTTAACCAAAAACCCATTTTAAAAACCCATTGAGGATGATGGAACCGGAAGTGCTACTAATTTCCGAGTTTTGGCCTACAAAAATGTGCCATTCCCTGCTGCACTGTATCCTATCTGATTCTATCGCCTTGTTCTGCAAATTTTCACTGCAAAATATCAATAGGAATCCAGGCGTTTGGAAATTTTGTGTTTGGTAACAATTTCCCAACACATTTCACAGGTTTCATGGATTTGCTGACCAACAGAAAGCTGTTTGATTTGAAACTGCACAGCACTGTAAAGTTCCGACTGTATGAAGCGCAACAATACTATTTAATGTGGGCAACCAGAAAAAAAAATGTTTTTCAGCTTAGTTTATGATTACTTATCTTTGCAAAACAACTAAGCCTAGTTGTTACATCTGGGCACTACATTGTTTCACATTGTATCCTTTGGTATTGCGTTTTGTGTTTTGCATTGTAAAAGAAAATTTCTCAGTTTTTCTCTTAAAACTATGTTTTGGTTATTATTTATTACTGTTAATATACATTTTGTAGAGTCTTTATTTTCAAATTTTCCACAGACCCACAGCATCCCCCTTGGACACAATATTGAAATCCCGTGGTCTTTACTAAAGTTGTACCAGAGTACTGGCTGATGTAATATAATATCTAAAATTTTGTGGAACTCGCCTGAATTAAAATCGAGGAACTCGCCCCTGAAGGCATTTTCAATGAGCCAGAGTTCTTTGAAGAACGGTGCTGCTTAGGGAGGATGATGTTTTCACGGATTCCTTCGTCCCAGTGGAATATAGAAATGCTGCTCTAGTTATAGAAACAGCTCACTTACTTTCGAAATTTTTGTATCTCTCTGCCATTTTCAGGGTCTCCTTTATTGCCAGTAGCTTTAGAACATCAGGGATGTCCAATCATTTCTCTAGTCCAGCATGTTAACATTTTGTTTGCTTTTTGAATAGTCTAAAGCAATCTGGAAACATACCTAATGCCCAATGTAGAATGAATATCAGACCAATCATTCAACTTTCCCAAAGTCAAATGAATATATATATATAAGAGTGCTTCAAAAGAGTGCACTTATTTACTGCTTGCTCATGTAAATTTCTGCATGCTTAATTTGGATTCACATTGGGGCCCATCGTGGGGTCATGATGTGCTGCCACTTTGAAGTGCTGGACTCATATATTAAATCTAGCGCATTTTACAAGACAAATGCTTGTCACCCTGTACACACATAAAGAATAATTTTTTTTTGCAAGGACTAAATACATTGGTTCAAGTCAAGAGCAGAAACAAAAGGTATGTCATAACTATGTCCAATGAATTGGGCGGCTAACCATGTCGGTTACCACATCAGGAAATGGGCCAATATTTTATCAGTATACCCAGCTGTCCAACTACATGATGTGAAATGCTGTCTTGTTGAGTCATTTGACCTTTTTAAAAGTAATATTCAGCATGAATCATTAATTGGTCATTCCTGTTACGCAGTACATTTCTGACACCTCATTATGCTAGATAAAATACTAAACACAATTTTTAAAGATGAAGATCATTAGTTACCTTTTCGTTATAACAATATCCCAATTAAGTGAACATGGCTGTGGATTTTAAATAATTTCTTTGATTTGAGTGGATGGAAGTGGTGAACGTCAACAATGTATCTTGTAACGCTTGGACCGGATAACTCGAGAGAAATCGAGGGAAGAAAGAGCTTGAAGGCTGAAAAGGCTGTATCACGCACATTTAATAAGTGCACAGGCAATGCAATCATCTCATACATGAGAGCTACTCTTTCTTAGCGTCACAAAACTTAGTTAAAGCTGCAGTCCGTATCTTTTCCTCTTTGTCGCCATCTCTCTGTTCGAAATCTGTAACTGCAGTGATTCGCGGAATTATTATCTTTACGTGGGTTGTAAATCGGCATGAAACAGCGCGGATGAACACAGTGCTTTGAGGCGAGTGCTGCTGTCAGTCACCGCACTGTGTGGATACTGTCATACAGAATCACAGATTCACTTTTTGAAAGTTTGACCAACATAAGAATTTTCATAAGAAAATGTCTTCTGAACAAGTAAGTAAAATCCATTTTTGTTCTGACCAACTAAGGGGGAAAAAGCATTCGACATGATAAGCTTCGTTAGATTTAATCAACGCGATTTACAGCAACCGTGCAATTTATAGCCTACTTTGTTCTCAAATTGTTCATGTTAACAACATCAGCATTGCGTGACTAATGTTAAATATAATGTGTTTTATGGTTAGCAGCTACCTGCGTAGTTCGGAATTCATATTCTCCATAATAGCAAAACGAGAAAGGCACAACAAAGGAAACTCCATAACTGTGTGAATTAAGAAAACGTACTGTTACACGATTGAAATATTGAAATGTCTTACTTGTTCAGCAGAAAAAAGCCGTCTCTTCTTCCGTTTTGAACCCCTTCAAAACACGGAGTTCACGCACTTTTCAAAAGCCCCGCCGATGTTTAAATCCTTGTGTTCGCATGAGACGGTTTTTTTCTCTTTCTCTAGCCACCTTAAATCCGAAGTACGAAGTCTTTTGGGTTTTATAACTGCTGAATCTCCAGTTGACACTGATGATTGTTGTTTGGATCTTTCTGGATCCGCCATAAGTTTAATTATGTAAAGGGGTGCGAGAAAAGCCTATACATCTAAACATCTCGTCACGCGCAGTATAGCCGGCTAGCCGAAACTCCTTCTTTATGTGTACGGGTGTGACGTAATGACGCAAAGACATGCTCGAATTTCCCGCGGAAACGAATCGGTTACCTAACGTAACCTCGGTTCTCTCTAGAAGAGGGAACGAGTATTGCGTAAGCTAGCTTACGCTGCGGGAAAGATTCATCTTTGCTGAGAGTTTGAAGCCAAAAAATTATTCATAATTTGTATCCATTGACAACGCAGTTCCTCTGCGGCAGACCTAGAGCAGGCTAGCTAGCAGCTCATTGGTTCGCTCAGAGAGAACTGCTTAAGCCTATGGGAGAGCGGGGCTGAACCCGCTGCCAATGAGAAGCGCCCGCGCGCTCATTGCATCATGGCCCGCCAGAATGGGCGTGGCTATGGTGTATATAACAGTCTCTCCCAGGCTTATATGTTGATTTATTTCAGCGTGAAGCGAAACGCTAGTAGCGCAAGCACGGCCGGGAACGCAATACTCGTTCCCTCTTCTAGAGAGAACCGAGGTTACGTTAGGTAACCGATTCGTTCTCTTACGAGAGGTTCTCTCGTATTGCGTAAGCTAGCTTACGCTGCGGGAACACCTGGTCAACGCCGTGCGCGCTATGAATCCACTCATGAATCCCAGGGTGATACCGGGGGATTTTTAACGTGGAGTGAATGTAATATGAGGCCGGCAGAGCGGGCACATGAAGTGTATACATAAGCATCTAAGGAGAGCACAAGGGGCGAACCGGTTGTGTGAGGGACTCCCAGTAATGCAGCTTCTTAGGGAGCTGGTCGTTAGACAGCTAGTAACTTTGCCTGCAAGGCGGGAACTTCCAAGTTGTAAAATCTGACAAAAGTGGACGGGGAGGCCCATCCCGCGGCCACACAAATGTCATGAATGGAAATTCCACAGGACCATGCCCACGATGAGGCCATGCCTCTAGTGGAGTGCGCCCTGATGCCCAGAGGGCAGGGCAGGCATTTAGATGCGTAAGCAGAGGCGATAGCGTCTACTATCCATCTAGACAGTGTCTGTTTAGAGGCGGCCAGACCTTTGGTGCGCCCCCCAAACGACACGAAAAGCTGCTCAGCGCGTCTGAACGCGGCAGCGCGCGTAGTGTACAATCTCAGAGCCCGCACCGGGCAGAGGAGATTGGCGTCGCGCTCACTATCGGATGAAGGCAGAGCCGATAGGGAAATAATCTGAGCCCTGAACGGGGTACCAATCGCCTTCGGGACATAGCCATGCCTAGGTTTGAGAATGACAACAGAATCATTCGGTCCAAACTCAAGACACGCGGCGCTAGATGAGAGCGCGTGAAGATCCCCCACGCGTTTTACTGAGGACAGAGCCGTCAGAAAAACGGTTTTGAGCGAGAGGTATTTTAGGTCCACAGACTCGAGCGGTTCGCACGGGGGTGCTTTCATAGCTTCGAGAACTATAGAAAGATCCCAGATAGGAACCGAAGGGGGGCGCGGAGGGTTCATCCTCTTAGCTCCCCTGAGGAAGCAGATGACTAACTCGTCTTTGTCCAGGGACTGAGCGCGTCGGGGTTCAGAGAACGCCGCGACGGCTGCCACGTAAACCTTGAGAGTGGAGGGGGACCTGCCCTTGTCCAGCATCTCTTGAAGGAAAACAAGCAAAGACGGCACCTCGCATGACCGTGGGTCCAGATGTTTGTCGGTGCACCATTTTGAGAACACAGACCATTTAGACGCATAGAGCCTTCTCGTGGAAGGTGCTCTAGCCTGTATGATAGTGGTACTTACTCCCTCTGGCAAATCGACGAATAGTCGTTGATCACCCATGCATGTAGCGCCCAGCGCTGTGGATGGGGGTGCCAGATCGTGCCGCGAGCTTGAGAGAGGAGATCTGCTCTGACTGGGATGGGCCACGGGGCTGTCTGTGACAGCTGAGTGAGCTCCGGAACCCAATTCTGACTCTCCCAACGCGGGGCTATGAGGAGCACCGAGTGGCGTGAGTCCCTGATCCTCTGAATTACCTGTGGTAGCAGAGCGATCGGAGGGAATGTATAGAGCGGGCGGCGAGGCCATTCCTGGGCTAGCGCGTCCTCGCTCCTTGAAAAAAATATTGGGCAGTGAGCGTTCTCTTCTGACGCGAAGAGGTCCACTTCTGCTCTGCCGAATAGCCGCCACAGTATTTGGACCGTTTGTGTGTTCAGGGACCATTCTCCTGAGGAGATGAGGTTCCTGGACAGTATGTCTGGACCGTCGTTCAGATGGCCCGGCACATGCGTCGCTCTGAGCGAGAGCAGGCGGCTCTGAGACCAAACTAAAATGCGGTGTGTCAGTAGGAAGAGATTCCTGGATCTGACACCGCCCTGACGGTTGAGATAGGAGACCACAGCCATGTTGTCCGAACGGATCAGGACGTGGTGTCCCCGAATGCGCGGGAGGAAGCGCGAGAGCGCGTTCTCGACCGCAAGCATTTCCAGACAGTTTATGTGTAAGGGGCTTTCCTGTGTCGACCAATGGCCGAAGTACGGTGAGCCCTCGCAGACTGCACCCCAACCCGTGTTGGATGCATCTGTCGAGATGACTTTTCGGCGGGAAAAGGTCCCCATCGTGACGCCCTGCCGAAACCATTCTGCTACTGTCCATGGCTGCAGCGCCGTGAGACATGTCTGCGTAACTCTGATGAGCTGGCGGCCCGTGTTCCACGCGCGGTGGGGTACACGGCTGTTTAACCAAAGCTGAAGCGGGCGCATGTGCAGAAGGCCCAGCTGAAGCACAGCGGAGGCTGAGGCCATGTAACCCAGCATCCTCTGAAAAGTTTTCAGAGGTGTGCGGGTGCCCATCTGAAACGAGGCGGCCAGTCGCTGAACACTGCGCGCGCGCTGTGTGGACAGGCGAGCCATCATCGTGACCGAGTTCAAATCTATTCCTAGAAAGGAAATCGATTGACTGGGTTGAAGGGAGCTCTTTGTCCAGTTGACAGAGAGGCCCAGCGTTTTCAGATGGTCGAGGAGAACTGCGCGGTGCGACAGAAGCTCCGTCTGTGATTGGGCCAAAATCAGCCAGTCGTCCAGATAATTCAATATGCGCAGCCCCTGGCTCCGCAGGGGGGCGAGCGCCGTATCCATGCACTTCGTGAATGTACGGGGCGCCAGGGATAAGCCGAACGGGAGAACGGCGTATTGATAAACATGACCCTCGAAGGCGAAACGTAAGAATGGCCTGTGACGGGGATTTATCTGGATAACGAGGAGTTTGCGCGAGGAGTTTCCTGGTAGTGAGCATCTTGAACGGTCTCTTCATGAGCACTTTGTTCAAAAACCTGAGATCTAAAATCGGTCCGAGGCCGCCATCTTTCTTGGGAACCAGAAAATAACGGCCGTAAAACCCCGACTCGGTCATAGATGGTGGGACTCTCTCTATGGCGCCCTTTTGCAACAGCGTCGCAATTTCTGAGCGGAGCGTGCCGGCGGCCAGCGGGCTGACAGTAGATTCGAGCCGAGCGCGCGCACGAGGCGGGCGGCGGCGAAACTGTAGCAGATAGCCGTTCTTTATAATGCTTAGCACCCACGGGGAAATGCCTGGAATGGCTTCCCACGCTTTGGAGCATGCGGCTAGTGGCCGAATGGCTATATCGCCCTGATTGCTGCACATAGCGGGCTGAACACAGTGTGTGGGCGCGCTTTGAATGTGTGTGGCAACGGGATTTGCACTCAGAGAGGAGTCTATGGGCCGTGAAACAGAGCGAGCAGAGAGGGGACACGCGCATGAGCTCGTGGGCGTGTTTATGTTCTCTGATATTAGAGCGGGCTGTGCCCGTTTCATGTGATGGGGCTCTGAGAGAGACACGGGATATGTTATGCTTGTGTGTATGGGTGAACACATGATTGTGGGCACATTTTCTACACAACTGGCATATTTTCTCTTTTTGAGATTTCTCTGGGTAGCCGTGAAAACGGCTTTTTGTCGCTCGCAAGCGGGCTGGGACTAGGGATGCATCGATCCGATACTCAGTATCGGTATCGGCTCCGATACTGCCATTTTTGCCGGATCGGGTATCGGTCAGAGGAGGCCGATCCAAATCCGATATTGTGCGTATTATTCTGTGTTATTGTTAAGCCCCACAAAAGGCACAAAAACATTATCAAGTACCATAAAGTTTTCGTGCACTATCTTATAAGTGTTCTGAAGCCATTATATAGTATAATGTGAGATAAAAATGAATATTTAAGTCATTAAATTCAAGACCTCGTAAACTTTTTCCCTCCGCTGCGGCTGTCAGTCATTCTCCATTCAGCATCAAACAGCGCGTCGCGTTCTGTTACGACAGGCAACACGATGAAACTCTCCAAGATCAAGATGATTCAATGTTACTATTATTATTCTTGATCTGTAGATAAAGGTCTATGGTTTAGCATAAAACAACTTTATATTGCTGGACTTTATTGCTGTAACTAAATCATGTTACTTTCTACCGGGCGTCTGTTAGATCGCAACAGAGTAGCCTAGAGTCAGAGAGCACTATAATTGTTCTTCACGCGCACAGTAACTGAAATTTAAAACTGTTAAAAGAAAAGGCTCAATAAACGATTGCATAGATACTGTGTATAATACACTACGCATCGATATGTCTTTCCTTTGTGCTTTGAACTGTTCAATGCGGATTCGACGCGCTGCGCGCTGTGACTCCGTGTTGCTTCAAGCGCATCATTCTGCGCTCGCGATGCGCATAAGCGCTGTGTGCCGCACTGTATTGGATCCTTTCATAATCATATAATACTACTTTTGCGCAATGAAAGATTATTAATAGCCTTTCTTGTTCTGTCCTATCTATCATATGTTGCTGCCTCATTAAACAGCTGTGCTATACATTTAAAACATGTCTCAATTTTATAGTAGCCTATACAGGCTATATATAATAATTTATCTTTTTGATTTTTGTTATCTTGTTTTTCATGAATGTATTTTACAACAATACAAAGAGCAATGTGTAATGTTTGACCAGATTTAGTGTTACACTTATTGTCTCTTATTTGTTCCCCTAAATTTTCTTCACTAAATGTTCAGATTTTATACAATTATTGTGCACTCATGATTTTTCTAGACTAAATTGCACTGCTGAATTATCCACTAATCTAGTTTATTATAGCATTTTTGTCACAGATTATGATCATATATTTTTTGGATTTGTTGTTTTTCTTTAAAATTAAGTTGTCTGTGTTAAGTAGATTGTGTTTAACACACAAAAGAGTGATTATCAGTTCAACACACAGAGTTATAGAAATTCTACTTGATTTAAAAAAAAAACTGCACTGGTATCGGATTGGTATCGGTATCGGCCGATACTCAGAATTTTGGGATCGGATCGGATCGGTTTTGAAAAAGCGGTATCGTTGCATCCCTAGCTGGGACACCGGCTTGTTTGTGGCGGTCAACACTACAGCAGTCGGCGAAACAACGGGGACTGGCAGAGGGCGAAGCTTTGACGGTGGTCCGGCCGCAGCGGGAGAGCGCCGTCGTTTTCTTAACTTTGCTAGGCAGACTTCTGATGATCAGGCTTCAGCGTGATCTTGGGTCGCGGGCCCCGTGGGGGGGGCGGTCTGCGGCGGCTGTCAGAGCGAGAGCGAGGGCGGCCGCCCTGTCTGCGCTGGGCTGTTTGAGTCTGCGGAGGAGGGCGCTGTGGTGGAGCTCTGGCAGGAGGCTCGCGAGAGCGGCCTGCGGAAGAGCTAGCGCGGCGGGGCAGAAACAAATTCATGGCCTGAGTGGCTTTCTGGACCTCGGAAAAGCGATCGACGATTCCCGTGACAGCAGATCCAAAAAGGCCCGTCGGGGAGAGGGGCGCGTTAAGAAACGCGGCGCGCTCAGAATCTCCCATGTCGGCGAGCGTGAGCCATAAGTGTCTCTCGGATACACAAAGGCTGGCCATGCATCTCCCCAGAGCTTGTGCGGCGGCTTTAGTGGCGCGAAGGGCGAGGTCCGTAGCACTTCTCAGATCTGTGACAGCGGGGGAGGGGTTTCTACCGCTCTCGGCCCACTCACGGAGAATATCGCTCTGTAACACTTGGAGGACAGACATAGAATGCAGCGCTGCGGCGGCCTGACCGGCGGCGGCGTAGGCGCGAGCATGAAAGCTCGAGGTCGCTCTGCAAGCTTTCGAAGGAAGCGTGGGGGAAGAGCGCGGGCAGAGGTGTGCGGCGACCAAGTCCTCAACATGGCTGAATAACCTTTTTCGGCGGCTCCGTCCACCGAGCGCAGCGAGGCGGATATATCGGAGCGGTTTCTAGCCGAGAGCGGGGCATTCCAGGACTTCGTCAGCTCTGTGTGAAGTTCAGGCAGGAATGGGGCGGCCCGGTTGCACGCGGGGGTCGAGCGCCGATGAAAAAAGCTGCCGTCCATCCGGTTCGGGGCCTGCTCGGGTGGAGGAGACCACTCGAGACCGAGGCGTTCGACAGCCTGTGAGAGGAGGCGCATTAGTTCCTCCTCTATCCCGGCGCGGATCCCCGCCGACTCTCTCGTGGATCCGAGAGATGACCATTCCTCACTGTCTGACGCGAGCAGTGAACAGGAATCCTTCTCCTCCGCGGCGTCATCGGAAGCGACAGAGCGGCCACTCGGCGGCAACTGTATGTCCGGCTGGGGCGGGGAGGGAGAGCGGGAAGCGGGAAGCGGCGGCGGCGGCCCGCATGGTTCCGCAGGGGGCTCCGGCAGCCTCTGGGAGCGGCGTTTCTTTTTACGCGGCGAAGAGAGAGGCGGCGCGGGAGCGGATTTTGCTGCCAGAAGTCGTGCCCGCAGGGACGACAACGGCAGGCTCTCACAGAAGTCGCATCCTCCATCCGCGAGGGCGAGTTCTGCGTGCTCGAGTCCCAGGCAGAGAGCGCAAATGACATGGCGGTCTCCGTCCTCGAGAGGAGCGCGGCAAGAGCCGCAGGAAAAACGAGACATCTTTAAAAAGACGCTCGGCTCTTTTAGATATAGAGAAAAGAAGGATACAGTCGTCGGATGGCGCTAGCTTGCAGGGCGGCTGAAGGTGGCGAAGACGGCCGGCTTCTTCAGGGTCCGGGAGCTCGCTAGAGTGATGCCTTCTCGACGGCGACGGCTTTTCTCAGGACAGCAGAAGCGTGTAGCTTGCTGAAGATGAAATGAATCAACAGGGAGAGACTGTTATATACACCATAGCCACGCCCATTCTGGCGGGCCATGATGCAATGAGCGCGCGGGCGCTTCTCATTGGCAGCGGGTTCAGCCCCGCTCTCCCATAGGCTTAAGCAGTTCTCTCTGAGCGAACCAATGAGCTGCTAGCTAGCCTGCTCTAGGTCTGCCGCAGAGGAACTGCGTTGTCAATGGATACAAATTATGAATAATTTTTTGGCTTCAAACTCTCAGCAAAGATGAATCTTTCCCGCAGCGTAAGCTAGCTTACGCAATACGAGAGAACCTCTCGTAAGAGAACCCACCAGTACCACTGGAATTAAAATCATTATTACAAGCTAACCGTTTTGAATCTAGCTATGGCAAGCAGATAGTTTTGACCACTGGCAGAATAAGTTTTTTTTAATATAATTATTTTGGATTATTTTTAACTTAAAAAAGTTACGGACTGGAGCTTTAACAAATAAAATATATAGGAAAAGGGTAGAGCACGTCTAGCATCTACAATGGTCTCATCTCATCTCCAACTACGTCATCACGCATAGTACACGTCATGAGTGATGTAACCATCTCTCTTAAAGCGCACACTGCACTATAATGTGATAATGAATACACAGTAACGATCGTTACAATCTCCTGACATTTTAAGTTGAACTTAAGTTTTTATAAAAAATAAAATAAAGGCAGTCTTACTTGACTTCATTTAACATAAATAGTTGTTTTTCTAAAATATAAAATAAAGACAGTCTTTCTTGACCTGACTCCAAATGTTTCTTCAAATTTGACGTAGTGTTTTTGTAGCACTTTGTCGCCACCAGCACAGAGTGTACAACGAGTGCCATCTTTAGCTGACACAAACTCAAAATAGTGAAGGGGGACGCGGTGGTGACACGTTCATGTAACATGTAAGGGTGGCGATTACATAAGCAGAGAGCAGTACGGAGATGTTTTCTTTGAGTTTTCCGCGTAAAGGCGACACCATTGTCAAAATGATATCCATTCACACTGTAACAGCCCTGCCCCCTTTTTTCTTTTGTGAGAATTCTAGGAAAGAGACTCCTCCTTGTTGGGCGGGACTGCTCTAATGAAAATGACTAAAAAAGTTGTTTTCTGCTATGCCATCAAAAGGTAATCAAAAGTTCTGCACACTCTTGCGGTCTTCACGAGACTGCAGAACCGCAGAACCATACGTCATAGCAGTGTGAGGATGACAGCGCCAGCCTGACAGTCTGATGCCGGAAGTGGGCGTGGCCAGGCATTGCGCTACTTCTGTGTTTTAGAACGTTTCAAAGTTTAAAACAATGCTATAAATATTTGTTTAAACGATTTAATTAAAGATATGTTTAAGATGTGTATATATATATATATATATATAGTTGTGTGTATACAGGTGAAACTCGAAAAATTAGAATATTGTGCAAAAGTTCATGTAATTCAGTAATTCAAATTAAAAGGTGAAACTAATATATTTAGTATATATATATATACATATGCATGATTATACTTTTCAGAGGGCCAACATTTCTGTATTTAAAATCCTTTTTTGTATTGATTTCATGTAATATTTTAATTTTCTGAGATTTTAAATTCGGGGTTTTCATAATCTGTAAGCCATATTTATCAAAATAATAACTTTTGCACGATATTCGAATTTTTCGAGTTTCACCTGTATATATATATATATATCAAATATTATAAAATATAATAATTATTTGTCCTATTAACAAAAGACAATATACTACTATTAAAAATGCTTTTCAATTCAATCAAATGTTCAAGCTTTGTTTTAATTTTATTATTATTTTTGTTTAAAGCTTTATTCAATTTATATTGTTAATCATTTGACACAACAAATGGATAAAGTATAATTTTAACTTTTAAAAAACTATTTTGTTAATACTCAACCATTTCACAACTAACAATTTTTTTTCACAGACCAAACAACATAATTCTATGGTGGACTGAAACAAAAATTATTAAATAAATACAATTATTTTTTTCCTCTGAAATGGCAAAAGCATCACACACAGATATACCTGCTCTAAATAGCTAAATAATAGTAATTAAATAAAAAATAAAAATCGAACTAAATAAAATAAATTATAAAAAACAAAATCAAACCAAAGAAAATAAAAGCGAGTGTCATGACGAAAGGCGCCTCATGAAATCATCAGGATTAACTCCATGTGTATGGAGTTTTGATTTATTTAGTTTATTTGTCACTTGAGAATTATTGTTAAATGTGTGCCTGCATAACTTTAATAAGATTTATTTTCTTTGGTTTGATTTTGTTTTATATAATTTATTTATTTGATTTATTTTGATTTTATATTTTGATTTAATTACTATTATTTATTTGGAGGAGGTACAGCTAGTGTGTGATGCTTTTGCTATTTCAGAGGGGGGGAAAACACATTTTATTTAAAAAATGCTTTTCAATTAAATCAAATGTTCAAATGCTCAAGCTTTGTTTTCGTTTTATTATTTTGTTTGTTTTAAGCTTTGTTCAATTTATATTGTTAATCATTTGACACAAAACAGATGCATAAAGTATCATTTTAACTTAAAAAACACTATTAACATTTGTTAATAGGCTACATTGCCTGTCTTTTGTTAATAGGACAAAACATAGTTATTATACTTTATAATTTTATAAATATTATATTTTATAATATTTTATTGATATATATATATATATAGGCCTATCTCTTAAATATATATTTTGAATTAAATCGTTAAAAAATATATTCATAATAGCATTGTTTTAAACTTTCTAAAACACAGAAGTAGCGCAATGCCTGGCCACGCCCACTTCCGGCATCAGACTGTCAGGCTGGCGCTGTCGTCCTCACACTGCTATGACATATGGTTCTGCGGTTCTGCAGTCGGTTACTATTGGTCTTCACGTGCACTTGAACATTTGGCCCAAATACAGGAAATAGCCTACGTCATGTAAGTAGACAAGTGGTCAAGTGCAAAGACCACAAGTGTGGGTATTTGAACAGGCCTTATATGATTTTGGTATGTGTGGTACGAATGGTAAAAACCTCTCAACTAATATTTTGAATAAAAACACACCTGTGTCAAATAAACAATATCTATACACTTTTTTTATTAAGTTACTCTATAAATAGACTTGGATCACCTTTAAAATTGGACTAAGTTTTTTTTTCGTTGACATCAGTATTTAAAAAAAAAAAGAAACACAAAGAATAGGCTACTTTTAATCAGCAAGAATGCATTAAATTGATGACAGTAAAGTCTTCGATTATTACATCAGCATATTATAATGTGACACTGGAGACTGGAGTAATGGCTGCTGGAAATTCAGCTCTGCCATCACAGGAATAAATTACATTTGATTATATAATAAAACATAAATTAGTTTGTGATAGGCTAATATTTCACAATATTAATGTTTTGCTGTAATTTTAATAAAATAAATGGGTGTGCATAAGAGTCTTATTAAAAATAAATGAAAAATCTTACCGAATACAAACCTTTGAACAGTATATATTTTAGTGCATTTATGAGTTTGACTGTGCATATTGGAATTTGTAAAAAGTTATTTTAGTAAGAACAAATTCGTTTATTTTGTTACTCATTTGGAACCTTTGCAGTTTGGCTATCTCAAAGTCTTATGAGGAAGGAAGGCCACAGTGAAAATGCTGGTCATCATATGTCAGGTAGTTCAGTTCTGCAGCCTTTACGTCTTTAATGTGTGGGTTTATGAATCTTTCATCTTATCAGTTTTGTGCAATCTACCACAAACAGTGAAGATTAATCAGCTTTCTAATGTAATAAACCTCATCTGACATTCTGTCTAATCTTATAGGTAAGAAATCCATATTGGGCTCTCTGAAATTGGTTTATACTATTTCAACTATTATTATTATTATTATAAAAATTACAGAGGTTTTAACTGATTTAACTTGTGCTGTTGTTTATAAAGCATGTTGTTTAACAGGTTAATGTTACCTCATAATTTTCAGAGGCTGATAATGAAGTGGGCTGGAAGCTTGGAATTAAATTTTTCGCAGTGTTTATTTGTGTTACCTTAATTTTACATTGTGCAGGGATTTATTCACCATTACAACATGCAGTCAGCTGGATTCCTCCTGTTGTGCTTTTCACTCAGCATTCTACTCTATGAATCGAGTAAGTATTAATGAGCCATAAATTTAGCATAACATAATGAAACATTTATCTCTCGAAGCAAAAGAGTTGAAAAAGAAACAATATTTCTTATTCTTTATTTTTATGGTGACTTGGTAAAGAAGGAACTGATGGTAAATGACCTTATCTAAAGATGAGACTGTACTTGACTGTTAAATCATGTTTTAATGGGATAATGAACAACATTTGAACATTATTAACTAATTGAAAAAGTTGTATTACTCATTCGTCTGTAAATTCCAGAATATTGTTTCCTACAGGTAATACCCATACAGCTGATATCCCGGAGGTGCTAAAAGTCACTGCAAAAAGTTGCAGAGAACTTCTGAAGAAACATGGAAAGAAAAAAGGTACGTATGATCACTTTCAGCACAACACACTCACTTCAGCACAATATTATAATACTCTATGTTCCCCAGATGGTTTGTACTACTTGCTCTCTAAAAACCATGAGATTTACCAAACGTACTGTGACATGACCACCAATGGGTGAGGCTGGACACTGGTGGCCAGTGTGCATGAGAACAACATATACGGGCAATGCACTGTATGTGATTGCTGGACAAGCCAACAAGGCAATGCTGCAAATTATCCTGCGGGAGATGAGACATGGGCTAATCAAGTCATATTTGGGACTCCAGAAGCTGCAACCAATGACGACTACAAGGTACAGCTAGTCTAAATAAAATTGCAGGAAATATATTATGCATATATGTAACAAAAGTCAGCATTATACATACACTCATTGCTTATTGGTATTACAGAATCCTGGCTATTTTGACATCCGTGCAAAAGATATTGCCGTGTGGCATGTTGCCAATGATCATGACATGGAGTTCTGGAGAGTTACTTCCGTTTTACGCTACCACACTAAGAGCCAATTTCTGACACTGTTTGGAGGGAATCTTTACAACTTCTTTAAGGTACTTGTTCAAATTTACTTTTCATCTTCTGGCAATACGAGAACTAGCTCAGTATTTCTGAGATTTAAAAAAATAATGGCGGTCTAAGTGTAATTAAAAGAAATATTTGCAGTGAATTGTCTTTTTCTCCCTAGAAACACCCTTTAAAATATGGCACAGGGGCATGCAGAACTGATTGTTTATGATGTTGCCAACGAGATGAGGACTAAAGAATTGTATGGAGAATATGTTAGAGGTAAATCTTACATTTACTCATGAGCAGTATAAATATTGATAATTCTCTTGCAGATGAGACTTCCAGAACAGAAAGCTTGAGATTAGTGGTTCTCAATTTTTGCATTCATGATACCTTTGGTAAAAATATAGAAGTATAGAATTGTTAATGGCCAGTGCAGCCAGTACAGATTCAAATTTGAAAGTTTTATTTTAAGTCTTCAGTCTCCTTATACATGAATACAACAATACTACAAGCAATTAACAAATTCATGTGTTGGTGAAAGTTACTTTTAAAAAGTAATGCATTACAATATTGCATTACTCCCTAAAATAAAAACAACTAATTGTGTTATTTACCCAGTCAACAATTTGATCTCACAGTGATCTCACCATGGGCTTCCAGGATACACATGATGTGGTCACAATGTGAGGTCACAAAAATTAAGTTTCCTTGTTTATTTTGTATTCTTTTCAGCCTGTTGCTGGCATTTGACACAAATATTTCTATTTGATGGATTCAGATTCTGGTGTTGTTTTGGTGTCTCCTTTTCACTTCTTAACCGCTATATCTTTTCACATGCTGCTTTGAAATGTGAGCGCAACCGTATCACCCAACAAAAAGCATTGTATTCTCAGCGTTACCACAAGATCATGTTATATATTGAGAATTATTGTAAATTCAGTCAGTTTTCTCTTTCGGGGAGCAACAAATTTAAAGACATCTTACTCTTGTTGTTGTTGTTTAGAGTCGATATATTTATACCAACTTATAGGCCCAATAGATCCTAATAGATTTGAATGCAACTCTACAGCTCCCTACTGACTGAGGTTTGTACCGCCAGTGTAAAAGTTCGCGTTAAGTTGGCTCAACACACTTATGGCAATTCGTAACACATTTTACGTTTCGGCTAATTGGTGGCAACATGCTGTGACATCAGTGAAATTTCAAGGGCAAAAGGTCCATTGTCATATACGGTAATGTATATGAAGCACAGCTCACACAGAAGTCACTTTCAAACCAAGCAGTGTTAATGTGGTGAATTCGAGCGACCAACTTGAACCCGTTGTGAAGTCTGCATGTGGAATTCTTTCACCCTCATGCGAAATTATCAATGCTGTGAATTCCTATCGAAATTACAGAATTTTTCCCTGCGAAAATACTTATTGAACCATGGCAAATGTAACTGCACATTCCCAGCTTACAAAAATACATTCTAAGAACATTTTGCTAATGTTCCCATTAAGTTTCTGAATGTCTAGTTTTTTTGGTTATGTGAATGTTAAGAGAAACATTTTAGCATTTATGGGAATGTTACTTTAAAAAAAACACACACACACATGTTCAAATAAAACATTTCAGAAAAACATTCCATTAACAACTTATAAGTAACTTTTTTTGTGCCAACATTTTGAAAAAATATTAGAGATAACTCGAGAATAGTTATTCTGTTAATGTTACTGGAAGAACATTTGTTCATAACTGAGAGAGCCTTGCCAGAACTCTGGCAGAACTCTGCAGTATGTGTACGAATTCATGCAATCTCATTGGTTTGTTTCTGTATGATTTGCAAAAGCCCAGACAGTAAGGTTTAGGGGTGGACCTTCATGCATGCTTTTTATCTAAAAATTGTAAATCACATCATACTTATTTACACAAAATCGCATAAAACAGTTAAGTTTTCTCACGAGATTGTTGGACAAGCACTCACATCTCCATTCACATACTTGCATAAAGTAGGCTATTTATTTCTAACCTCTTTAATAAAATTTTTATTATGAAGATTAAGATTTTTATTTATTAGAATGAATTAGAAATAGAAAATAAAAAATTACAGCTTGAATTGAAAATGTGAGTTTTGTGTTTTAGACTCCAGAATGATTCATTGATTTTCTTACAGGGGATTTCAACCCTGGATATGTAACATTCAGAGTTTTCAACGATTACAGTGAGGCCTATGCAATGTGTTCTGGGGTCAGACCGAAAGGATGCTATGCACAATATGTGAGAATTCCAAAAGACAGGAATGTTGACCTTAATCTTTAAACAGACAATTGAGGCTGGATTTTCTTTTGACTTTTATCAGTTTTGTCCCATTTGTGACGTGTCTATTCCTTAGTATATGGGCATTTATATCTGTACATTTATTTGTTTTGCAGTATTGCATTGGCGGTGGTGGCTACTTTCCAAACACTTATTGCAGCGATTTCGCCTATTAGGGTGCAAATAACGGTGCAACAAATGGATATGGTGCATCTAAAGAGCTCATAAGCATCTGTGCTTATTTTCTACCGCTAAAATACAAGACATTACAATGTAACTTCCAGCAACTGTTTCTTCTTGCACTTAAGCAAAGTTCCTTAGTAGACACACACACACACACACACACACACACACACACACACACACACACACACACACACACACACACACGCTTTTGTATTATTAAGATCAAACACAAAATGAAAAAATTTGATTTGCTACAATATTTCATCATCCTAACTTGACATCCCAAAGTTACTGCAACACTTTGTCATTACATTATTATTGTATTAGCCTAACAATAAAGCTTTTCAAGAAAATTCATACGATTTTTGGCATGTTTTGGAATTTTAATAATTTAATGTTCATGTACTGATAAATCATTAGATTAATAAGGGATTGTTATATTTAAATTATATTGTTTAAATTGTTTATATTTATATTATATTGCTTATGACAGCAGCACTAAAGCTGCATGAACACATGATCAATTTCACAAATGTGCATTGGCAATTTTGATTAGTGACCTAGAAATAGTGCTGATAAACATTTCTTATGCTAATGTACATTTATCAAAATCCTAAATCCTTCCTGAAATCCTTTCTGTTTATTTCAAGTTTAAATGAGATTTTTAATATGATCTCAGAATTTGAGTGTACAAGTAGCATACGGTTGCCCATTGCCCAATCTTTCCAATCTTAGACATTCAGGTGAATAATGTAAACATGTATCCAGAGAGCCACATACCGAAATGTAAGGAATGACTGCTTGGCCGCGTCTCTAAAAGTAATGAGCTGCCTACTTAGACAACATTATGGGCGTCGTATGTGCGTTTAAACTTTCACATTTAATTATGAGCATAATTAGCGCGTTCAAAAGTTAGTTCAGATTTTATAGTCATCGATATACTCCCCCCATGACGCCTCAGAAATGGTGCTTTAGGTAAGTAGCGAGCGATCGCTATCTTTTGAAACACATATCATACGAGTAACGTTAGTCGATGTACTTTGACCCTTCTCTCTTCCACTACTTGCGCTGCTAGGAAGAAGGAGTGATCGGAAGTATGTTGTAATGAAACAGGGGGAAATCTTTACATCAAGGAAGGATCGAAAAGAGGAGGGAGTGATATGTGATGTTATGGCATCTGAAAGGGGATACAGATGGACTGTTTGTGCTGTGATTGTTCTTTTGATAGCTCTATGTGCAGCCCATATGACAGATCGACCTGCCCGTGAGTGTCATACCGTAAAACCAACGTTATTCTCTATTTGTTCGATGATGTTAAATATAAAACACATTTCCTGATGTTCTGGTTCCCTTTTGTTTTTTAATTCTAGTTATCTGAGCCAGCTAACCAGCTAGCACCACTATTAGGTTAGCTGTTTTTAGCCAATGCTAATTGACCGTTTTATTAAAAATAATAATAATAAATAATTTAACTTCTTATTGTGATTCACCTCAATGTATTTTGTAAACTATAACTTATGTATGGCGTCCAAATCATTCACATGTGTTCTCTCTGTTAGACTTAGGCTATTATTTATCTTAGCCATTTAGATTCTTGCATTTGCATGTTTAATATGATGCTCCTATACATAACTAACCACAACAAAAACATTTAGAGATGTAATGGATTCAAATTTCCCTCGTTTGGCAGATCTGGGCAGTTTTATGATGTTTCTTGTGAGGCAGATTAGTGCAGGCATGTGACTGGAGGAGGGACAGAGTAACTATTGTAATACTGCAGTTGCACCAAAGCAGCTGACCATTTAGTTTCATTAGAAGACCTACAGTTAGGTTGAATTGAATAAGAGGCGGCTACTGAAGTCTACAGAGTGGTGAGTATATTTAGAAATTGTTGCTAGAAGAGAATCTGTCTCTTTGTCAGAAAACCTAGTCTAAATTCCTATCTACACTGCATTTTTTGGGCGTCAAAGGTGTGATTCCTACAGAAGCTACCTATTTAGAGAGTGTTTAACTGCAATCTCTGATCATATAACTTATATATTTGTGTTGCGAATGTGTCATAGTTGGTGATGATCAAGTGGCTTTGCTTTCAGTTTCTCACCCTCACCGCAAGACTTCTGTCCTGAAGATGGATGAGGCCGCCCTTTCGGTGGTCAATGAGATCGAGAATGAAATGATGTTATATGTGCTTTCTGATCACTGCTATCAGGTATCAAATATTCATGTTCTAGGTATATAATACATGCAGAATTAGAATTTACCATTGCAAAGGCATGCGATAATCGCTGATCTTGAGCTGCATGGTGTTAAAGTCACCATGAAATCAATTTCACTTGCATACAGTAAGGCCAGAGGGGATTGGTTTGGGGATTTGTTTTTAATGACTGTACAAGTAGGATTAAACCATCAAAATATGAGAAAAAATATTTATGTTTTTAAAGGGGTCATGAATTTTTTTTTTTTTTTATGCTATCTTATATATATGGTATATATTATAATAATGTTAATAATGTTTTTTTGCACAAAAACAAATGTATGTGGAAAAAATATATTTTCAACCCTTATTCTGACCCTCTGTCTGAAATAACTAGTTTTTAATGGGTGGCTCCTTTAAGGCTTGTCAGTATACGGCCACTGTTATGATTGGCTAACGTAATTGCATAGGAAACAGCATCAATGGCCACTCGCTATTGCACGTGAATAAGTGTTTTGCAAACATCATCCAAAAAAAGCAGACATTCACAGACAAATCATTATGAAATTGTTTACATGCAATTTGTGATATAGCTGCTGTAAGATCCAATACAGCTGACTCCATCTATCAACAAAAGTTTCTTTGCGAACTCTCCATTACACTGTGCCTCACTTACAAAATAATCTGCAGTCAAATTCTCTGAACAAACATAATCCTCCAATACAATCTAGGACGCCATTCAAATAAAGCATCCACTTGTCAGTACAGAGACGTTATTTACTCTTCCATTTGTCCTCTTGTCAGCAGAATCAAGCATTAAGAGATTGGGTATCTGTATACTGTTATTACACAGTGTAAATAGCGTCAGTGATTATAATGGGTTCTATTTGCCTTTGACGTGATGCTCGCATGTGGTGTAGGCAAGTGTCACCTATAAAGTGACTGAACGCCTGTGGGCGGGGCCTATTCTTCGATGATGTAAAAACTATTTGTCGATGTCTTGCTTTGGAGGCAGGCATATGCAAATGTATTTGCCCATGTGACGTCACAAATCCCACAATATCCAAACGAGCTGTTTTTGGAGCTTGATTAAATCAATGCTTTGTTTATAATGTGAAGGACATTGTAAGCTCTGAAACTTGCAGGATTTTAATGGTAAATACCTCTTATCAAAAGATCAAGTTAAGTTAAATTTTTCATTTCATGACCTCATCTCATGTCTCGTGTCTTTAAATATTTTAAATATGAGGGAAGAACAAAACGCTAAACATGGTAAACTGGTTAAACTACAGCTACAGGTTTTATTTTTCTATGCATAAAATGCATAGAAAAACTAAATGCTCACAGGGAAAGGCATACACTGACTACAACATGTTAATATTTCGTGGTTCGCTCTTGTTTTTGCATGTATATATATTTTTTTTAGGGCTGTCAAATGATTAATCGTGATTAATCACATCCAAAATAAAAGTGTTTTTTACATAATATATGTGGGTGCACTGCGTATAATTATTTTATATATATAAATACACACACATGCTTGTATATATTTAAGAAATATTTTCATGTATATACTGTATATAGATTTATATATAATTTATATTATATATAAATATAAATATTTTATATATAAATAATATTTTTTTCTTAAATATACATGCATGTGTGTGTATTTATATATATATATATATACAAAATAATTATACACAGTGCACCCACATGTATTATGTAAAGAAACTTTTATTTTGGATGTGATTAATCGTGATTAATCATTTGACAGCCCTAATATTTTTGTATAACAGCCTGGCCATAAATTATGTCCACACTTTGCAACTGCCATTTCATGCTGGCTTTAATACAGAATGCTGCAAGTAATTATATGGTAATAACATGATTGAATGTACCAGTATAATGCTGCTTAATGCTGTAGTATTGTTCCAACTGGACCTCTTTATCCATGTGTTGTCTGTGCATGTGTGTGCATTAGTGTTTGCCCCAGCCGTTGGGAATATTACCTGCAAGGCCAGTTTCTGGGACCCCCACTACAGTAGGGTTTGTTGTAAGCACACAACACGCTTTGACACTTCAGCTCAACAGCACCTCTGCAAACCTGGAGCAATGCAAGTGAGTTATGCATAGATACATTTAACACAGAGCAATGGCAGTTTCTGACCAACTTTATAATACCGAATACATCCTCACCATGTTTTTTCTTTTGGCCATTATTGTCAATGCCAGGAATTCTTGTCAGACAATTGATTTGTTCTTCCAGTGTTCACTTCCACTTTGGGGAGCAGGGGAACTATTCTCTTTGGGTGAAGAACCTGAATGAGGCGTCGCAGGTCAGCTGCACTATGATTACTGATTCAGAGCCCATCAACAGCTACTTGCGTGAGTCAACCTTGATGCCAATATCTGACTGATTTAATGTCAGTCAGTTTACACTTAATACCATTAAATGCTTGCAAATGAGACATGCAAAATTTAAATTAAGTCTTATTTTACACATTATTTACAAAACATATGCAGATATCAGAAGATGAATTGGCCTGGGCCTATAAATGATCATGAAAAGAGAATTTGTTTTTAATTCTGGAAAAAAAAATATAGCAATAAAACAGGTAAATAATGAATTAAAATCAACTGGGCTGGATGAATGAGTAGTTTTATTGTTTGTTTTTTCCAGCCATTTTGTTCGCTTTTCTGGCATTTGCTTTTCTGGCTGTATTATCTGCTATCTGGAACACAGTTAAAAGGTAAAGACATCTTTAAATATTTTTTAACCATGCAATGGTAACAAGCCAGAACAGCTTTTCGCAGCTTTGATATTTGCTTGTAAAATAGAGTTCTTCTATTTTTAAGGCTGGATGTGGTGACAAATCTACTTATTCGCTTGGGAAGCACAGTGGAGACAGAGAGGCTGATAAACTCGGTAAGAGTGCTTTTCACTTTTTTTACACCTTTTTTTTTTTACACTTTTAATATTTCCTCTGTCTGATTTTAACATCTTTGAAATAGAATCTCAAACCACCAAATATATATTGTTTTTGTCATAGTTCAAATATGTAGTGTTTTTTTTTTTTTTTTGCAGGTTCTAGCTATGTGGGAAAAAATACAAGCATGAAAAGGAATTTTAAAGATCCTTTTCTTTTTTTACACTCTCGCTGTCTTTCTTTCTCTCTTCATCTCCAGGAGCTTGGCACTCCAAACAGATTGGTAAATGCCTCCACGGAATCGATAATTCCTGCCACTACAGGACGGAGGCTTCGTTCTTTGGATACTTTCCGTGGGTATGGTGCTCTTTCACTAATTGTTTCGGGTCCAATGCGCTTGAGATGGGAATTGAAACATTCAGGTGAAAATGATCTTGCACAGAAGCTGCTACTTTGCATACTGCGAAGCTGGTTGTCAACATGTAAATGTAATTTGCATTTCATTTCTTATTATCCTGAAATAGAATGATTCAATTCGAATTTGATAAAACAAGGTTACGTTTGCTGGTAACCTTACCTGATAATTGGAACAGTTATTTTCATTTTCAGTGTTTTATTGTCTGCCTAATTTATAAAAACAGTCTGGTTGAATTCCAGATTCTCTGTTAAGACAAAAATGAACCTCGCTCCGTTTTCTCCACAGCCTTGCTCTGGTCATTATGGTGTTTGTCAACTACGGAGGTGGACGTTACTGGTTCTTTAGGCATGAAAGTTGGAATGGTAAACTCATTGAACATATTTAGAATATGTCTGAAAAGCACTCATGAATTTAATAGACCTTGGTATGACAACAGGAAGTACAAGTATCTGATTGTGTTCTTCCTCTTGCAGGGCTCACAGTGGCTGATCTCGTGTTTCCTTGGTAAGCCAATCCAACGTCACAAATGACTGATTCTTCATTCCACATGCAACTTTTGCAGCTTCCTTAAACTCTGTTTCAGTTATTCTTTTATAGCGCAGTATTGCAGTAAAGCTTTTTATTTCTGTACCATGCATTGATTAATCTGCGAGCCCCATCAGCGCTGGCATAAGCTGTAGTGTATTGGAGCCAAGCATAGGCGCTTATCACTGTGGCAGAAATGAAGTGGCACATCAAAGTCAGCATAAACTGGTTTCACAGCTGAACTAAACCCAATAACCTTGTTTTCTGCTGTGCAGCTGAAAAGATGCTAGTTAAAGTCATGACACCTCTGTGTGTGTTGTTGCAGGAAGCCTATATGAAATGACCATGGAAGGTGTAGTAAAACATAAAAATGAACAATCTGTCATCATTTCCTCACCGTCATGTCGTTCCAAACCATAGCTTTCTTTCTTTGGTGAAAAACAAATGGAGATGCCTGTTAGAATGTTCTCACTGCTCTGTCCCATACAATGAAAGTGTAGGGACCGGTGGCTGTCAAGCTCCAAAGGAGAAAAAAATAAAAAAATTCTAGTTTAATATATTTTAAAATGTAATTTATTCCTGTGATGGCAAAGCTAAATTTTGTGCCTTATTATTCCAGTCTTCAGTGTCACATGATCCTTCAAAAATCATTCTAATATGCTGATTTGGTGCTTAAAAAACATTTAACTATTACTAATATTGAAAACAGTTTTGCTGCTTAATATTTTTGTCGAAACTGTGATACTTTCAGGATTATTGGATGAATAGAAAGTTCAAAAGAACAGCATTTATTTGAAATAGAAATCTTCTGAAACTATGTATATGCCAGTGTAGTCCAAGGCTTCTCAAACCATATGATTCCCTTTTTTGATAAACAGACTGAAATGTATGTATTTATTCATTAAAAATCTCCTGTAGCTCTTGAATCTCTTTCGTGCCTTCACATAATCAAAATTTCCATCACGGAATAAGAATGACGTGTCTATATGGTCTAAAATTTCTCATTTAGTGTTCCACAAAAGAAAGAACGACATGAAGGCAAGTAAATAATGACAGCATTTTCATGTTTGAATGAACTATCTCTTTAATTCTATCTCTTTAGTTCTGTGGTTATGGTGCTTTGAGACAATATATTGCATTTCTTACACAGAATATTAAGCCAAGATATAGCTTTGGATGACTTTACTGATGAAGACAGTGAATCTGATTAGAAAGAAATAGTATAGAGAGACAGGAAACCTGGGGGGACCAATGGGATCAAAGCATGAGAGAGACTTCAGAGACAAATGTTTGCTACAGATGTTGAAGAGAAATTGGCTTTCACACGGTTCCATTTGTGGATGATGCTTAATCTGTGTGTTTGAAATCACGCCAGAAAGTAGCACTTCCTAAAATGAGTATCTATTTTTTTTGTCTCCCCTTCTGTCTTGCTTCATCTAACTTTCTTCTTCACAGGTTTGTGTTCATTATGGGTACTTCTATTTGTTTGTCCCTGAGCGGTTCAATTCGCAGAGGTGTCAAACGCACTCATCTTCTCTGGAGGATTGTCTCGAGGAGCTTACAACTCTTTCTTATTGGAGTCATCATCATCAATCCTAACTACTGCCAAGGACCCTGTGAGTAGGAACACATTTTTACTTATTTTTCTTCATAAAACTTTCAAAACAGTGCAGCTCTATCCCTGCAGATATTAATACATTCTACATTCTGTACTGTTTTATAAACTAAATACAGTGTGAACCACATCAGTATTGAATATGATACAAATGAAGATTCTCATTGTTAAAATGCATGCATTGATTTTTTTGTTGTTGTATTGGATAGTTAAAGGCCCTGTGACTTGCTGGTTTTTAGTCCATGTCTGTAACTTTGAGGTCATCTATGAATGCTAGTGCTCATCTTTTTCAATGGATGAGAAAAAATCGCATAATTAATCAAATATTGAATATTGACTCGACTTGCTCACAGGTTCATATAGAATATAGAATTTCTTCTCCAATGAAATGTTCTCTCACTGAGAATACCATCTTTGTCCAGCTACCAATAGCAAGTAGCAAATAATGGTTTTGTTGGATAATAGCATAAAAAAGGCATCCAGCTATTTCCTACCCCAACTTTCTTTTTCAATAGGAAATACATAAACACAAAAAAAAAAAAAAAAAACATTTCATATTGTCATTTCATAATATATTCAAGCCCAACATTTTCATTTAATCGCCATGTCAGATTATTTTTAGTAAGCTGTTTCCAAAATCAGTCAATTTTATATAGCTTCTGATTGTGAAATTGAAGACTATAAACACAATGTAAAATAAAATATTGTTAAAAATATAAATGGTGATGTTTCATGCATGTGTCTATGTATCTGTACAGTATCTTGGGACTCTTTGCGTATTCCTGGCGTATTACAGCGTCTGGGCTTCACGTATCTTGTTGTCACTGTCTTGGATCTTGTGGTGGCCAAGGACAGACTAACCAATCTGTCAAGTGTGAGTCATGTTATCCTTCTCCACACGTAATATGCACACACGTACATCATAAACACTGTATAGAAACATATATAGCAGGGTTATAACGTTAACTAAAACTATGAAAACATTTCTCATAATTAAAATAAAGCTGAAATAAAATAAGACTGAAATAAATTAAGATGAAGCACTAAATACAAATAAATAAATAACTAAGTGTATGTTTTTTCTTTTTGAAAAGTTTTGCGTACAGACGACAACGTTGTCAAAACGATTTTCGCTCTCACGTACTTCCGAAAATGACTTAAAAACGCTGTATTATGCATGCCAGGCCAGTAGTTGGCGATGTCACTTTGTCAAGAAATACGCACATACGCATTATTCTGCATATGCAAATAATGTGTCTCTGCTGGTCGTAGTAATGGTGCAGTAAATCTACACTTTGCTGGAGAAGCGTTAATAAACTCAGTTTCTTGAGCAGCACAAACACAGTCCTGTAGTCCACAAATTTGCATTTTTGTAGTTTACACAGAGACTATAATGGTTTTGTTTTCAAAAACTTGCACTATGAAATGACAAAAGCACATAAATACCTAAAAGCACACAAAATAACTAAAAATTTCAAATTAAAGCTAATTCAAAATATTAACAAAAAATTATAAAACTAAAATAACATGGACACATACTCATCTATGGCCACTTAGACAGTGTAAAGTTTCAGGAGTGACAACCACATTTAAATTTGTGAGTGGATCCCCTAAATGATCGTTCCTTGTGTGTACGAAACACGACTCACTCCTGAAACGTACTCGGTTACTAACGTAACCTCGGTTCTCTCTAGAGAGGGAACGAGTACTGCGTAATAGCTTACGCTAGGGGAAAAACTCTTTTCCGCGAGATATTGAAGCCAAAAATTATCCTTTAATTTTTTATTAATGCAAAACGCTTTGCAGCAGCAAGCAAACATAGGCGAAACAGCTCGCGCGCCTATTGGTTGCTCTGCAGCAAATGCAGCAGCCTATCGAGAGAGACTCTGCGTGACGTAATGACCAATGGGGGCAATTCGCGCCCATATCGTCACGTCCCGCCAGAAGGGGCGTGGTCTCGCCCTATAAATATGCTCGTTAGGCTGATACAAGCTGGTTTTTATCGCTGAAGCGAACCAGAGCGTATTCCACGCACGGCAAGATACGCAGTACTCGTTCCCTCTCTAGAGAGAACCGAGGTTACGTTAGTAACCGAGTACGTTCTCTTACGAGAGTATCTCTCGTACTGCGTAATAGCTTACGCTAGGGGAACACAATGCAACACGCCGTGCGTAAAGGGATCCAACACCAAAGTCCCAGGGGCCGAAGCCCAGGGCTCATGTAGTGCATAATCACCATAAACTCACATAGAGTAAAGGAGAGAGGCTGGAAGCGTCATTCCCTATAAAAAAGCACCCAGCGGGGCTATTATATGACCATCAAACGCGCAGCCAGGGTGAAAGCATTCAGCCTGATCTGGGCGGCCATACGTGAGTCAACACTCATGGGGCTGCAGTAAACTCAGCATCTGGGCCGCAGAGCGGGGCAGATAGCACTGAATTTAGACCGCCAAAAGCTTAGCTTGTAAGGCGGGTACCTCCAGGTTATAGTATTTTATAAATGTAGACGGCGAGGCCCAGCCCGCGGCCGTACAGATATCTTGCAGGGAAACCCCGCTAGACCATGCCCACGAAGAGGCCACGCCTCTCGTGGAATGCGCCCTGACACCCAAGGGGCACTGTAAGCCCTTCGCAGAGTAAGCGAGCGCGATGGCATCCACTATCCATCTGGATAGGCTCTGTTTTGAGGCGGCGAGTCCCTTGGAACGCCCGCCGAACAAAACAAAAAGCTGCTCCGTCTGTCTGAAAACAGACGAGCGTGCCACATAAGCTCTCAATGCCCTGACGGGGCAGAGGAGACTTGCATCCTCCTCCTCACTGAGAACCCGAAGGGCAGACAGGGAAATGACCTGGGCCCTGAACGGCGTGTTGAGGGATTTCGGGACATACCCGTGTTTCGGTTTGAGAATGACCTTTGAGTCATTAGGCCCAAACTCCATACACGACGCGCTTACTGAAAGCGCCTGTAGGTCCCCTATGCGCTTCACTGAAGCGAGAGCCATGAGAAACACTGTCTTGAACGACAGGTGTTTCATGTCCACCAGCTGGATTGGCTCGAACGGGGCGCCTTTCATGGCCTCCAAGACCGTGGAAAGGTCCCACGTCGGGACTGAAGGGGGCCTTGGAGGGTTCAGCCTCCGAGCTCCCCTAAGGAAACGCACGACTAAGTCGTTTTTCCCAAGCGACTGGCCAGACACCGGTTTTGCAAACGTTGCTATGGCCGCCACATATACTTTGAGCGTGGATGGGGTCCTGCCCTTATCCAGTAGCTCTTGAAGGAAGGAAAGCACTTCCGCAACCCCGCACTCCACAGGTGAAAGGCTCTGGGCCTGACACCATGTCGAGAAAACAGACCATTTTGAGGAGTAGAGCCGCCTGGTAGACGGAGCTCTAGCCTGCGCGATCGTGTTTAACACTCCCTCTGGGAGGCTAGCGGGTACCCGTTGATGGCCCATGCGTGCAGGGACCATAACTCCGGGCGAGGGTGCCAGATTGAGCCCTCCGCCTGAGAGAGGAGGTCTCTCCTCAATGGTACAGGCCATGGGGCAGTGCTGGTCAGCTGCATCAGGGCAGGGAACCACGTCTGGTTCGTCCAGAGCGGGGCTACAAGCAGCACTGGGCATCCGTTTTCCCTGATTCGTTCCAACACCTGAGGCAGGAGCGAGACAGGAGGAAAAGCATACAGGGGGCAGCGGGGCCAAACATGAGCCAGCGCGTCCTTGCTTTTCGAGAAAAACTCCGGGCAATGAGCGTTTTCTTGGGACGCGAATAGGTCCACCTGAGCTCTGCCGAACGTTTTCCACAGCAGCTGGACCGTCTGCGGGTGCAGCGACCATTCCCCTGCTGGAACGTTGTTCCTGGACAGTCTGTCTGGTCCCACGTTCAGGTGACCAGGCACGTGCGCCGCTCTCAGTGAGAGCAGGTTGTGCTGAGCCCAAACCAGGAGGCGTTCCGTCAACCTGTAAAGGTTTTGTGACCTGACGCCGCCCTGGCGATTTATGTATGCCACCACCGACATGTTGTCCGACCGGACCAAGACGTGGTGGCCTGTTATCTGGGGACAAAAACGCCGTAGCGCTTTGTCGGCTGCTATCATCTCCAAGCAGTTTATGTGAAGGAGCTTTTCCCGTTCTGACCACAGGCCAGCTAGCGGTCTGCCCTCGAGCAGCGCTCCCCACCCCGAGGTGGAGGCGTCCGTAGACACCACCTTCACGCTCGAAGCGGTCCCCAGACTCACACCTGACTGATACCAGTCGGTTTCTCTCCAAGGTTTCAGAGCTGAAACGCACTGAAGGTCGACCCTGAGGCGAAACAGACCCGCTGTCCATGCCCTGGGTGGAACCCGCGTCTTCAGCCACATCTGCAGTGGGCGCATGCGGAGCAGGCCCAACTGGAGTACAGAGGCTGCTGAGGCCATCAGCCCCAGCATTTTCTGAAACCTTTTGAGCGGGACTATCGCGCCGTGGCGGAAGGATTTCACGCCGCGCTGAATATTTAGCACGCGCTCTGGTGACAGGCGTGCTGTCATGGACAGCGAGTCCAACACGGTTCCCAGAAAGGAAATTTTCTGACTGGGAGACAGTGAGCTCTTCGCCCAATTGACTGTGAGGCCCAGCTTCTCGAGGTGCTCGAGCAATGCGGCCCTGTGTTCTATGAGCTCCGATCGTGATCGAGCTAGAATCAGCCAATCGTCCAAGTAGTTCAGAACTCGCATGCCCTGAAGTCTCAGGGGCGCGAGCGCCGCGTCCATGCACTTCGTAAATGTACGAGGCGCTAGGGACAGGCCGAACGGCAGGACTGTGTATTGATATGCCTGGCCCTCGAAGGCGAATCTCAAAAATCGCCTGTGATGGGACGCTATTTGTATTTGGAAATAGGCGTCTTTCAGATCTATCGACATAAACCAGTCCCCGAAGCGCACCTGCGCGAGGATTTTCCTGGTCGTAAGCATTCTGAACTGGCGCTTCACAAGCACTCTGTTCAGCTGCCGCAGATCTAAAATGGGTCTGAGACCCCCATCCTTTTTCGGTACCAGAAAATATCTGCTGTATAGGCCCCCTTCGCTCTGAGCCTGAGATAAAGGTTCTATAGCCCCTTTGCTCAGTAGTTTCGCTATTTCGGCACGAAGTAGATGAGATACTTCGTTTTTCACCGTGGTTTCGACGCGCGCCGTATAACGGCGCGGGCGTCGAGCGAATTGTAGCGAATAGCCTCTCTTTATAGTGTTCAGCACCCATTCTGAAACCCCGGGAAGCTTTGACCACGCATCTGCGTGAATAGCTAGAGGCAGAATGAAATCCGGGCTCTGGCCGCGACAAAACGGCAGCTCGAGAGCCTGGGCATACTGGGAACACAACACCGTGTTTACAGCGTTCGAGGCGGGGGGCGCGCTGATCACAGCGGGCGACCTGGCCGCGCTCAGCTTTTTTATGGCAGATTGTGCAGAAAAAGCGAGCGGGGGAGATCCCGTGGGAATCGGCGTGTCTGTGAGAAAATGTGGGCGCGGGGCTGCGGGCACATTTAATACACTGAAAACACTGTCGTTCATGGCCGACTGAATGTGTGTTGGTTTCGTTTTTACAGAAACCATGGGACACGCAGCATGTAGTGTGAGCGGGCATGATGACATGGGCACTTGCACTACATTGTTTGCACAATCGACCGGAGTCGATTTTATTTGTGCTAGCCCTGCACCGTGGCGGGCTGTGTTTGTGTGTGGGAATGGGCACTGGGTGGGCATTCTTACAACACTCATAACACCTTCGGCCATGGCCGGAACACCAGAAAATGCACTCTTTATTGGATTTATCTGGGTAGCCGTAAAAACGGCTTTTGTGCGCAGGCAAACGGGCTGTGACACCGGCTGACTCTCTGCGAAATACACTGGGACAGTCGCGATGTTTGGAACTGACCGAGCGAGAAGTTTTGGTGAAAAACCGGCCGCAGCGGGATCTGAACACCGTCGTTTTCCTAGAATGGCTAGGAAGATTTTGAGGCCTCGGGCTTGATCTCAATCCTCGGCCGGGGCCCGCGCTGAGGGGGGCGGCGTCCAGCAGAGCGAGAGCGCGGTCTTTGGTCTCGGGCGTGGCGGCGCTGTGAAGCGGCGGCGGCGGGCGGTGCAGGCTGCGGCTGAGAGCTGCGAGCAGGCGGCGGTTTAGAGCGACCTGCAGCGGAGCTCGAGCGCTTCGGGAGGAAGTGCTTCATGGCCTGCGAAGTCTTTTGCACCTCCATGAATCTATCCGCAAAGTCTGTGACGGCAGATCCGAAAAGGCCCGCTTGAGAAATGGGCGCGTCGAGGAACACAGAGCGCTCGGCTTCCGTCATCTCGGACAGCGTCAACCACAAATGTCTCTCAGCCACGGTGAGAGAGGCCATGTTTCGTCCTATGGCCTGTGCAGCGGCTTTAGTAGCGCGAAGAGCGAGGTCTGTAGCGCTTCTCAGGTCCGCGACGCAGATCGCTCCGGGTCCTTCCTCGTCCAGTTTAAGGAGAAGGTCGGCCTGGAAAATCTGCAGGATGGCCATAGTGTGCAGCGCTGAAACTGCCTGCCCGGCGGCGGTGTAAGCGCGACCGTGCATGGATGACGTCACCCGGCAGGCTTTAGATGGAAGCGTCGTGTGCGCGCGCCGTCCAGCGGAGGGCGGGCAGAGATGAGACGCTACAGCTGGTTCCACAGGAGGAACAGAAAGGTATCCTCTTTCCTTCGCGCCATCCACAGAGGAGAAAGCAGCAGAAGCAGAGGTACGAAGCCTGGCGGAGAAGGGGGCGTTCCACGATTTCGTAACTTCGTCGTGAAGTTCCGGGAGGAAGGGCGCGGGCCGCGATTTCGACGGAGCCTCGTCACTTCCGAGAAAGCGTCCGTCCATTCTGTTGCGCGGCGGCTGCGCGGGCGCCTCCCAATCGAGGCCGATGCTTTCAACGGCCTGAGAGAGCAGACGCATCAGCTCAGTCTCAATGCCGGCTCTCTTACCAGTGGTCTGGCGGGAAACGCTAGCGGAGGGGAGATCCACGGAGCTCGCCCAATCCTCACTATCGGACGCCAGAAGAGAACACGCCTCGGAGGGTTCGTCAGGCTCGTGGATGGACGCGGCGGCAGGCGGCGGCCGTTGTCCGTCAGTGAGCGACTCGAGCGAAGCCGGCGAAGCAGGCGGGCGAACCGGCGAGCTTTGGCGGGCTGGAGATAGCTCGGGAGCGCGCTGGGCGCGGCGCTTTTTACGGCGCGGCGTCACGGCGGGCTGTGGTGAAGGCTCGGAGAATGATGCCAGGCGCGTCCTCAGAGTCACCATGGGCAAAAGCTCGCAATGAGGGCATCCGCCGTCAGCGAGCGCGAGAGCCGCGTGATCCTCACCCAGACAGGAAACACAGATGACGTGTCGATCTCCATCGCTGAGCGGGGCGCGGCACGAGCCACAGGAAGGCATCTTTAAAAAGACGCTGCTCTTTTTGTGAGAGAAGTGTAAGTCGCGTCAAGTAAGCGAACAAACACTTCTCAACAGAGAAATACACACAGGGTATTGAAAGGATATATAACGCCGGAAAGCGCAGCAGGTACGGCAGATGAAGGCGGCGAGGCCAGCGACTCCAGAGCTCGTCCCGCTGAAAGGCTTGCTTCGACGGCGCGGCTTCTCACTCCGGATCCAGCGATGCGTGTGCTTCGCTGAAGAGGTAAAAATCAGCTTGTATCAGCCTAACGAGCATATTTATAGGGCGAGACCACGCCCCTTCTGGCGGGACGTGACGATATGGGCGCGAATTGCCCCCATTGGTCATTACGTCACGCAGAGTCTCTCTCGATAGGCTGCTGCATTTGCTGCAGAGCAACCAATAGGCGCGCGAGCTGTTTCGCCTATGTTTGCTTGCTGCTGCAAAGCGTTTTGCATTAATAAAAAATTAAAGGATAATTTTTGGCTTCAATATCTCGCGGAAAAGAGTTTTTCCCCTAGCGTAAGCTATTACGCAGTACGAGAGATACTCTCGTAAGAGAACTACGATTGACACCATGGTAACCATAGAAACGTTCTGGCTTTTCGCGTGTTTGATATCCGCTATTTTTGACCAAATTAATATTACATTGACGAAAGACTCGTTGTGTTCAGCAATTTTTATTAAAGCACACAGTCGTCGGAGGCGTTTTGTTTATGCTGAAAGGCTGCTTCACAGAGCGCGCTCGCAGTGTTGCCATGTCCACTTATTTTAAGCGTTTTTGGGGTTTGTTTAAGTTCGGATCAAACAGTGATCAAGTTTATGGAGTAATTAAAATGCACAGGTGCGGGTCACAATGTTTCAGTCTTATTTTCAGCATATAGCATTTCATTTATTTTGTTTTTTTTATGGGCTTGTTCTTGTTCGCTGATTTGCTTGCAAGATCTGGCAACACGAATGCGTCAGGTTGGCACTGCTTTGCCTGTGATTTCTTGCACCGCACATACAGACAAGATAAATCTAAATTAAATGCAATGTTTTTGATAACTAATTATATTATAACAATTTTGAGTGAAAAATGTAAAAATGTAATTGAAAATTTTCCCTTGAATTTTAGATTTCGTTTAGTATTTTTACTGTATACACCCCTTTTGTTTGAATTACGCTCTAACTGGCATTAACTCTTACTGTAATTATTTTTTAATTATAATAATAACAATTTAAATTTTCTATCATCTTGTTGTTCACAGGAAACATGCTGGTACTCGGTGCATGATGTCTGCCTCTACTGGCCCGCATGGCTGTGTGTGATTGTCTTAGAGACGATATGGTTATGTTTGACCTTCCTCCTCCCGGTGCCAGACTGCCCAACGTTAGTAAACTCATACTCATGGATATGAGTGTGTCATTTTTTTTTTAACAGCTGTCTTAATGTCCTTCCTCGTATCCCCTGCCTCATTTGCAATCACAAAGGGAACCCGCTGCAGAAACTACTCTTTTTCTGATTTGTTAAAATTACATGATATTTGCATAAATATCGGTAAGATCATAAGATCATATATATAAAAATAGATTTGTCTGCTAATTAGAAATGCAAAACAGATTGTTAGCATATTTAAAAAGTACTTTTTCCCCTGGTAAATTATAAAGGGTGAAAAAAATAGTTATTACATAATGTTATTAGCCAGTTGTAATTGGTTATATTGAATGGATGCATGGGTGCTACATAAAATGAATATGCAAATGAAAGTGATTTGAATAGCATGACTCATGTCCATCTACTTGCTATTCTTGCTATAAATTGCTAGATTTTTCTTCTTGATGTCTCTCTCTCTTGCAGTGGTTATTTGGGTCCAGGGGGCATTGGTGACTTTGGCCTGTACCAAAACTGCACTGGTGGAGCTGCAGGTTACATTGATCGCTGGTTGCTCGGAGATAACCATATTTACCAGACACCTTCATCACGGGTAAACAGACACCAAAACTGAGAACTGTTTGTCATTCTGACACATACTTAGTAGGGCTGAGTTTCACTATTCGAATCGATTCAGTTCTGATCTCGATTCTATTTTGATATATGTCAGAAATAACTATTGCTGTGCTCTACACAGAGACCCCTGTCAGTTGGTACATTACGATCATTTTAAAAGTTAAAATTAACAATATACAAACATTAAAATTGTACATAAGGCAGTTTTTTATAATAATATAATTTTAATGGTAAAATTATGTTTCTACTCCAATTCGCTTTTTTTAAACATAAACATTTAAACTGGCTGTCATAAATTGTTTTCATGCATACATTTATTCAAACATACGAACAGGTTAAGTAAAAATATAATGAATATGTAATATAGTGCATTTATTTAGCAAAATGTTCTTCTCTTTTTTCTAGCATACTATCAAGCTATAAACATTGAATGGGTTTTCTGAGGTCAATGTAACTTTACGTGACATTGTTTTCTAGATGTTTTATTAATAATGTATTTCCGCGGTTGAAATTGATTGAGTGATTACATGTCATTTTGGTAAATTGTAATGTATCTTTCAACATACCTTCTGATGTTCATTCATGTTTATTTAAGTGCTATAACTAGTAGTAAAGAGGAAGAGATGATCCGTTCACGTGTGCTTTGCACTGCCGCTTCGCTTGAACTGCTACAGCGATCTGTCACCCTACATTACAGAGCGGCAAAATAGTTTTTATTGTTTGAATTTTGTAATAAAATTGACTGATTTGAAAGCTAAGAATTTTTTATATCAAAAGTAACAAAGCACAAAGCTTATTGCAATTTAGGCACACTAAAGTTTTGTTCATGCATCAACTGAAAACAGCATAGACTAAAAGATCGATTTGTGGGGATTTAAGAATCGATATCAATTCTTCAAAATGTGATTAAAATTCAGAAATCGATTTGCTAGAGCAACAGATACGTTTCCACTCTTTCTTTCTGCACTAGCACTCGCTGATGCAATTCATTGTGTTTTTGTCTGTGCATATATCTAGGTTGTATATCAGTCTATGATGCCCTTTGACCCTGAGGGTGTTTTGGGAAGCATCAACTCCATATTGATGGCTTTTCTGGGTCTTCAGGTGAGTCAAGTAGAAGGAATCTGGTTTTCACAGTAGCTCTAGTTATTAACCCTTTTCACAGACTGTGATGTTGTGTTTCACAGTTATCAACAGTCAAAGTTTCATATTTTCATTAAATTTTTTTCATTAAATTTTTTTTTTATAATGCTGTACTTTGTGTTATTACCCTGACAGTACATTAATTAATGAATTATCACTGTTGTGAGGGTGTTACTAATACAATGGCTGAGGGAGTGACGGCAAATTTGACATCTTTCTTTCTTCTGGCTACTGTAATCAGAGATTCTCTATATATTTTCCTTCTTTTGGAAAGTCTTTGAAACACTCGTATTTTTGTTGTTGTTGTTGTTGTTGTTGTTGCTATTGGAACAAATGGGAATACAAACATTAAAGTTTACCCAACTACGACGACTTCCACTTCTATGAACCCCGGAAATTGCTCGTTTTCTTTTTTTCATTTCTCTCTCTTTATTTAAACCTCATAGCAGCATCAGTGATTCTCCTTTCCCTCCCTCTCTCTTACTGCATCAGTTTCAGCAGTGCAGTCACATGCTTCATGTAAACTATTTTTGTTCTGCAGTGCTTCTGGGAATCACATCTAATAATTGTCTTATCCTATTGCATGTTTTGTATTTATTTGTGTTTCAGGCAGGGAAAATTCTGCTGCATTACAGGGACCAACACAAGCAAATAATCACACGATTTCTCATTTGGGGATTCATACTGGTATGTTTACCATCTGATTATTGTTTGTTTTTGCTAGCACTTTATATAATAACTATATAATAATAAAAAAGATTTTCTATACGTTTAATTCAGCAAGACATTTATATTGTTACAAAATATTTCTATCTATTTTCCCTTAATATTTCTTCTATTTTCTATATTTCTAATATTTCTAAATATATGCTGTTTTTTTTAACTTTCTATTCATCAACGAATCTTAATAAAATGCATTACAGTTTCCACAAAAACATTAAGCATCACATGTGTTTTTAACATAATAATAATAATAATAATAAAAATAAGACATGTTTCTTTGGCACCAAATTAGCATAATTAGAATGATGTTTGAGGAATCATGTGACACTGAAAACTGGAGGAAAGCTTAGTAGAAAAAAAAAAGTTATATTTACATTTCACAATATTACTGTTTTGACTGTATTTTATATAGGCCTACTGTATAATGTAAAAAAAAAGCCAGTCATTGGTGCAAAATAGAGTACAACATGGTGATCAGGATCAGTACAAAGGGGTATATTTTGTGATACAGAGTTGATTATGCCATTAATTACATGGCTACTCACCAGATAAATTCATAAATCGACATTAAATACTGATTTACAGTAAGTTTTGTTATGAGAAGAAAGAGACCTGATATTGGCGCAGTTATGTAAGAAATAAGGGTCATTTATACAGTTAAGCAGTTGTTATACAACAATATTTTGCCATAGAAATGCCATGAATGACCAATAACAATCAAGTCATGTAACAATGTTTGGTAGTGCTATTAGTGATGCATTTAATGTGTTTTTATTTATTTATTTATGTTTATATTACAGTTGTCTTATTTTGAACCCCTACACATCAGAAGATTCAAACACAATTTGAAATTGACACAGTCGGTCAATATTTATATAAAGCTGTGTTTGTGGAAACCTAATGCTGTCTATCTTTGCATTAAGGGGATCATCTCAGCTGTATTGACCAAGTGCTCCAGAAATGAAGGCTTCATCCCTGTCAACAAAAACTTGTGGTAAACTCAGTCTGCCTGTAGTTTTACTTATTTTAATGTTTTTATTAGATACTATTTGAATTTGTTTGATATTGTTATGGTTATTGTCATCATTTGTGGTCACAAATTTCCGAACATCTTGTTCATACGTGAAAGTATGCACAGCACTTTCATTAGCAGAGGAATGTATTGTTTGATGTGTGATTCACAGCTTCTTGTGCGACTTTCAGGTCTTTTTCGTATGTGACGACCCTCAGCTGTTTTGCTTTTGTGACTCTGGTTTTTTTTTACTACACGGTGGATGTAAAGAAGTGGTGGTCTGGAGCTCCTTTCTTCTACCCTGGTAAGCACTTTAAACAGCCAGAATGAATGTACCTAGACTGATGAATGCGCCCAAATTTACTTTATATGGCTCTTGCATTTAAGATTTGACCCCTATGACTTAGAAATATCTATCCGTGTTTGTATTATTTGTACTATTGTGGCAGTAACAAACCTCAAGGGGACGATATAGTTACCTTCAAATGCCTGTGCCGGGGTCAGCATGAAACAGAAATGGCAATCGTTTTTTCTTCCCTATTATAAAATATATACGAGTAAACCGGCTTCTTGAACAATAAAACAATGGAGGGCGGGACTTGAATTTGTCCATTGGGAATTGATTGTATCGTTGTGGTTTGCTTTTGCTGTGATGTCATGTGAGTGACATGTTGTCTAGTAAACACGCCATCAGAGAAAACATGTCGCTGCTAAACGGAGAGGAAGTTATTTTGATTAAAGATTATTTGGGCACATGCATTTAAAAAATATATATATGATGTGCACAGATAATTCATTTATAGTAAATACTGCAATGTTCTATACAAAAAGAATTGTCGATTTTGATTCCGCGGTGACTTTAAACTTGATTTGTTGTTATTCAGGCAGCTAGCTAATCATGTTGACAGTATAATCAAAGTAAGAAAACGAACTATAAAAAATGCAGTTTATGCCTTATAACTATGGTGTTTTATGAATTGCTTTCAATTTGATGTTTTATTTGGCAGGTATGAATTCCATCTTGGTGTATGTGGGACATGAAGTGTTTGAGGAATACTTCCCTTTTCGTTGGAAGATGGCCAATAGCCAATCACACGCAGAGCACCTAGCACAGAACCTCCTGGCCACCTCTATATGGGTGTTCATAGCCTACCTGCTCTACAGGAAGAAGATCTTCTGGAAGATTTAAAGGCATATCTGTATCCTGCAGATTTTAGGACCTGCTCTTCATTGTGAAAGAGATTTTTTTTTTTTTTTTTTGATATTTTTAGATGTAGAAAATCAGCAGATCTCTGAACATCTGTGGGGAGACAAAAACTCACATGTGATCCAGGAATAGAACTTAGCTATTATTTGAGAAGAGCAGAAGGAAGAGAAAAGAAGATCACATGGCAGTGCAAAGATACCTCTTTTTGGATTCAACCAAGCCTTCAAAATGAATGACAAGATGCCATGGGCAGATTCTGCTAAATTCTAATTCAGTCTACTGGTTTTGGGTTAATTAATGATGTTTTGAAGCATAGTGATGCGTTATGATTGGATTTGGAATTTCCTCAATTCTGAACGTTTCAGGGCTAAGTTAGGTTTAGTTAAATAATAGATTTCAGCAATTGTGAAACTATAAGCAAATACGAAGGAATGAAAACCCCAAACTGCCAAAAAAAAAACAGTCTTCCATCAAGGTCTACAAAATATGCTGAAAGATCCACTATTAAGGCAAAATAATGTTACACAATTTTAGGTTTAATTTTTAATGTCATGAACACTCTGGGACTTTTTTTTTTTTTTTTGTGGACTCTTTATCTCTTTTTTTTATACTGTGGTTTTATTCTTTATATCGTAAGATCAAAGTTTCATGGTAAGAATAGGATGTATGTGTGTGTTCTGCCTTCTCAAAAACTCAGGAGATTTGCACAACTTGGGAGTGCCAAATATAGTGTTATGCTTTCTCAGATAAAACCATGTCCTTGTTTATTACAATTTACCAATAACTTGTAACCTCTCCCAAAAACATACATCAAATTAAAAAACAACAACAAAAAAAAAACACTAATCACTGACATATTTCCCATACACATTGCTGCTTAAGAAAATAATTGTTCCAAGAGAAGGGAAAATATTGATCCACCACCGTATTTGTTGCCGACTCGAAAAATCTATTCCATTTTTGTTACGGATAATGGATATTTTACAGATGTATGAACTACATTTCCTCATGTTTATCTTTGTTTTATCAACATGGGATGTGGTAAAAAATAAATCTTTTTTTGCCATTAAATCTCATTCTTTCTTTTGAGTTCATTATATGGATGAGGTGATCATGGGACCCAATGGGCTCATCTTCAGGAGGGTTCCCCTCGTATCACCAGTCAGTCTCAGACAGTCAGTGCCAAATCAGACATCCATTGCTGTCCTTTAGATGCTTAAAAAAAAAACTATTTCAAAATTCATGTTTGAGGTATGCGTGCAATTTTGTGGAACAAAACGTGAAAGCTAAATGTATTATTTCATTGATAGTTCACTCAAAATTAAAAATGTCTGTCACCACTCCAAACCTCTGGCATTCTTTCTTCTGTGGAACATTGAACATGGAAGATATTTATATGTAATCGAAATTATTCAACCCCATTGCAAATCAGGTTTATTGGCAAAACTTTGACAAACTTTCAGGTGTTTGCAATGAACAAATCAATCAAAAGTAATTGAAAGATCTCAACACAACAAATGTTTCAAGTGGTTTCGGCAAACTGAAAATGCAACTTTTGCATTTTGCAATGACTTCTGCAGTCTCAAAATTATTCAACCCCCTGAATAGAATCCCTCACAACAGTATTCAACTGGTATCACTCCTCAGAATGTTTTCCAATCACCTGCATTTGCTAATTAGCGCAGTTTTTCAGCCAGGAGATGGAACTAATTAGTGAAATCAGCTGGCTGAGTTCATGGGTGGAATAAACATATGGCAGGACTTTTACTTTGACCCCTGCCCTGCACTTTACACCTCTGGAGCACACCTATGCAACTAGCCTAATTAAGGGCTTTGTTAGTTGCACCAGGTGTGCATATATACCGGTATATATATATATATATATATATATATAGCAAAATATGCGTATATAATGAAATATTTTGAGATTGTATGGAGACCGACTCGATTACGTAAACAGTGCTTCACAGGAGTGGGTGAGGCTAAAGAGTTGGAGTGTTTTGCTTTCGTCAACACTGACAACCTGATAATTTAATTAAATAATTTAGTTAAGTTTTTACTTTTGGACCCTAAAATGAATGGAGTTTTAACTTTTGGAACCAGACTGTATCACTCTATTGCTGTGATCACATTATGAGTGAAAGGTTGTCCCTCCCTGGCGCCAGTAAACACGTCATCAGAGAATATTAAAGATTACAGGGCACATGAATAAAAAAAAATGTGTATGGATAAATGATTTATAATATATACTGCAATATTCCATTAAAAATGGAAATTTTTCAATTTTGTTTTCATTGGGACTGTAAGCGTTACTGCGCCTTTAAAAACCTGTCCGACGGTGCGGGCACGCAGTGCGCATGCTTGAGAATATAGGAAGTCGGTAATTGTGACGGGTGATGTGGACTTAAATCGGTCGAGAGCATCCGCGCGTCTTTAAGAAGAAAGAACAAACTCTTAAAGACGGACTCACGGATATGACGCGGGGTTTTTGAGAGGTGTCTGAGTTTCTCTGGACAGAGACAGAAAACACCCACAGTCCGCAATGATGGCAGAATGCGATCCCACCGACGGCGAGCCGGAGAAAGGCGGCGGAGATTTAACACCGGAGGCGAACTTTCTCAATTCGGAGGTGCCCGCGGTCTTATTTGAAAAGACCCGGTCGGTGCCGTCACTGGGACTTTCTCTGAACCCCGGGGCAGCGGTCCGGATCTCGGACTCGACGGAAAGCGTGCTGACGGAGCTGGAAGCGGACGGGTCGGGGGAAGAGGCGCTTCTCTTACCAGGACCTGCCGGGAATCTCTCACCTCGGGCTGGGAGAGAGAAAAGGACGCGAAGGAACAGACACAGTTCATCATCTGATAATCCGGCATCTCCAGGTGAGATATATGAGCTGGATGTCACTCATAATCTGATTAAACTGGCTCAAACTAGAGGTGTCTGTCTTCACACACTTCGACACCTTTTGGTTTGCTTCTCTAACAAAATACATCTTTTTGATGTATATTTGTTTCAGTGCGATATTTCAGGTTTGCAAAACGCATTGAATTTTCTGTTACTACTTTTAAACAAAACAAAATTCACCCTAGTTATGAAAAATAACACTACTGACCACGCCTTTATTTAAATGTAGCCACTCCCCCTTTTTAAATGACAGCCACTCTTCGTCATTTTATTGTTTAATCTGAGTTCAATCGGAGAAAGAACGCACACGGGACCAGTCTGCATTAGTTTCCATAGCAACCGCGCGTGTTCTGTTTCTGTTAAGCGCAGTGTGTTCCAAAAAACAGCTAATATACTTTGGGGAACTGTGTAAGATATTAAATCAAACAGAGAGAGGATGTTTTTTTTTGCCTCCTCCCTAACACACACTGAACAAGTTTTAATGTAAAAGAAATGTATGAAATATTCTAAATTCACTCCCACACGTCTTGCCCTATGTGCTGCCTGTTACCTCATCTGCTTTATCTCAGAACGTGGTCCGTTATGCAACCTTTCCAGAGTTCAGCTTACATGCTCTTTGAACCTGGAGCACACATGTACAGGTGACACCACAGCAGCTGCTGGAATATCTACAGAACTCTTGATGCACATGCTTAACTGTTTCTGTGTGTTGCAGCTTGCTGCATATATTTTCATCCTTCCAGGTGCGTCTGTACTCATAAGATTGTTAGAGTAGATGTGGAGTGCATTGACGACGCAATAAAGTTTCCTTGCAAATTAATAACGGGTTCATTTGAATGCGGATAAGCTAGAGAGCAGAAACACACTTTCCGCTTTCTCTTTGAGATCCACATCCGAGCCTTCAGTGAAAGGGGTAAAAAATCCTTTAGGGTCTCTCAAAGGGGTTGCATTGCCATTGCCTACTTTAAATGAAGGTATTATTAGAAGTGCATCTCTGTGATGCTATTTTTTGTTTGTTTGATATAGGAATAACGAAGTGTGCAAGTGCTACATAGAGTTATTAAATATAAATGCTGCCAGAAATGAGACGTTCTTATTTACACGACAAAGTAATATGATTGATAACATCCAAAGATCATCACATAGCCTAACACTTAAAAAAAAAAAAAAAAAAAAAAACTTAAAATTGCAATGAAACAGATTTTTTTCGTCCATAGACACTGATAAGCCAAAACAATATGATTAGGCACAGATGAAGCAAATATCGTTGACCATCTCCTAACAAGGTGACATGTTAAGGTCTGGGTAGATTAGATGGTAAGCAAGCAATCAGTTCTTGTAATCAACATGTTGGATGCAGGAGAATTGGCCAGGAATAAAGATCTGAGTGAATTTGACAAGGGCCAATGTGGCAAGCAGGAATGAGAAATGCAATATGAGAAATGACCCAGGCCTGGACTATTTATGTTGTGTTTTATTATGTTTATATGAGGCAGTCATCCGTGAGGGGCTGCTGCTTTACTTTCGTTTTGTTGTTTGTTTATCTGTGCCATTAAACTTTACGTTGATCGTTCGCTGCGTTGATAGTGTACGTGTGGGAACCTCCTCCTTTCCTGAGCCTTTAAACTTCGCCAAATTGTTATGTAAAGGCGATTGGGTAAGTTATCTCTGAAACGGCAAGGCTTGTGGTTTGCTCTCGGTCAGCAGTGGTGAGAATTTACCAACAGTAGTCTGAGAAGCCACAAACCGACGACCGGGTGTTGGGCGCTCAAAGCTCATCGATGCACGAGCAATGAAGGCTATCCTGTCTGGTCCGAGCCAACAGAAAGTCTACTGTGGCACAAGCCACAAAATCTTTTTATGATAGTAATGGGAGTATTGTGTCACAACACACACTTCATTGCACTCTGCTGTGAATGGGGCTTCGTAGCCGCGTAGACCAATCAGAGTGCTCATTGGTGACCCCTGTCAACCTTCGAAAGCGCCAACATTGGGCACGTGAGTGCCGGAACTGGACCTTAGAGCAGTGGAAGAAGGTCGCTTGGTCCGATGAGTCCTGTTTTTATTTACTTTTTTTACGTCATGTGGACGGCTTTGTACGTGTGCGCCGTTTACCTGGAGAAGTGATGGCACCAGGGGTGTGAATTTTCATTTCATGTTGTTGACTTTAAATTTGTTCTTATTAGAGCTAAAAACCAAATTGTGGGGGGGGGTGGGGGTGGGGGTGGGGGGGGGGCATGATTGCCACTGATGTGGCAATCATGCCACATCAGTTTGATTTAAATACTGGAATGTTGAATGAATTTGGAAAAAGCACAAGTACATCTTAATTGCACATTGTAGCTTAGATGAAGTGCAGTAAAATGAAGCTATTCTGATAATTGATATTTATGACATGCTATGCAGATATGTTTTCTGAGGTGTGTTTGCATGGGTGTGTCTGGTCTGTGTGTACAAGAGAGGGAAAGTGTTCTTGTCTTCTAAATGTTTAATGGCTATCAGAGAGGTTCGGTCTGTATGTGTCTAATGGACTCTCTAATTCACCCAGGGAAAGCTACCCAGAGACCATTGTGTGTGTGTGTGTTTTACCTTTTAGAGCATGTAGACCACTTTGTGTTAGTTTTACTGCAGTCTATGCATTCATTGTAGTGGATTCTGAAAAAAGAATATGAGTTTTGGTCAAATCCATTGTTAAATAAATAAATATCCTTCATGGGTACATGTATTGTGACTCGTATGTGTGCTAGGCTTTGTTCACTGCATTTTAGAAATAGATTTTTAGGACTTGCTGTCATTTTGCAAGTGACTTAATCTGATAATCTATTTGTAGAGTGTAGCTGCATCGGTTACTATAGTAATAATGCATACATCTTCCAGATACAGCAAGGCTTTTTTTCAACAGCTGATAGCATCAAACCACTTACCGATTTGGTTTTGATCATGTTTGTAAACTTTGGGTTTCGTGTGGTTTGTTCAAAAAACGAAATCTGCTTGAATCATATTCACCAGTTTTTGCTGCCTTTCTAAACAAAGCCTTAGTGAGCATGTTGTGTATGTAGTTCAGTGTTAGTAAGAGACATGCAGGCCCTCTCTACTTTAGTTTGGAATGGATGGTGACCATCTGATCATCATTTGCCTCTACGCAGATCACATTTGACATGAGTGTGTGTTTGCATTAGAAATCCACAATGGCTGCACTACAAAAAAAATCTTCCGTGTTGTAAGATCACAGTAAACATCCGATTAAAATGGATTTATAAAATATAAAAACAATGTACGGCAGTGATTTTTATTTTATTTTATTATTTATTATTATTATTATTTTTTTAATTAGATGCTTGCAGATCTAAATGTGAGCTTGCAGCTGATTGTAAGAAACGGTGGTGTATAAGCGGATGAAATGATTGGAGAAGTCCAGCATACATCGCCAGAGAGAAGTCTGTCATTTCCTGGGAAGATCGAGTTTCTGATTAAGAATTACAAGGTCATGCATTTAAAAAATGGAATTAAAAATAGAAAGTTGATCAATCCAACTTTAAGGAAGATTTAGAAGTCTTCTTTGTGGTGCATGCATTAAGGAATACTAGAATTCTTAGCTTGTACATGAATTATACTTGCTGGATTCTGTTTAGTCTTAATCTTTTTTTCTTTTTTTTTTGCCAAATTTTACAAAATGGGAATGAGAACCCACATTTTATCTTTTTCAAGTCTGGTTTGCAGACATTGCAAAAGTGTCTGACTAAATTGCATGCTCACTAGTGATTCAGCTTTGATTTCTGGGAGTAGGTTACTTTTTTCCATATAAAAATGGCCTTGAGCATGAATTATACACTCACCGGCCACTTTATTAGGTACCCCATGCTAGTAACGGGTTGGACCCCCTTTTGCCTTCAGAACTGCCTCAATTCTTCGTGGCATAGATTCAACAAGGTGCTGGAAGCATTCCTCAGGGAGTTTGGTCCATATTGACATGATGGCATCACACAGTTGCCGCAGATTTGTCGGCTGCACATCCATAATGCGAATCTCCCGTTCCACCACATCCCAAAGATGCTCTATTGGGTTGAGATCTGGTGACTGTGGAGGCCATTTTAGTACAGTGAACTCATTGTCATGTTCAAGAAACCAATTTGAAATGATTAGAGCTTTGTGACATGGTGGAAGTAGCCATCAGAGGATGGGTACATGGTGGCCATAAAGGGATGGACATGGTCAGAAACAATGCTCAGGTAGGCCGTGGCATTTAAACGATGCCCAATTGGCACTAAGGGGCCTAAAGTGTGCCAGGAAAACATCCCCCACACCATTACACCACCACCACCAGCCTGCACAGTGGTAACAAGGCATGATGGTTCCATGTTCTCATTCTGTTTACGCCAAATTCTGACTCTAACATCTGAATGTCTCAACAGAAATCGAGACTCATCAGACCAGGCAACATTTTTCCAGTCTTCAACTGTTCAATTTTGGTGAGCTCTTGCAAATTGTAGCTTCTTTTTCCTATTTGTAGTGGAGATGAGTGGTACCCGGTGGAGTCTTCTGCTGTTGTAGCCCATCCGCCTCAAGGTTGTGCGTGTTGTGGCTTCACAAATGCTTTGCTGCATACCTCGGTTCAACGAGTGGTTATTTCAGTCACTGTTGCCCTTCTATCAGCTCGAACCAGTCTGGCCATTCTCCTCTGACCTCTGGCATCAACAAGGCATTTCCGCCCACAGAACTGCCGCTCACTGGATGTTTTTTCTTTTTCGGACCATTCTCTGTAAACCCTAGAGATGGTTGTGCGTGAAAATCCCAGTAGATTAGCAGTTTCTGAAATACTCAGACCAGCCCTTCTGGCACCAACAATCATGCCACGTTCAAAGTCACTCAAATCACCTTTCTTCCCCATACTGATGCTCGGTTTGAACTGCAGGAGATTGTCTTGACCATGTCTACATGCCTAAATGCACTGAGTTGCCGCCATGTGATTGGCTGCTTAGAAATTAAGTGTTAACGAGCAGTTGGACAGGTGTACCTAATAAAGTGGCCGGTGAGTGTGTATATATATATATAAAAAAAAAACATTCCTCCAAAAGTTCTGCTGTATAGCCTTTTGAGATGAAGGGACATATTTACAAATAAATGCAGACACGCAAGTAAATATATTTGCTGCACTGTATATTTGACTCACTTTGTATTTGTGCATAGGTAACAGCAGTGGAGATTTCAACCATTTCCCAGAAGACCCAGAATTTGGTGAGATTATCCAAAGGGCGGAGCAGGCGATAGAAAATGGCGTATTTCCTGAACGGATCTCGCAAGGATCCAGCGGAAGCTACTTTGTCAAGGATCCTAAAGGGGTATGTGTATTTAAATGGGTGTTGAGATTTTGTCCCTAAGAAAATCAGTTTAAATGCCATAACAGAAGAACATTTACATTTAATCATTTAGAAGATACTTTTGTCCAAAGCGATTTACAAATAAGGAGAACAATAGAAGCAGTTGAATCAACAAAAAGAACAAAATATGTAAGTACAATATGTAAAGACTCAGGGTTTCCCGCAGCACTTTGAAACTAAGGTGGCCGCCTAAGCAACACACGCCTGCCGCCTTAACTACGTTGTCAAAATAAATAAATCCGGGGGCGCCTATGCCTCGGCGAACATAGCTGAACAGGGTGGGTTTTTATTTCTCATCTCCATAAATATATCTAGTAGCCTAGTAAAGCTAATGCAAGGGCTAGAAATCAATTAATCCTTTGCTGATATGTCCTCGTCGTCATCATGGAGAGCGCAGTTCATGGTTGCATAGCAACGACAGACACCACGGGAGCACAAACGCTTGTGGAAAGGAGAAAGCGGCGCGGCCGTGCTTTTCCATGCACGTGCTTTTCCAACCCATCAATCCCTCCGCCCCCCGTGTGACGGCAAACCCCACCTTTACTAACACATTTTCTGCGGGAGACCCTGGACGTTGTTTACTTGCAGAACACAAGCTTCTGGAGGGCATATAAGTTTATAGTGAGTTTAGGGTATAGGGGAGCAAAGCCAGTGAAATTTGATGTGCCTTGAATTTGATGCGAACGGCTATTGGCAGCCAGTTCAAATTGATGAAGAGAGGCGTGACATACTCTCTTTGGTTCATAAAATACCTCTCTTGCTGCTTCATTCTGGAGCAGTTGCAGAGGTTTAACAGTGCATGCTGGAAGGCCTGCCAAGAGAGCATTACAATATATTCCAGCCTGGCTTGGACAACGAGTTGTGTACTAGCATTCTCCGATAGGAAGGTATACTTCCTAATGTGGTATAAGGCAAGTCTGCAGGGCAGGGCAGTTCTAGCAATGTGGTCTGTGAAGTTTAGCTAATCATCAAACACAACTCCAAGGTAGGGCTGGGCGATATGGAGCAAAAAATATATCTCGATATATTTTGCTATATCTCGATATTCGATATATATCTCGATATCTTTACAGGAAAATGGATGTGAATACAACTCAAAATATAGGCCTACAATCAATAGAAAATTAATTTTCCATAACAGAATGTAACCAAATGAGACAAATTAAACACAGGGCCTGAATTTCGTCATCATTATTAATCACGTGATTCATATACAGAAACTGAATAAAGTAATCAAATGGAAAATAACACTGAGTAGTATTTTAGTCCTGAATAAATTAAATACATAGGTTATTAATCCTGATTCCTTTAACTTAAAGCTATCTTTTGTTGTATTGACAACAAAATGAATGACACATATGGCTGCCGTCACTTTAAGAGGTAACTTAGTGCACGGATCCTGTGTTCATTATACTGGCATGCGTTTTATGCTTATTAAAGACAAAACCGACTATGTTTAGAGTATACTCACGACGACCGAAATTGACAATTTTGCGTGTTAAAGCAATATAATCCGCGAAAAATAACTTTTGTTACTGGCCAGCTGTTCTTAAGGCGGATTTTCTATGAATGTGCGCATAGAAAATAATCTCTCAGAGAGCGCGCGAGATTAGTTTAAAATCGCTTGAATGTTTAAACTGGTAAGACTTAAAAAGACGTGCAAATGGTAAACTTCAGTCACGATGCACTGCTGGCCCGATTGTGCGAGTGAATATCCATCATGTCCCGACTCCTAAACGCGAGTGTGTTTTATCACCGCAGCGCTTGATGCTTGCCTTGCACAACACATTATGAGAGACGAGAAAGAAGCGGCACCGCTGAACACTCACGCTGTTTGTGAAATTGCGTCTGGCAGATAGTTGTTAAAAGAATGATTTGATTTTATAATCTGTGTGGATTACGATTGCGGGAATTTCCCGCATTATAAATGGGAGACCTGCGGGAATGATTAGAATTATGCGCAATACCCGCGCCGAAATTCGAGCCCTGCAATATACAAGACGTTTGTAGTAGCCTTCTGATTACTGGAGTCCATTAATCGAACTTCCATGCCTCTTATATAGTAATTATATATTGTAGTATGTAGGCTACCAATTTACTAATGCAATTAATGCTCACACTCGGTTTCTCTCGTGCTCTGTCGCTCGCGCGCAGACACACTCGGAGTTCTGTAGCCTCCGGGCTGGTTGCGGATGAGACAATTGTTGAATGAGACAACACGCGAGGTGAGGGGGAACAAAAGCAAGGAGGCGGGGGCGAGCACAGCACAGAGAAGGCAAACAAGCAAAGTGGCGAAATCAGGATTAAATATAAACAATATATCGATATATACGATATGTCAAAATCCATATCGTGTTTAAAAAATATCTCGATATATTTTAAATATCGAGATATCGCCCACCCCTACTCCAAGGTTCCTGGTTGTCCTGGAAGGATTTATGGATGATGAGCCTAGCTGAATTGAGAAGCTGTGACTAAGTGTTCAGTTGGCTGAAACCACAAGCAATTCTGTCTTGGGACGGTTAAGTTGAAGGTGATGGTCCTCCATCCAGCAAAAATATATGTTTGGCAGGCTGAGATGCGAGCAGCAACCGTCGGATCATCCTGCTGAAATGAGAGGTTGAGTTGTCATCAGCATAGCATTGAGGTGAATAGCCATGTCTCTGGATGACAGATCCTAGTGATGTCAAGTAAATGAAGAAGAGAAGTGGTCCAAGCACTGAGCCCTGAGGCACCCCAGAAGCTAGACATCGCGACTGACACCTCACCTCTCCAAAATACCCTGAAGGACCTATCTGAGAGTTAAGACTTGAACCACTGGAGTCCTGTTCTGAGATGCCATTTGTCATGAGGGTTTAATATGAAGATCTGGTGGTTAACTGTGTCAAAAGCAGCAGACAGATCCAGCAAAATGAGGACTGGTGATTTAGAACCTGCTCTTGCCAGTCTCAAAGCTTCAATAACTGAGAGAAGGGCAGTCTCAGTTGAGTGGCTGGTTTTGAAGCCAGACTGGTTGCTGTCTAGAAGGTTGTTTTGTGTGAGAAGAACAAGAACATTGACCAAAAGTTCCCATCAGCTGAGGTAAAACAATGTAGATGATGAATTACAAGAAGTTTTTCTTAGGGTGCTTTCACACTAGTTCTTTTGGTGTGCACCTGGGTTCTATTGATGTCAGATTTCAATTAGTTTGGATGATGTGAACGCTGATTTCCGAAACTCGTGTGCGCACCCACGAACCGTACCAGAGTTTGCATACAAATTTGGGTCTCTGGTATGGTTCATGTGAGCTCTAGGATGGTTCGCTGCTGATATAAAGGCAGTTTTACTCAATTTATGACATTTGATTAAAAAAAGTGTTCTCACTACTTTCCTGTCAAGCATGACTGACTGCAATGCAAGCAGAGAGAATGTATATCTCATTTCTGCTCGCCTTAAGCATAAATGGACTACTGCTTTCTTTAGAAAATGTGCAGTAAACTACATTTGCAGCAGATATACTCAAGTGCTGTTATGTGCTGACGCTTTGAAAGCAAAACCAAAGGTTCAAATACCAAAAAATAATAGCGAGTTGAGCAACGCTATCATTTTGCCGCCACCTCCTGCGTCATCTCACCATGCAATGAGTAAACGGCTGCTGCTTTTCATGCAAACGCACTGCGGTTCAAATCCAAATAATATATTGTGAATAGCAATCAAAGAGCACTAAGCCTTTTACAGTATGATTTATAGTAGTTGCATTCAAATCTAGTTAAATGTGATTGTTCTTGATTCTTCTATCTTATCTTCTTTAGAAAATCATTGGTGTATTTAAACCAAAATCAGAGGAGCCTTATGGTCACTTAAACCCTAAATGGACCAAATATTTCCATAAAGTCTGCTGCCCGTGCTGTTTTGGCCGTGGCTGCCTCATTCCTAACCAGGGCTACCTCTCTGAGGCAGCTGCCTCACTCGTGGACCAAAAACTGGGTTTGGGGATTGTACCCAAAACTAAGGTGAGGAGGATGGGCATTAGAGAGGCATTTACATTTACCTTAATATAAAGCTTTGATCTTGGAATTAAGAGCCAAAACATTTTTTCTTCTCTTTTAAGGTTGTAAATTTGGCAAGCGAGACTTTTCACTACAGTGCAATTGACCGTGCCAAATCCCGTGGTAAAAAATATGCCCTGGAGAAAGTCCCCAAAGTTGGACGGCGGTTTCACAGAGTCGGTCTTCCTCCAAAGGTAACGAAACACCTCAAAGTAATTCCATCCCCATTTTCTAAAATTAAAATTGTCCAAACTTATTTTCTTGTGTGGAACACAAAAGGAAATGTTGTATTAATGTGCACACTGATCTTTTCTATGTAACAAAAGCATAACTTTACACTTTAATCTAGGTTTTTTTGAAGCCATACGATTGCTTAGTGTCAATATTTGCTGAATGTTGTTTCGCTGTAGCTCTAAAATCTCATTCACACTTTAACATGTTTGTGACCAAACGTTTTAGAAGAAAATTGAGAGCAGCAGAGGGCAAACTTTTCAGCAGTCTTGGTTTGTTCTCTTGTGTAGGTGGGCTCATTTCAGCTGTTTGTGGAGGGCTATCATGAAGCAGATTACTGGCTGAGGAAGTTTGAGGCAGAGCCTCTTCCAGAGAACATGAGGAAGCAGCTTCAGTCTCAGTTTGAGAGGCTGGTGGTGCTGGATTATGTGATTAGAAACACAGGTACCCAATGCTGATGTTTGAAGTATAATGCCTTTGGGCATTAGCCTGTGGTCTTGAACCTATTCCCTTAAAAATCTTTACCATGGTGACCATAGTTTCCACCTAATCTCATTGTTAGAGTTATTCTTACTAAAATAGAGCAATGGTATAGACTAGAGTAACTTGATATAAGTCACTACTGTCAAAAAAAGAGAAAGCTTTTTATACTTTTTGGAGGGTAATTTATGCTTTATGATTTTATTACTATGGTATTTTGGTTGCCGGTAAACCGTGGTTGCCATGGGATTTTTCTTTTTCACAGCTAGGCTTTACAGGATCTTTCTTCATTTCCTCTTTTTCTACCTCCCACACAATACAAATGCCTTATTTTTTAGCACAACATGTTATTCCCATATAAAATAAATGCTAATTGTTTACTGTGCCTTTGAAAAGGAAATCTGATATCTCTTATTTGGCTTCTTCAGACAGAGGGAACGATAACTGGTTGATCAAGTATGAGAAGCCAGGCGATGGAGAGCTGACAGAGAAGGTGAGCTGGGGGATATTTATAGAGATCCTCTGCTGGGCAGCTCAAAGAAAATGCCATGACTGAGAATCATGTGTACTATGTGCCCTAATGGAAGCAGGCAAATGCAGGGGTGTCACATTCCTATTTTATATGCCAAATGAGCATATGTATAGTATACTAAAAAATATTTAATAATTAAACCTATTGGCGTGTAATGATATGTTGTTATATCAAAATATTGCGATGTAAAATGTGACGATATTTTTCGGTAATGTGAGCAATATGCATCGTGATATAGACTCAGCTTACTGTATTTATAAGGTATAGTTCACCCAGAAATTCTGTCATGTACTCACCCTCAGGTTGTCGTTCATCTTCCAAACAGAAATGAAGATATTATTTATGATACCTGAGAGATTTCTGTCCCTCTATTTAAAGTCCATTCCTCTAAAACTTAAAACTTCCAAAAAAGGTCACAAAGGCATCATAAAAATAATCATTCAAACGGCTAATCCTAGTCTTCTGAAGAGACATTATCGCTTTATATGATGAACAGATGTACAACGCACATACTGTAGGAAACACAACTGTCAAATGTCCTTGCGAGAACGACATGTGAATAAGTAAATGAAAACAGAATTTAAATTTTTGGATTAACTAACTTATTAAAGTTTGGGAATAGTCATTTTGACACGCTTTGTGATTAGAACTGTGATTGATTGATCTAAAGCACATACACACTGGAGCTTCATTCCTCAAAGGGAAAGCACAAACTTTTAAATCACTATCACATTTTTACTTTTAGTAGTATGATGATTCAGAGGTGGTTTATTCTTATGTAAGTACATTAATAGAGGCAGAGACAGGAGATACTGAGCACCGTTGTGCAGCTTGTTTAAGAGGTCCAACAAATGTCTGTACTGTACTGGGTGTACTGTGTGAGAGAAAAAAAAGAGCAGAATTTCAGTGATATTACTTCATTAAAAGTTAAATATAATGTATAATACTGCAATGGGGGAATATTTGTGTCTTGATAATGCCAAATGTCTGATTTTACTAGTAAAAAAAAGGCCTACATTATTTTAAATATATAGTCGGTGACAGTGAAAGCATGTGTCTAACATATTCATGATTCTGAAGCTGAAAATACAGAATTATGTTTATTCTGGTGTCACCATTGCCCTGTGCACTGGGGACCAGGACCAGGTCCAAGCCTATTTAAGTCCACCCCGTAATACCAAACTTAGCATTTTAATCAACAGTTCTTTTTAACTTTTTACCATATATCTTAGAAGAAAAAAAAAAAAAGAAAAAAAAAACTCTTCTTTATTTTGGCTTAAAGTATCATAGTTATGATAGTGTCATATTATGATTTCCGCACCGCAATAGTATCGTATTGTTACACCCCTAATATATACATGGCATCTCTTAGTAAACAGTTCCTTTCATATTCACAGTAAAGCTCTGTAAACATCCAACAAGAATTATTCAGTATTGCGGAAGCAACTGTGTTGGAGTTCTTTTTCTATTTGATTAAGTTGCTGCAAAGGTTAAATTAATGTAATGATGATTGTTTCTCAGTCCAACACTAATGCTGAGTTTATCTTCCTTATGTCTCTTTTCAGGAATCTGAATGGACTGACCCAAAAGACTCGGCCATAAAGATTGCAGCTATAGATAATGGTTTGGCCTTCCCTTTTAAACACCCTGATGAGTGGAGAGCATGTAAGGATTTTTTTTTTTTTTTTACGTTTCATTCTAATATGCTGACTCGATGCTCGTGAAACACTTGGAAAACAGTCGTGCTGCTTAATAAATTTTTTTGGGTGTAAACTGTGATGCATTTTTTTTTTAAGGATTCTTTGATTAATAGAAAGTTCAAAATGGCAGTGTTTATTTGAAATTGAAATCATTTGTAACATAATGCATGTCTTTACTGTCACTTTCAATCAATTTAATGCGTCCTTGCTCTATACAAGTATTAATTTCTTAAAAATTGTTTTTTAAAAAACACTAAAGTTCCCATATATGCTCAGTTTATTTTTGTCTACCAAGCTCATTTCAAATATTTAAGCATAATACAACATAAATACAGTCTAGTATGTCCAGATTTTACTGAATGAATAATTGGTCTGTTTTGGTGCATGTAGATCCGTTCCACTGGGCTTGGTTGCCTCAGGCCAAAGTGCCCTTCTCCCTGGAGACCAGAGACCTTGTGCTCTCACGCATTTCTGACATGAACTTTGTACAGGACCTCTGTGAGGACCTTTATGAGATGTTCAAAGTAGGTAATCTAATGTACCTGTATTCTTTCCATTCAAGGCAGTGAATTTGTTATAAAAGTGTTGCGTTGGCTGTAGTTTAGAGACTCAACTTCTTGGACAGGGCTTTAGCAGGCTGTCTGTCTGGTTTCTGCTAGCAAGTTGAAGCTTAGCATGCTGTCAGCACACTAAAACCCTTAAAGAAGTTGCGTCACTAAATTCATCCCATTTTAAGTGGCTCTGCTAAAAAATATTCCAGCTAAAATTCACAAAAACAAGAAAAAGTCTAGATAAATCATTAACTGACCTCTCTAAGCGACCTGACCTCAAATCTTTTTTCTATTATGTCGGTATAATCTTACTCAATCTTACTCTAATCCATAATAAGATTCTTCCTAATTAATGCATAATGTTCTTTTTTAAGTTAAATGATTTTTCACATGAACCACTCTGTGTTTTCAGACGGATAAAGGGTTTGACAAAACCATGTTTGAGAAACAGATGTCCGTTATGAGAGGACAGGTACGTTTTATGCTTTGGAATTATTGTTTTACAATGCTTTCTCTGCTATTCCAGAAACAGAGTTCTGTTCTCACATGTTTCATTCTCACTAAATACTGGAGCTCTTCACAATGAAATTCACAGCTTATGTATAATTCGGGAAGCTATTTTCACCCCATCACTGCTGGTACATCTGAATATAGACCTCATATTTTGCAATGCCAAGTAAAAGATTGTCTCTAACATTCTGCATATGTTCAGACTTAGTTTGTCTAGTGTTCTCTATGCCATTTATACATTTAAAAGATTGGGGTCAGTAAGACAATAAATTTTTTTAAAGAAGTATTTTAGGCTAACCAAGGTTTTCATAAAAAAATAAATAAACATTTTGAGCAAAAAGCTGGGAAAATTACTTTTTTGACAGACTACATCTGGATCAAATTCACAAAGATGATCAAAACCTAGATGGAGTAGATCGAGTCCATCAACACTCCCAAATCTTCAGTCCAATAGCTTGTCCTGGGTCGACATTTCATTCATAACATTAGGCAGTTTTGATTTATATGCTGTTTAATGTTGGTGTTCTTGTATTTTTACATATGCATATGATTCCATGTGATATCGCTTGTTTCTGCAGCATCTTTGCGTGTGTTTTGATCAGGAGATTCTGTACTCTTTCAGAAGATGCCTAATAGCGCCCCCTACCAAATAACAGCGAAAACACGAAAAGCCGGGAAATTTCGTCAATGGCAGGGGACCGTTGTCTCATAAATGCTGGAAATATACATCAAAAACAGTTAACAGTGCAGGTTTAGGGTCACCTTTGATCAACACTTTTATTCATCAAGGATGCGTTGAATTATTATTATTTTTTTTAATTGATTTCAAAATGTTTGAATAGAAGTGTATGTAGTTAGGCAAATTGATTAATTGGAGTTCAAAAGTGTTATTGTGTTGTAAGAGCTGCATAAACCCCCCTGCTGTATGTAAAATTGTACTTGCCTGTTCTTCTCAAATAGATCTTAAACCTGACCCAGGCTTTGAAAGATGTGAAGACCCCCATCCATTTGGTGCAGATGCCTCGTGTGGTGGTGGAGAGGAGCCGTGGAGGAGGACAGGGTCGTGTGGTCCAACTGGGCAATGCTTTTACCCAGACGTTTCACTGCAAGAGACCCTTTTTCACCTCCTGGTAAAGGGGCCTCACAGAGAGGATGAAGACTGGGTCCTATCTTTGATGGTTAGGGCCTATTCAGACACTGGATGGAGAACTTTCTGATAAGGACTTGATGGATGAATGTAGCAAAGGGAGAGACTTAAAAGACTCCACGGAGAATCTGAGGCCTTTTGTTTTCCTGAGCCTTTTCCCAGAATTCTCCTCTTCAGCTCATTATGGCTGTCAAGTTGGAATGTCAAAAGGGAATCGTTCTTTGAAAATGTTGGAAGTTATGTCGTGACAGCCTTTCTCAACTGCCAATTATTTTATAAGTATAGATATTATAAATGAAGAATGATGCTTAAAAATAATTTAAACTTGAAAAAAATGCTTGAATGTAACCTGCAAGTTTACAGTTTACACGTCTCCTGAGCACATTTCAACACCAAGGAACTCTGGTGACCGCGGTATTTAATAGGATGAATGTATTTGATGATTATGTAACAGGACGCTGGTGACGGCATATACATTGTTAAAGGTGGGTGCTTTGTATCCCCTGGGAAAAGTATAATTCCAAAAGGTTGTTTTCTCTCTTTCACACAATCCTGTGTATGCATCTTGGACTTTGTATTCCAGCTGAACGGTTGCTAGAGCAGAGCTGTATGTTAAAAATGATGTGAATAAAAAATAAAGAGGGGATTGGTTATATGACCATGTGTTTATTTTTACGTTTTTGATTTGTTTGTTGTTGTCGATCCCTTTAAGCCAGGGGAGCATTTTTTGTGTGGAAATTTATTTATTTTTTCTGGTTCTGTTTGAGGGGGAAAAAAGTGAAAGTGTTAATTTTTTTTTTTTTTGTATTAAAGATTTAAAAAAAAAAAAAAAATTCCCTCAATTTTCTAGTATTCACTCAAAAATGTTCAGAACACTATTTGATCCAAGGTTGAGTAGATCTCAACCTTTTTGATTTCATGCCCTCCCCCATCCCATTTTATATCCAATAAAATAATTTTAGATCTTGGCATAATTAGAAAGACAGTAGCATTTTTAACATTAAGTGACATATTGTGAATATTGGCGCATTCGGTGGTGTAACGGACATAGGACAGAAAGAGCTGTGCATGTAAACCTCACTCCCCTGGCCTCAAGAGGTGCGCTAGTGACGGCGGGCTTTAGTGTCCTTGTTAGCATGCCCATCTACCACTCGGAGTGGGTTGTGTAGGACTGGTTTTATTTGGTGCTGTGACCTATGGCTGTGACCCGGATGGGAGTGAGGTTTAGCAGGGTGAGTATAGCGGACGTGGGCCAGTAAGAGCTGTGTCTGACACCTACCGGTGTGCATGCAGTATCATCCAAAAATAAACGGACAGTGATTTGAAATTCGTAATGACTTACTGTATGATAGATTTATTCGTTGTGTTTCCTAAAATGGGCAGTTTGAGTGATCAGGTAACTCTTTACTTTAAGGGGTGTGCATAAGACTGACATGACACCTTCATAATCATGACATGACACATGTCATGTATATGAAGGTTTAATGCATGTTAATGACAACTGTCATTAAGTGTCATTCGCTCAATTATGACATTTGTAATGCAAATATGACATTGAGATGTTTTTGTCATGACAACTTGACAAAAACCAATACATCATAACCTGTCAGTGTCTTTGTCATGACAACTTGACATTACTAAGACAACCTGTCATAAATATGTCATAAACATATAACATTATAACATTTTAATGAAAAATTAAATTTGTACCACTGTTGAGGTCAAGAAAAATATTCATGAGACAGTTATAATGGCCTCATGACAGCCAATGTCAAAACCAACCACATGACGGTTTAATGTAATGTTAACCAATAAAGCTAAGTGGTTTCTTAAGTTTGATAATTAATCTGCTATACCATGTTTATGACATATTTATGACAATTTATTTTGTCTTGGTAATGTCAAATTGTCAATACCAAGACACTGACAGGTTATGATGTATTGGTTTATGTCAAGTTGTCATAACAAAGACATCTCAAACAATGTCATATTTGCATTAAAAATGTCATAATTGAGCGAATGACACTTAATGACAGTTGTCATAAACATGCATAAAACCTCCTTCATATTCTTGACATGTGTCATGTTATGATTATGAAAGTGTCATGTCAGTCTTATGCACACCCCTTCAAGTAAAGTGTTACCTCAGCTTTTTTTTTTGTTATTCAAGATTCAACTCAGTCGGTGTAATGTAATTTAAGTTGAAATGACTTAAACAGCCAAGTTGATTGTACTTAAATATAAGGCTTTTTTGTTTTAATTTAAAAATCACTAATATAGGCTATTTGTTTAGGATTTTGTGTCAATTATGTCAGTATAGCTGCTGCTCAGCTCATCTGTCAGTCACTACTGGAGGTGTCACAACATACGTCAAGATGTTCCGCGACAGTGTCAGTGGCACATGCCACTATCCACTCGCATATGCCAATGAAGACCAGATGTGCCAATAAGCATAGCGACATGTGCCATCGGCTTCTGTGCGTCCGATGCCATGTCCCTTAATGTTAATATCGCCTCTTTAGAAAGATATATATCTGCTAGTAAAAAAACAAACAAGCAAACAAATACAAAGAAATATCTTAGTTTTATTTTTAGTAGGTTTAGATTATTTTAATGCTTGTTTTATTGTTTTAGATAATCTTAAATCATCGTGAGGCTCCTTAGTAGGGCCATCGACAACATTGGTGTTCTGTCATTGTGCTGCCACGCTGTGGGCACTTTTAGTAATGAAAACCAGACACACTGAGCTCGTCCACCTACTGTATTTGCAGTGCAAAAAGTGTTCATGCTGTCAGTGTTTTTGTTCTATACTTGGTAGTACCTACCTGTATAAACCTAGGACATGAATAATGGCATCGTAACAGAAGTCCTGTTCCAGAGCAAAGGACAAAGTGACCGATATTTGCTACTTCTACTGTGTATGGAGTGCTGCATGTTCTTATAATGACCAATAGGTGGCAGTGTTTACTCACAAACGAACACCACTTCTTCACGCCCTGAGACAGAATGCCTTTTACTGTCTATGATGCCACCACATCCTGGATAGTTTTCTCACTGCTGTATCTCGCATGTCAAAACAAAGGAAACAACTTGATTAATTATCAAACTTAAGAAACCACTTAGCTTTACACCCTTTGTAGCTGGACTGAGAGAAACAAGTACTCAATTTGCTGTTCAACCATGTTCCCTTCAATACCTAAACAATGCTTGTTAAAGTCTATCAAATATCTGATATATTCTTTAGGCTATGTGAAATATTCCAGTGTTGGGATTGGGAAGGTTAACATACTTTGGAAATGTAATAGGTTACAGATTACAAGTTACCCTACTTAAATTGTAATAAGTAGCTAGTGTACACTATTTCAATTACTTTATTAAAGTAATGTAACTGATGTACATTTCCTACTTTTCTACATTTCTAAAGAAGGTTTTCAACTGTTAATCATTTTCAAACATTTAAACCAGGCAGGAGGATTAACCAGTAGCCTACTCACTGATTTACTGTCAGACTTTTAAAATCCTTCATCACTTGAATTAAGATTATAATAATTTAATTTTAAAGCACAGCCACCACAAAATCGGTTTTAGGCCTACTTTGAGATTGTTCTGAGCTTAAATACAGATTTCTGGATGAAATGATTTTTAAATTTCCAGCACTGGAACACATTTTTATCACTGGCCATGGTGGCAACTCTCAGACAGATTGTAGGCTACTGTAGCATAAAAGCTTTCAGAAGCAATATGGATTGATGTGATTGGCAGACGTGGTGCGCTGCAAATTCAAACAAGGGAGCCAATCAGAAGCATCAATCGCTTTAAGTAACGGTAAGTAAAAAAAGAAAAAAAAAGACAATGTCAGTCTGAATTAAACTAAGAATGAACTAAAGAAAAAGAAAAAAAGCATGCAACCTTATAAACATTATAAAGTCAGGCTGTTCTATTAAAGTTAGGCTAGGCTATTTATTCTCATATTGCATTCATACATTCTAAATAGGCTGATTGTAACGGCATGCTGATATTTAAGAAATATTAGTATCCTATCTCAAGTAACAAAATACTGAAAAATAAATGACAAATTCAATGAATTATTAATGTTTCAGCATCAATATTACTGCCTTTGTTCTACATTATTTTCCTGTCAGACAGCTCACATGTGGCAAACTAAATTGAAGCGGTCATAAACTGCATACACAATCTGGAGAAATGTGTTGTCCTGTTTTCCCTCTTTCACATTAAAGTAACAACAGGTAACTTTTCAACCTTCATAATATATTTCCAAGTCTCTTGTGATGGTACATCGACTTACAATAGGTTGAATGACACGTCTGCCATAGCCTGACGGGGTCTGTAGCGTTTTTAATCGTACTTTTAAACTTCGGGTTTCGGGTAGTAACCGGCGAACAAAGAGAACTACAAAATTCGACTGCTTTACGGCATATACGTCACTTCCACCACCACCCCCACTTCCTTAAAATCGGACTTGCGAGCCAAATGTTATAGTCATGGCCGAAGCAGCACAGAAAAACAAGAAAGCAAAGGTTTTATCGGAGCAAAGCAAAAAGAGAAAAAGAGAAAGTGATCGCGTTAAAGGCAGAACGAGGATCAACATTGCAGAGCTGCCAACTCACGCATTGGCCGTGAGACACCCGCATTTGATTGGTTTCACACGCTCACACGTACGCCACACCCCCGGTTTCTCACGCTAAATTGTCAACCCGGTCGGTCAAATCCCTGAAAGATGAGTTTATCTATAGATCTACCTGTTGAGCCACTCGTGATCGACAAGTTATACCGCAAATTAGTTCAAATCTCCCGGAATCTAGAGCGAGCGCGCACGCGAGACAGAGACTGTGCTCCAACGCGCGCGGACGGCAGAGAGAGAAAGCGAGCGAGAGACCTTGCGTGTGCAGGGAGCATCGAACCCCCCATCGAAAAAAGAATGCCTCTCTCTAACCTCTCTAATTCGCTAGAGTAGTAGCGAATTATCAATCTGGTAGCTAGTAAACGATATTCTAGTTTTTGATGGTTAGCTATCGCTAGTATTCTCGTTCTGATTTGAACTTTGCAATCGATGAAATGCAAATAGCAAATGTTTGACCTAAAAAGTGTAGTCTACTCAACATGTACAAAGAAAGGAGGAAGATTATTAATAAAATCATATTTTAGGATACCTAACATGTCTGTGATATGTGTTTATTTGTCTTGCCTCAAGCTATAATGCAAATCGATTTGTAAAATTTGCAGATTCATTTATGGTAGCTTGATATTATAATATTGACGATATATGGTTATTATCAACCACTCAAACATTGCATTGAAGTATCATATAGATCCAGTAAAACGGTAACCAATAGACTAGGCTACTATAATGACGCTGGCTTGTAAACGTGAGCATCGCGATCATTTGTCGTTAGAAAAAAAATAAAACCCATGAAATTATATTCATATGACATGCTGAAATATATGCCACTGTACCTGGGATGAAGACATTTCACACGCGACGCAAGCAGAACACCTGCATGTGACCTCCTCCTACAGTGTTCAGGGCTATCCTGGTTGTCAACAATTGCACGTGCATGTAGGATGACAGAGTTTACGACAGTAGTAGAGGACAATACTGTTTCCCAACTGTAGGGGGAGCCCGAGAGCAAAAAACGACCTGTTGTTACTTTAACACACTATCATTTATCAATGTGGGAACTCTCCTCTAGCTCTTTCTCAGAAGAAAGATGGAACACTCTGAAATGTTCTTCTCTCTCTCTCTCTCTCTCTCTCTCTCTCTCTCTCTCTCTCTCTCTCTCTCTCTCTCTCTCTCTCTCTCTCTCTCTCTCTCTCTCTCTCTCTCTCTCTCTCTCTCCTCTCTCTCTCTCTCTCTCCTCTCTCTCCTCTCTCTCTCTCTCCTCTCTCTCTCTCCTCTCTCTCGCTCTCTCTCTCTCTCTCTCTCTCTCTCTCTCTCTCTCTCCTCTCTCTCTCTCTCTCTCTCTCTCTCTCTCTCTCTCTACATCCACCCTAACTTTCTTCACACACATCTTATCTGTCCTTTCCTGGCTTGTTTTTCAGTTCCCAGAAAAGCACAACTGTTTTTTTTCTGTTGGATTGGTTCATAAATGTGACTCCATAAGAGGGGTTAGCCTATTTACCTTTCTTGGAAATCAGATTGCTGGAAGTGTTAAGGGTGTAAAGGTGACAGATTTCTCTGGCTGGTATGACTTTGAGTCTGGCCTCGGCTTGCAGGCTTTGCAATGACATTTCCCTCTTTGTTTGAGCGGTATCTGCATTATGTAAGCAGACGCTGAGATCACCCTTGAGACAAAGACACTGACATTTTCTTTTCAAACATTGGTGTTGGCTTTAGTAAAAAACTTATTAGTAACGTGGTCACACTTTTAAGATTAAGGTCCAGTTCTCACTATTAACTATAATTCTGCCTCGATGAACTCATAATTACTGCTTATTAACAGTTAGTTAAGTTTAGGTATTGGATTGGATCAAGGGATGTAGATATGGTCAGAACAATGCATTAATATGTGCTTTATAAGTACAAATAATCATCACTAGGAATGTCAATTATCAGAATATTCATAATTTTCAAATATATATATATATTTTTTGTTTAGTTTATTTAGTTTGACAGGGACATTGTACATTAATAAAACATTTCTGTAAATGTACCAGAATTAGCCAAAGGCTATTTTTCATCCGTAGTCCCTGGACAAGATGTTACAAGTCAACCTAAAGAAAAAATGATTAAGAATACATAATAGAATTACACAATACCATAAAAAGCTGTTTAAACAGTTTTGGATCAATTAAAACAATCAAGCAAATAGAAACAATAATAGGATGGCTAGCAGATATGAGATTCTAATGTTGACAAATCTGATTAACCACTTTTTCAATTGAACCCTAAATAAAGCATATGTGTCTAGATCTCTTATAGTTGTCGGAATACTATTCCATTCTTGTGCAGCTTTGACAGAAAAGGCAGACTGACTAAATTTACTTCGTCTAAGCGGTATGATGTCTTAATGCACCTCTTGTAAAGCGATAATCAGTTGTTCTAATACGAACTAACTGACCAAGAGGGGGAGAAGATAAACCATAAATAATTTTATACATCAGGCATATATTAGCATACTTAATCATGTTTTCCCAACTTAAGAGTTTATATTTTTCCAGTATTGGACAATGATGAGAATGTACCGATTTCTTATCAAAGACCTTAAGTGTACGTTTGTATAAGGTTTTAGAGTCACTGAACTCGCCTGAGACCAGGTGGTTAAACAGAAAGTCATGTGAGAAATAACCATAGAATTCATAAACATCTTAGCAGCTTCTAATGACATGTTATCTCTAGTAAGCCTAAAATGATATAGATTAAACTTAACCTGCTTACAAACCTTTTGTACGTGAGCTTTAAATGTAAGTTTAGAGTCAATCAGTATTCCCAGATATTTATATTGTGGCACTACCTGCAGCCTCATCCCTGACACGTAAACATCAGACTCCCTATTAATACTATTAGACTTAGATAAAAACATACATACTGTTTTGAACACATTTAGTTGCAAGCAGTTCTCTTTTAATGAAGCAGTTCAGTTTAAATGAACACTTAATCATAAAAAATAACATAAAACACTTGTATGAATTCAACAATTCTGTACCGTTTAAAAAATATTGGTATATTGGTACATATATTTAGTTCACTGTATTTAAGTGCATTTGTTTGTTATTATTAATAAATAATATATTATAATTTTTTAATATAAATTATGTCAATCAATATCAGCAGGTCAATTAATAATTTAAGTCGTTAAATATTGTACATCTCGTTCTATCTAATACCTTGACCAGTTTCTTATTTTTTTAGGACAAGTATTTCTATTTTCAATTATTTTTATAATTCACTGTTTTAATGCAAGTTTAGTATCAATTTGAGATTAATAATGTGAGTGCTGAACACAACTGTACAGAAATTTGTCAAAAATTTAAATATGAATGAAAGTCGAACATCAATCATTAAACGCAAACGCATCATAGATGGAAGCCATTCATGCTGTTTTAATACATTTAATAGTGCATTTTGACCATGATTAATCTGTACAGAAATAACATTAATAATAAAAAAGATAAACAACTTTCTCATTTCTGTAACTTAGAGTGTAACATTTACAATAAAATAAGATACATACAAAAACAAGATATGAGTGATATAAATACAGAGGCGTTTAAATTAACTGTCATTGTCATGCGTTATTCTCTGTTTGGCAGCATACGCTTAATTTACACACGTTTATGATACACCGCCGTGGACAGGCACGTAAGTAGTAATAAATCGAGACATCAAACCCAGGACCGTCCGTCATAAAGCGCCTCAATAGGAATACTGGACTCATCACGTCAGAAAGAACTGTGTTGGATGATTTCAGCACTCCTACTCTGATTCGCTGTGTGACCGCAGGCCTGGTTATATTTAAGTGTAAATGCAAGCATTGTTACAATTTTAGACTTTTACTTCATTTCTGGTTAACACTGACAAAAACAAACAGACATCACTTCTCCTCATACATTCTCTACCATTCTCTGACAAAGTTTCCGGCTTGGTAGCCCCTATAATCAAACCTGAACATCCAACCCAAACAAAAAACTTTTCCTATCCTTTCAGTTTTTTCGTAAGGCTCTTTTCCCAGGACTAGAGATGTTAAATGGCCAAGACTGTTGAGCTCACATGAATTTAATTGGTTTGCAGCAATGATCTCGACCAATCACAGGCCTCGAGGTGAGTAAACTGTATGTTCTTCTTTGGAGTCCTGTGTGGAATCCTGAAGAATTGGTCCATCGGTATATTGGTCTCAGCTTTGGTTTTGGTGCTGTTGGAACCTTCTTTTTCTCCATCACACATTTCCTGTCTTCCTTTCAAAGGTGTGCCAGCCACCACCTTCTGTCTTGTCTATAGACAAACATGTCATGTCCATCCATTCATCCATCCATCTGTCCATTCTCTATAAGGAAAGCACTGTACACAGCTTTGCAGATACTATGTAACAGTGATGCACACAGGAATAGGTATAAACACTGTTTTGCAGCGGGTGCCAGTGCATAGAATATGTCTCATTTGTCAATAATACACACACATAAACATCAGACACACTATTCATATGCTCACTTCCACAGTCATTCAAAAATACACACACACATACTTGCTTCTCAGAAGCAAAAGCACCTCCCATCTCATGTAGTCACCCTATGGCATATTCAGTAACAAGGTCAAGCGTTGTGACGTCAAGGATGATGATGTCATAGCAGCAGGAACGCCTATTTCCAGTCTTTCAGGCTTGTCATTTGATGGCAATCAAAATGGCAAGAACTTTGACCAATGTAGCTTGTTGATTTCGGCACAGTTGACAGTCCGTATCACCTAAGGGCTCAGATCGTGTGTTAAGGGAGTTTAAAATAATCTTCCTCTCTAATGCAAGAGTTTGTTGAGAGGTGAAATGAAACGTCAAAGTGCACACCAGGTGTGTGTGTGTGTGTGTGTGTGTGTGTGTGTGTGTGTGTGTTTATTTGTCCAGGCAGGTGAAGGAGTCTCGTATCCTCACCACCTCTGCAGCACACAGGTGACCATACAGCTTATTGTACCATTCAGGGCAACGACCCCTACAATCACAGAAAAAAAGAGTGATGAAGTCCTTTACACGTCATTGTATTTAATTAAAATATTTGAAATAAATATTGAATAAAAAAAATTACATAATTATTTTTATTAAAAATTATATTGTTTTATATTAAAACAAAATATTGAATTCAATAAAAATAAAAAGAATGTTACATATTATGTATTCATTTTAGTAGAGTTTAATAGTTTTTATTTTAATTAAATAATTACAATTATTATAAATAAATATCTCATTTGAAAATAAGATATATTTTCATTTCATTATATATATATATTTTTTCATTTCATTATATATATATATATATTTTTTTTATTTATTATTTCATTATATGTATATACATATATATATATTGTATTTGTGTGTATGTTTAATATTTAAATACAAATTAACATTTTATGAAAATAAAATAATTGGTACATAATGTATATACAATTTTATAATTTAAATATTTAATTTAAAAAATACACATTTTAATTTAAAATATAATAATTATTATAAATACATATTTCATTAAGAATAATAAATATTAGTATTATTAATATATAATATATATAATAAATACCTATAAAATAATTATCATTATCACTTTTTTAAATATTACATTTTATATTATAAAAAAATTGTTAGGATTCACACAAAATTCTACCTCATCCTAACAATTAATTAAAAATGGAATTAAAATATTAAATAAAAAAATATATACATTTGTTCTGAAAGACATTGAGGTTCCTTTCCTCACCTGTAGTCTATTCTGGAAATGTGTGTGAGACGGCTCTTGTTGGATCCGCAGGGTTCGATGTAATAGCGAGAGGTCAGAACGTTAGTACGAACACCCAGCGCCGCCGCACTCTCATGATCCACCGACACACACACCAAAGCACACACTCCCTTGGGCAAGTCTGTCACCCACGACCTGAAACATAAAAAAAAAAAAAAAAAAAACTCTAATTTCGGATTCTAATTTCAGTTATAATTGTAGCATGGAAAACGTTGTGTTTCTAATCACCTGAGCACCACGTGATCTCTTGGCGGATGGGGCGCCATGGAGTTCCTGACGTACTGATAGACTTCTGTGTTATGCTCTAGTGCCTCCACAGTCCTGCACTCTAACAGGTCCTCATCCCAGTGTTCTTGTTCCCGCAGAATCCGCTGTAACACGTCCTCAGCGGGCGCTGGCACGTCCACGCACACTTTCCACTGCCGTAAAGACGACCCGTCCTGAACCTGTCGTGAAAGATGATGCTATACGGTCATTAACAGTTCCAGCACAATACTTAACTTGTATGATATTACTCCTAATTGTGATTTCCTGGAATTCTATAGGTTGCTCAGAGGATTCTATACTGATTCATTGCGGGGGTGTCCAATCTCGCTCCTGGAGAGTCAATGTCCTGCAGAATTTATCTCCAACACACTTGCCTGGAAGTCTCTACTTATCCTGAAGAACTTGTTTAACTGGCTCAACATGTGTTTAATTAGGATTTGAGCTCAACTCTGTAGTTTAGTGGTCCTCCAGGAGCAGGTTTGGATACCCCTGCTTTATGGGTACATGAAATCATGTCCAAAGACAAGGGAACTAGGCTGAGGGAACTCTGTGATGAACACAAGTGTATTTTGGTTGGTGTGAAGTGCTAGAACAACCGGCAAACTGATGTCATGGTGGGCTCTAGGCCAAAACAGAGCTAGGAAAAGACACTTTCACATGAAAAAGGTGATGTAAGGGGGAAAAAAAGACAGCTTTTTCATTAGGCACAAGCAAGAAAATGAGCAAAGGAAGGAAGGGAGCTTGAACATGAAATGTGACTCGAAAAGGGTGTGTATTTATAAAGTTCCCCTACCTTCTTATATGCAAGTTCGGCGTTCTCTGGAGTCGAGCAGCTGTCATAACCTTTGAATTTGTCCTTGGCTTCTTTAAGCAGGGCATCAATACTGTCTTTGAGCAGACTTTGGTAGCTACAGGACCCACAGTCTTCCACCAACACCTCCATCCGCATGGGACTTAAGCCCTGCTCCACGTAAGAGTTCCTACAGCATGACATCTCTTCTGGGATCTGAAAGAAAAAGAAGGTATTAATAAACTAGCAATCCAGGCTTTTTCATGCCGGTCTAGGCTGGTTTGGTGCTGTTAGGCCAGCATAACCATAATCTAAATAACCACCAGCAAATCTGAGATCAGCATGATCTTTGTGATGAAACACATCATGCTAGTTAAGATAGTCAACGGCCCGATGTTGAAACCAGCACACCAGCAAACCATTTTAGGTTCCAGCTGACAAAAGACAACATATACAAGCTAGCGTTTTCAGCAGGGATGTATTATAGAGAACAAAATTAATTAAAAGAGGAACTCTTTTATGACTAGTTTATAACATGCAAATAAACATTAGCATTAACTTCACCTATGGGAGCAGCCAGCAGAGAGTCAACATCGTAAGCTCAATTTTACATAATGAAAAAATCATGATAATGTTTGTACAGTAAAAAAAAAAAAAAAAAAATTGGTGTAATTTTTTTTTAAACTAAGAAATAAATAAATGTCACAAACTCAATCACAAAGAAACGGCAAGTAACAGATTGAATTATATGTGAAATTTAACATTTTTCTTGTAAAACGTAACTATATTAATCTTTGTTTAATAAAACACTAAACAATAAATACAACTTTTTTCACAGTGTAGTATACTAGTTTTGTCAGTCTAAAATATGAAGGGAAGAGAAGTGACAAGAGTGATTAATTTATAACTGGAAGTGGCTCATCCTGTTTGTGTGTGTGTGTGTTGTCCAGCGTTCTGCCCTTATGAGTGAGTGTTTTTGTGCGTGTCCTGTCCTGCTCCCTGTCCTTTTCCTGCCTAACTGGTGATGTTTATTATTTCACGGTTCTTGTCCTTTTCCAGCATGTTGTTGAAATAAACTTGTTATCTGCGTACAGCAAAAAGCATTACGAGCGCGGCCAGACCTTCCTCATCAGATTTAGGGGCGGAAGACCTTTAATACAATATGCTATCTTTCTGTTACTCATTCTGAATTATTTGCTCTCTATAAATAGGCCCATTAAGAAGAAAATAGCTTTTTCTAATAGCCCGAAATTGAGTTATTTTCTTATGTAAATGGCTCCACATAATCAGCTTAACTTAATAATGGAGTTTGTTATGATCTGCTCAGGGAAAGCAGTGGCACATGGTTTAACAATTGTGCAAGTGTGTAGGTGAACATTACAAGACAATGCTGCTTTGTGGACTTCATTTCAGTCGGATGCAAAATTGAATTTCTTATGTTTTTCAACTTCTTCTGACTTTCATTATTTTAAACTTATCCAGTTAAGAACTTCCTTCCTGACCTCTAAATAGGCACTAAAAGGGAAAGTGTGTGTCTATGTATGTGTACATTACAAAAATATTTGCGACAAACCTGCTGTTTGCTATTTATTTACTTAAAGTTTTCTACAATTCCCGCACTGATCGAAAAACAACACTACTAGCTGTAGCCATGGCTGCTAATTCTGTAGGCATTTATGAGTGTTTGTATGGGCAAATTAGGAAGGATTGGTCATTGCATAACATCTGCATTAATCTTAACTTAAATAAATTCAGGGGTTTTTAGATGCTGTTTTGGTAGCAGATGTGTTGAAATGCTGTAGCGTGAGCGTCTGCACGTTAAACAACAGTGCATTTGTCTTTGTACCTGAGCAGCATATGACAGAGAGACACATCTGGTGCAGAGTGATAAGACCAACAGTTTTAAACTGTTACTGACACGGCTTTGACAACATTGATATGCGTGAGAGATTAAAGTTTTGTCTGCTTTTTTCTTAAAACATATGTGTTTGTGTGTTTCTGTTGGACAAAATGCACTCAGAGATAAAGTCATGCTCACCAGGAAGAGTTTTCTGCACTCCTGAATCATATGTGCTAAGCCATGTGTGGCCGCCAGGTTCTCGTTCAAGTCCCTTTGGTCTGGTTTTCCCAAGGTGTTCTTTCTGTTCATGACCCTGTGATAAGGAAAACACATTAAAAGGAATATCCGTGTAAAGTAAAAATGATGTTTGATGCGAGCACTTATCCAATCTGGGTGTGACGGCTAAAATTTAATGCTACATTTTTAAGTGCAGTGGGCATTCAAAGCCTTACGTAAGTCATCTCTCTTTTTTTAACCTATTCTTCCCTGGTTTCCTGTTTTTGTAGGGCGGTTTTTCAAGCGAGATGGAGTATAATTGCATGGTTTAAGGGTTTGAAGTAGTCGCAATACAAATATGCAGTTTGCAATTAAAAATTTGAGCAGATCTATGTGAAGTCTGTTAACAGGCTACACACACACACGCACCTGGGTGAGGAGCTCTCTCTCCGCAGTGTGTTGAGGTGGAAAAGAGAGGGTGCCAAACACACAGCCAGGTTAGTGCAGGTCATCTGGTTTTCACCCACGCTGGCTGTTACATCACTCAGGAAGCACAACAAAGTCTGAAGGGCCTCTCGGTTCTCGTCCGGTAAAAGCAACACGGCGGCCCTCACTGCCTGCAGACGCTGCTCTTTGGGTACGTCTGAAAACGACAGAGTTGTTTCATTAGTTTACTCTGAACACAGTGTATGATTGGTCGATCTGATCACAAGTGGAAGATGCTAAATACAGGCGTAAATGGAATGTTTTGAGATTGTCCACTTTCGACCACTTGCAGAGGTAGTCGAAAACGCATTCGACCGGATTACTTTTGTATTATAAACGCTCATGTGGTCGAATGTGTTCAAGCAGCGGCAAAACACCGTCTACTGACCTAATATGTTAACATTATGGGAAGCGTGCTAGCCAGACGAGATTTGTAGTCTGGAGACCCAAGTTTGGTTTTAAGACAAAAAAGCATACCAAGCACATTGCTCTCTGACCATTCCTGATTTCAAACACAAAGATCTGAAAAAGCCCATACAGTACATAGACCCTCCCCTTGAAGAAATCAGGACAGAAAGGGTTAAGAGTGGACAAAAGAGACGAATTAAAACACCAGGTTTTAATCTACTTGTGATCCGATCGACCACATTGCATCTTAATCATCAAAACGTCTCAGGTTACGACTGTAACCTTTGTTCCCTGAGAACAGGGAACGAGACACTGGATCTCAGCGGTATACATGGTCCTAAATGCAGCTGTGCGTGCCTTCGCCTCTCTGAACTTTCCAACCACCGCCTCCACGGAGGTGCCGAAAAGCTCAGAGGGTGAAAACGGCGAATCGAGGAGAAAGCATTTCTCTTTCTCCCCAATGTCGGCCAGGTTCAACCACAGATGTCTCTCCGTGGCCACTATCGCCATCATCGACCGGCCGATCGCGGCAGCAGTCTGTTTGGTGGCCCAGAGAGCTAGATCTGTGGTGTGGTGCAGCTCAGTAACCGCCTCAGGGGCCCCACCCCCTGGTCGAGATCCCCCAGCAGATCGGCCTGGTATACCTGCAACACCGCCATGGTGTGCAGGGCAGCACCGACCTGACCCACTGGCGTGTATGCTCTGCCATTCAAACTGGTAGGGTTGGAGCTCTCTTATAGTGTCGATGTCCGCTCTCCTAACGCCTCAACGGTGGATACGGGCAGAATATGGGTTCTTCCATGTCCTCTTGATCTCAATATGGAGATCAGGAAGAAATGAAAGGCTCACCTGAGCTGGTGGTTTATGACCGGGGAGAATCGATGGTGTTCGATAACACCAACCATGCTCAGCATACACGGGGCAGGGTGGCTGAGAAGATTCAGGATCTATCCGATTATCACCACCCTTGTCAACCATCTCCTGTTTGTCCGGAAGAGCACTCGCTGCTGGACTAAGTTCTCTTTTTTATAGAAAAACTTTCATCATACACCTGCAGCTCACCCTCGTCAGCCGCTGAATCGTCTGAGAGGATTACAGCCCTCTCCAGGCGATTGGCGAGCCCCATCTGGGAACCCCATAACGTCCGTCACCGCTTTGCTTTTGCTTTTTTTTCAGCATAAGCGGGACCTGAGCCGCAAGGTCCAGACGCCAGTTCCCCCGAGATCTGCCTGTCTGCGCTCTTCCTTCCCAGACAGAAAACGCACAATTAAGGTGTGTGTCACCCGGCGTCAAATATCTTGAGCACAGGTCTGCACACTTCTGAAAGCACTCAACCTTCTCAGTGCATTTCATAATTACCCGATTTTCAAGGGCTTACAGACAGAACAGTCCCTGAAGATGAAAAGGTGATTGTCATGTTTGCAAGGTGCCTTTTTATACTTCCAGGTTGCACGTTAATGAAGTCAGCGGCTGTTGCCGGTCAATGTGATTGCCGTGATTTAAGACACCTGTCACGCCTGAGGCGTTCCCCAAAGCGTCATTCGACGCAGTGCGAGTTCCCTTTCGAAAGGGAACTCATGGTAAACAAAGTCTAAAAAAAAGTATAACTAATGATATATTTTTTAATTGAATTCAAATATGTATTATATTTATATATTTAATATGTAATATTTGTATTTTAGAATCTTTATATCTTTATATTTTTCTTATTATTTTTAATATTTACATTTTTTTCCCCCACATTTTAATCTAAAAATAGCTAAATAGTTAATACAATCAATACACCCACAACACTATCCTTTTTCATTATGTCATTCAGAGAAGGAAGGAAGGAAGGGAGTTAGTCCTGATCTGGGAGGGGTGTTCAAACTTCAGAAATCAACAATATAAACCAACTGGACTGACAGAAGAATCTAGCCCATTCAAACCGCACAATCTCTATATTCAGCATATCTGCAATGTGTTGTAATATGCCACTGAAAAAAAAAGCGGCTTTTGAACAGCAAAGGACGGATTGATTGAACTGAAATGTCATGTATGGAATTGTGTGTGAGTGTCCGTCAGATGATGTCTGTTATTTCCACCCTTGGGAATGAAAGACCCTGTGTGAACACAAAACAGGCACACACAAACCCTTGCTTTTCTGTGTGGGATTGAGACCTCTCTTGTGGTTGGGGTCAGTTATAGTGTTTGAGAGGACATATTTGTGCTGGTTGTTTTCTTCGTAATTTTGGTTGGGGTAAAAGACCACTATAATCAAGCTATTTTCCTGAAAGACTGGAGTTATAATGCTGCTTATTGTGAGCCTGTCCAAGGAAGAACAATGTACTATAATAGTCACAGTATCAATATAATATCATGTTCTGTTCACTACAAATGGAATAATCACTGTGATTTTTTTGACACATGGCCGACAGACCTCTTAAATTACATTAGAGTAGTCTATAAAATTATATTATATTCTCGTTACATTTTCTAAATGGAACATTGTTTAATATAAAATGAAATAAATGAATGAAAAAAATATTTTGGCTCAAAACCAGACACAATTTCATATACTTGTACTTTGTAACAGACTAATTTATGGATGGTTTGCTGTACGTGTTTAGAATTGTTCCAAGATTCTCATATTTTTCTGCCGAGCACACACACATATTAGAGAGTTTGTGTGCTGTGAAATAGCTGTGGTAAGTACACACTAGACAGCTTGTGAGTTACAACTTGGTGCTGGCACTGAATCACATTCTGATTTATAGGTGCCAAAACGTCATTTGACAGCTATTTCCTGAACTTGTTTAGATTTCTTCACCCATCCAAGAACAAGCATCTACAGTATAGTACAGTCTTTGTGTAGTTGTGAGTTGCCCTCTGGATATGAAATCCCTTGTTCTTTTAATGTTTGAGTTCTTGTTTCAAAAAACAAGATATCAATGTTTGCGAGTACATTTTGTATAGGCATATGTCAGTGCAAGTGTGTGGTCTACAAAACAATGTAGAAAGTGAAAGTGAATTCTATGCATGTTCTTACATTGATATATTTGCAGAAAGGTATCAGACAGTTTGCTGGTAAGCAGAGGCTCCGGAAGGTCTCGGAAATACTGCTTTAGCATGTCAGCCACGTCATAAGCTGATTGGCCCTCGTAGTTGACTCCGCCCCCACCAGCACCACATGATTCGTTCATTTGGCGAAGGGCTTGGATACGTGACTTCACCCCTGATTTCCTAAACAACCCCACCTGTAAAGAAAGATGGTTAGACATTTAGTATAAATTGTCAAAAACACTTTGCAATTGCAATTACGCCCAATTATGTTTTGAAGTTGCTACTGAAATGCAAAATGTCTTTAAATGCAGGGGCTTCAACTTATCTTCCCTTATTCATTTGAATGCTCTCTTTCTTTTTCAAACTGACAGCTAAATAGATGGATTACCACTGTGACCGTGAGTTTCCCAAATGCAGGAAAGACATTTTTAGGAAAACTCCCTACCTCTTCTTACATAACCAAGTTATGAAGCCTGTAAATATCTAAAATTGTAACTATTATGTAACTTGCCAAGTAGTTCCTATCTGACACCAGAGAGAGAGAGAGAGAGAGAGAGAGAGAGAGAGAGAGAGAAAGAGAGAGAGAGAGAGTCCATAGATCACTTGCTTTCTCATAAACACCTTTGGAAAGGAATTTCAACCATGTGGCTAACTGTGGTAATATCTAACTAGTGGATATATGGAACCAGGACATTCAGGGATATTTTGCTACATGCAAACTTAGACTGAGAGTGTTGAACTCAAGTATGTGGTAAGAAAACAACAGATGTCCTGTGCTTAAATATGGCCTTGTTGCATGTAGGAACACAACAGGGGATATACAACTAAACAGCTGTTCAAATAGGGATCATTTAACTAGGTTATGACCTTGACCAGACATTATTTTTCTCTTTGCAGCTTATTAATAACAAATATTGAGACGGTTGTTTTTCTACAGAGGACTGAATATACCACAGAACAAACCAAAGTTGGGTATGCTATGACGTGTTTGTGAAATCTTCTGTAAGCTTTGAAACATATGTTTGGACATGTGCGTACTTGCATATGTGCACGTCTGTCATCTCTCACCTGGTCGAGGCATTGGCTCCGTAGGTAACGCATGGCTTGCTGAATACTCTGAGGCAGGGGTTGTCCGCTCCTTTGAACTATCACCTGCAGTGGAACACCAAACACACTCCTGTCTTTATAGTCTCGAACCTTGATCCGCTTCATAAACTTGGGAACAGCCCTGTAAAGCACACAAAGATGTATATATAAATACAAACTGACATTACAAACAGTGAAGTGCTGTTTTATCATTCTATACAGATACTTGTTTAAAAAAGAAGCTTATAACCAAGTACTCTTGCTGTTTTTACTCATTTACTCCCAACATTGCATAGTAGTAATTTAATGTCAAGTCATATCTCTGTAATAGTACATACATACTGAAAAAAAGGCAGATTTAAAACATTTTCATCAATAATACATAAATGTTCAGAGGCACACATGAGCAGCATGTGTCAACAGGGTGCTGGTTTGCAAGTGTATAAGTGTGTAGATAATTGTGTATTTAATGGGAAAACATCTAGGGGGGGTCATATGGGCACTAAAAGCTGTTTCCACCTTTACAGACAAAAGGATAAACACTGTGAGAGCAGACAATGGCTCTGAGGAGTAGAAGGGATATAATGGAACAAACACATGTGTGGACATCCATGTGGCAGGTTGTTTGTGTTTCCGACCGACAGTGTATTTGTCTGTGCATTTGTAAGTGTGCATGTCTCTTAGGTGCTGAATAGCAGGTTTCTCACTATCATGATGTATGGTGGTTTCACATACTGAAATATCTTATTTTATATGTGGTGATGTGCAAGTATGTGTAAATGAACACTAATAACAGGAACAGATAATTTACCGAACTGCAAAGCCACAGTAATGCCAAACCCCAATGAGCAAGGAAATCAGGGAAAGGGGAAAAGCAGAAAAGAGATAGATAGACAGACAGACAGGCAGGCAGGCAGGCAGGCAGGCAGGCAGGCAGGCAGGCAGGCAGGCAGACAGACAGACAGACAGACAGACAGACAGACAGACAGACAGACAGACAGACAGACAGACAGACAGACAGACAGATAGATAGATAGATAGATAGATAGATAGATAGATAGATAGATAGATAGATAGATAGATAGATAGATAGATAGATAGATAGATAGATAGATAGATAGATAGATAGATTTTGTGTATTTATGATGTGTATTCATATTTATCTGTGTCCTCACCAGCTGAAGCCATGCTTGTTGGTGGGTGTGTATCTCTCCAGTAGAGCAGTAAGTTTGAGCAGGCTGTATTTCTGGAGGAGGTTCATCTGCAAAACTGACTGACATCCAACTTGTAGCACTCTTGACGACAGACTTGGCCTGTGGGAGATCTGGAAACTTGGCCAGCGCAGTTTCTGAGGTCTGCAACATAAACATTCACACAAAAGTTACACCTAACCAAGCTCAAGCCATCACAAAATGTTCAAAACATAGACATTATAGACAAATATAAATTAGTGTTTATAAACTGCAGGTCATAAACCACACAGAATTTATTATGGTAACAAAACATTCACTCTCACAAGTACACCGAAAAAGTACCTTGACTTACACATATTGTGTATACACACATAAACACAAGCTAAAGGATCAGCTGCAGATAACAGATATTAATCAAGGCCTCTATCACCAGGTGGGGGGTAGAATTCCTGTGGTACATTCCACTAGGATTCTGTATCTTTCAAGTCACTTGTTATGTAAGGAGAGCCGTTCTGACATGCTCTCTCCCTCCCTTTCCCTTAATTCAGCAAGCTTTATTGCCATGATAGTTTTCCATAGAGTTTTGCCAAAGCTCTAAATTACTACAGGAATGGTTTTGGTAGAACTGCCAATAAGAAAACGTAAGAAATCCCTGTCTCATAGATTACTCAGTGTGTGTAAGAGTTTCACCTGTTGGTTCGTGTAAGTGATGCTCCCACACCAGAGTCACATCTTTCACGCGAGCTGAGTGTCTCATCCCTTTCTGCTAGCGGGTTTCCAGTGCTGTCCTGGTCACTTCCATTCTCTGTCTCTTCTAAGTGGTTCTGCAGTGGGGATGATGGACAAGGAGATGCAGAATCAAGGGCTGAATCTGAATCCCCTTCCTCTTCCTCTTCATCCTCCTCTTCTTCCCCAGTTCCTGTTTCTGACCAGGCATTGACCAGTTGCTGCAGGCCACTGACTCGCTCCAACACGTCCTCAAGTTTTGGCTCATCCTCTCCTTCTGCTTCGTCTTCATCATCTCCCACTTCTGAGAAAGGAACATTATCATAGACACTCAATCGACTGTCTAGTGAGGTGGCAGAGCCCCTCCGGGGTGGGCGCCGACTTAAGTTGTTGTCGCCACTACGATAGGATCCTCCATCCGCAAGTGCTTTAGGAAAAGTGCCAGGCTTGTGGCCTTCAGGCAAATAAAAGAAGATTACACCTCCTTCCTCTTCTCGACTCTCTTCTTCCTCCGTCTGTCTATTATCTGAACTCTGACGGTTGCGTCGATTGTTCTCGGCAGTTGAGCTGGGCTCCATCCTCTTACTTTGGGTCTGGTGGTTCTGCTTTCCTTCTTGGTCTAGCGAAGGTTTCAGCACAACGAAATTAAATGGGTCGAAGCCTTCCAGATACATACCACCTCTCTTGGTGGACCCAGCTGCTGTGCTGTGACTACGTGCTCTTGAGACCGGACTGGGCGTACTTACAGCGCTCCCACTGCTGGCCTCTGACTGGCTACTCCCTGCACTCCCACTGCTTGTCTGCGTTGAATAGGAGATGTTTCGGTTTGCATTGCGATCCAGAGTTGCAATGTCTACACAGTTGAGGCGTCGCAGTTTGTCTTCGTCAAGACCCTCTTTCGGCACTGGCCCACTGATCTCAAGCCTGCCTTGCCCAGCTACAGCTTTCTTCTTGCGCTTGGAGGCTGCATTGCTGCTGGTGCGTAGCCGCAAGCTTTCCATGCGCTTCAAGAAGCTCTTTGCTCTTGAACGTGTGCTTTTTTCAGCGCCACCACCTATCAAGCTTGGTTTTAGATCAAATGGAAAGCTGCCGCGTTCCAGCGGCGATGGAAGCCCATCAGACAGGGAGTCTTCATTGGCACCCGACGTTCCAGAGGAGCAAACGCTAGCAACTGAGCTCGCCCTGGTTGTGGTGGCTGTGTTAACATTGGAGATGGTTGTTGCAGGACTGGATGGTACGGTGGTACTCAGGGACCCACCTCGACCTCCACTACCAGCGCTGTGCAGAGAACCCACCTCTGGCTGCTCACTAAGATCCGTCAAAATGCTCTCAGCACTAGCATTAACTCCCTCCTTTAGAAGGGGTCCTCTGGCAAAACGCTCATCTTGGGAAAGGAAGGGAGTGAAGGGGCCAGTATCTCCAGCTGGAGGGGAGAATACATCCAGGTCCAGCTGGTCCAGACGGGACCAACGCTTGCTGTCACGCTGGAAAGTCCAACGGCCACTTATGGCACATGGCTCATCCTCATCAGAGTCCTCACTCTGAAATAATATGGAAGAGAGTTAAAGCGACAGATTAAAATCATTAACATTAATGACATTATGGTTATTGTCACATTTGTAAAAGTAAAGACAAGTACTATGAACCTAAATCAGAGACCCTTTCTAACTGCAGGAAGTGATTTAGTTTCACAATTGTCTCACTTATTCCCTTAATTCTTTTGAGGTATAATTTTGCTCACTCTAACAAGCCTCTTGGGCTTGATAAGGTGTCATATGCATGAAAGCAGTGTCCACTAAAGGAAAAAGATTGTATTGTGGTTGGCTTAGTCATGTCAGAGCACAGTCACATGTTCACCATTCCCCCACTCTGCTTTACTCGGGTTAATCTATCTCCTCCCTAAGGGTGGTAGGGATGGAAGAAAGGGGGTGGTGGACACAAAATTCCAGGCCAGCTCTCAGGGTTCACACCCCAGCCTGAGAGGGCATGTCTGGTCCCATCCCCCATCAATGCAATCCCTTCAAGCAAGCCTGAAGAACCATGTATCCTGTGATGTGAATCTTGGACTAAGGGGTTGGATGGGAGGTGAAAATATTTTAGAGCTACATGTATGTGTCCTGCAATGCAAGATCTCTACCATCTATCAACCTGTTAAAATAGTCTTAAATAATTATGACATTTCCAAGAGAGATTAAGGAGTTAATTTAGTGGATTCTGGAAAATAGAACTAGTTGATAAGTTAACATCCCTAGTTGAGTTAGTGGATATCAGCTTAGCTGTAGAACAGACTTGCTGTAGATCAGACTAGAACAGTCCTGGAGCCCTAACTAATCAGCAAAAGCAAAACTAGTTGGCCGGTTAACAGGGGGTCGCGGGATCCAGAGGTGTCTCCTTCACAGTTCATAATAACGGAGGCAACGAAAGTTCGTAAAACTTGGGTTGTTATTTTATAGCCCCCGAGGGCAAGCCTTTGATCAGAAGGAACGAAGACCTGGTGTGCAACGTTCCTTCACTGGCCACCAGAAAATCAATTAATTCAAAAAGACTGTTTTAACTTTAAAATAAGCTGCATGGACAGGAAGATGAGGAACAGAGGAGAACCCTACAGAGGCCACCTGAACAGATCAATGCATTCCAGGGATGGTTTCTGCTTGTATGTTTGAAAAGGGCAGATCACTTCCTCAAGTCATCTTCTGACCTCTACCTCTGACTCCATCAACACAAGATGACACTAAAGGGTCATCAGCTTTCTTAACAGGACGCACACTTGACAAGGCTGCCATTGTTCAGACTTACAAATGTTAAGAGCAGAAAAAGAAGCTGCAGTCAGACATGACGGTTATCTTCCTAAGCTCCCTGTTGTGATTACATAGTTGGATTGTTTGTTGTTGCATTCTCGACCTGCGTGTAGTTTGAGTCATTGCTTTGGGGCAGTCTTAGACTATACACGCTCACTCTTAAACCACACTGACAGAGTGACCAACAACCGAAGGCAGATTGTGCATTTTCTTCCTTTTATGGTATGGAGGGGGGTTTTAGGATGTATGGTGAGAAAAACATGACAAACAGGAGCAAAGGAAATCATAAGGAGATGAGCTAACACAAGCCATTAATTTGGACATAAAAGCCACTCAGACTCCCCTTGAGACCTTCTTTATAATTAACTGACACAGAAAGCAAACATGAGTTACATACATTTAGGATCTTTGACTGGACAAAAGAAAGTAAGACGGTAGCAAGTGAAACGATTTAACAAAATAAAGAGAAAGGGATTTTTGACAAGACACTTACTCTCTTTCTTTGAGGGGTGATCTCTAATCTCATAAGAGCGCACTTGTTTAGGGTGTTCAGTCTCCTGCAATACACACACACACACACACATACAGATAAATGAGTGAAACTGTGACAGTCTTTTAAGCAGATACCTTGAAAAGAACCATGGGGTTGCAAACAAAGGCTAAATCCAGTCATTAGCCTACAAACAGATTTTGCCAGAGTCAAAACCATGGACAGAGACAGAAAGAGAGGAGGGGGCAGAGAGGGGTGAGCAAGAGATAGAGATACGGACTGAGATAGAAAAACATGAGAAGAGGATGAGAGAGGTGGGAGCCAAGCCCGATAATGAGCTGCTGAGGGATAAACTTCAGATTAAGGAGGAAGACAGACGGACAGAGAATTAAAAAGGAAGAAAGAAATCTGGAGTGGCGACAACAATACAACAAAAGAGATGGAAAGCTTATCCCAGAAGCCACCTGGTTGGTGTCATGTGACCCTGAGTTAGGGGGGAATGTGTGTTTGTCTGCATTGGGGGGCTGGCACCAGAAAATGGCCTCCAGATGTCTGTGAGCTCCAGCTGGTCTCTGATGGACCACTCTTGGAGTGAAGACACTAAGTCCTGCACTTTCTCTTTCTTTCTTTAAATTATTCTAAGATCGATGAGTCAGTTTATATATAGAACTGAACTCTGCAAATGATAAAAATCAGCTCATTATTAAAGCAAGTAAGAAAACCATGTTTAAAAACTATTTTTGTCTAGATTAAAATGAAAATGTTTAAATTTTTTCTAGTCTTAACATTGTATCATAAAAAGTTTTAGAGCCATACTCTAGGGGGGGGGGGGGGGGGGGGGAGGCCTGTGCCTATAAATGAGCTAAATATGACAAAATAATCACTTTGGGTAAATGTGTGTCTCACCTGCACAAGGCTTCTATAGCATCTTGATCCAAGAAGTCATGATCTCTGGTAACTGATGAAATCTCAATCGGAAACCGACCATCTGAAAGAGAAAGAGAAAACAGAAATGAAACAAAAATACATTTAATATAAAAAGGATGGAGACCCAATCAACAGACTGAAGTGTATGTGTGTAAGGGGGGTGTTGGCAGCAAGTGGAATGTGTGCCTGCCCTCTATCCCACACACACACACACACACACACACACAAACCTCCCCTCCTCCGGTGTTGAAAAGGTAGAGGAAGTACATCTTAGCCAGCCAAACAAACACAGCTGCAATACTGCAGCGCTCAACAGTGGGAGGTGTGTGTGTGTGTGTAGGAAGGGGGTATTGGAATCCCAATAGGTGCTCAGCAACCCTCAGAAATCCAAGACTGTCACTAAGTTTTTAATAATCATTAATTAGAATTCTTTGGGAAACTTTACAACTTTTCAAGACCAAACAGCTGGTATGTACGTGAGTCTGTACGAGTGAGAAAGTGATCCCATATAATTATTTTATTGTCTTCCTGAAGACCTTTTCCTTACTGTACTGGCTCTCTTATCTATAGTGGGGCAATCATGACAGTTGGTCACACAATTCAGATTTCTGAAACCGATAACATGCCTCTCTCATGGCACAATGGCAGGAGTCAGTAGGTCAAAAGTGTGCGATGTTTGACACCTGAGGTGTGGCGTTATCTGATATACTGTGTGTATGTTCCTGTATGAGTTGTATATGACAGTGGTTTTCATTAATACATTTTTTTTTTTTTTTTTTTTTTTGACCAAGAATATTTTTGAGTGCTGTGAAGTCAACGGTAAATTGTGATGTTGATTACAGATGTTGTGATGTTCAATTTTACAGAGTGAAAATTGCCATTTAAAGAAGAATATTATGACGATTAAGACATCCCTGGACCTATTTAGCCTTTTGCCACTTTATTGGGAGGACGAAGATGGGGGAACTGGAATGGGAAATGGCTTGATGAGCAATGCATGACAAATGCATGCTAACAAGGCATAACTGGCCACTGTAACGCAATGTCCTTTGGTCAGGAATGGGTGATGTTGGAAAGTCAAGGGTCCCACCTTCATAAAGCTGAGCATACTGTGGAAAACCTGCAGCCCTCAGCCATGTACATGCCTCCTTCGCCTCTATTTCTGTAAGAGAGATAAAGAGAGAGAGAGATTGACATTTAAAATTCATGAAAACATTAAGCAGAAACATAATGAAGATGCATTAATATCCAAATCTTTTGAAAGGAAAGACTCTCGCTGAGTGCTGGTTATCTTGACTTTTCAACTTGGCGCTATAGTGTAATGTTTGAGACAGCACTGCTAATTGGTCGTCCAAAGCAGTCAGAACTGTTGTTGAGGCGGCGGAGAAGTGCCACATCCCTGTCCATTACTGTGAACGGCCCTTTAGATGCCACATGCCAAATGGCAAACACCACTGAAAGCACCTTGACTCCTTCTGGAGGCCTGTTTCACACAGTGAGGTGTCAGAATAAGAGGTTTAACTGCGATTCTGTCACTAGAGACGATATTTTTCCTAGCAACACTCGCACCAGGTATACAATTACAAAACCAGTGTTTGAAAGCTCGTCAACAGTCCCAGAAAGTTAATGTCAAGTTTTTGTGTGTGTGTGTGTTTATCGGACTATGTGATGGTGAATGGGGAGATAAGGATCTCAAAGATTGCTGAACTGAACTCAAGCAGGCATGACGCAGGAACTGGCGAGTAACTGAGATCGCAATCATTCCTGATAACCATTGTGCCCTTGAGCAAGGCACTTAACCTCAGGTTGCTCCAGGGGGATTATCACTGTGGTTAATGGACTTTTTTTGGAGAAAAAAAAAAGCTTCTAAACTCTTTTTATTTGTGTAAAAGTTCTACATAGACCTCTACACAGACATAGTTCTACTTTAGCGCCCTCTAAAGGTTTAACACAGCTAATGCGTCTCTCTGCTGGCCATGCTGTGGTCTATCACAAGCACAATCTACACAATCACAGCTCACAATAGGTCGTAATCAGCAGAGAGGGACCTCTCGCTTTTCTCGACGGCTAATTGCGCACATTCCAGATTCTACAATTCCAATTATTGTAATTGCAATGACTGCAATGATGCTGTGCAAAATTGAAAGACCACCTGAGATAGGTTCCCCTTCATTTCAACAGAAAGAAAAAAAGGCCAGGGATTAGGAGGGGCCAAGGGAAAGAGACGTGAGAGAAAGACGTGTGTATAAAGACACTGCAGACTTTGCCTAGAGGAAAGAACACAGACTCTGTCTCTACTAGCGGGGATACGTGACTCCCCACTCGAACGAGCGCGAGAGTGACGGCACGCATGACAACAACAAAGGCACGCGATAAGGGAGGTCCTCTGCCGGCGGAGAGAGAAGAATCAAACAGGAGAGAGGAGTATTTCAAAACGTGCTTTGACATCAAGAATGGCAATGCGAAAATAACTGCACACATGCAACTGAATCTCGAATCTCAAGAATCCACATGCACATGGTGGGGTACCTTTCAAGCAACTGACAGAATGTTGCCCGAAAGCGCTTTTTAGGAGTTCGTGAACTTTGAAGAATTTCCTACACTTAAAATAATGACATACTTTTCTGGTATGGTCTGTAATGAGCGCCGTGGCTTCCTGTGTAAGTGTGTGTGTATAGATATGTGTGTGTTTGCACTGGCTAGGCACCACTTAATACCATCCAGCTGCAAGAATGTTAGAGGACTGTATGCATTTAAATGTAAATGATGAAGAGACACACAAACACACACAGGCTCCACAGCAGTGTCTCACAGACTGGCTTTTCCTTTCATTAGCAAGGTAACCTCCCCCCAACCCCCGCCTGGTCACAATGGGCCGCTATCACACAGGTGCCTGTCTGACACCAACGGTAAATAAGGCTTTCTTAACTGAGACGGCATCACAAAAAAACATGCAGAGACATATGAGATTACTGGGGTCTTTTCTCAGGAGAACTGTCTAAGACAGTGTTTCCCATCCATGTCCCTGAAGGCATCCCAACACTACACATTTTCAAACTCTTTCTACTCAAACACATCTGAATCAACTTATCAGCTCATTAGTAGAGACTCCAAGACCTGAAATGGATAGGACAGATAGGGGAAACATCCAAAATGTGTTCTGTTGCAGTCCCTCCAGGAACAGGGTTGGAAACACTGGTCCAAAGTTATAGTAACATTTAACATTGCTCAGCGAAATTGTGTGGGAAAAGTCAAGTCAATCCCATTGGATTCCATATGATCAGGAGCTTCGCCTGAGGGTGAAAACAGTTCACCACACAGACATTGCTTGTGTATAAGATGATCAGTTGAATTCACTGCGTTCACCAACAGAAAGCTGCATGGTTTGAAAGTGACTTCTGTGTGAGCAGTGCTTTATACATCTTTACATACTGCCAGTGGACAGTACATTTTTTTGCCTGCGAAATTCTGCAGACATTTCGCTAATGTGACTGCACCTTATGAAAAGGGAAACATAACTCTTTGTTTAATCTATATAAAAACAATTGAGATATTAAAGAGATATGATTTGAGACTTTTCTTTCCTATGGGTAAACTCACTAAGCGCAGTACAGGAGACATTCATCACATCTGTACATCCAAAACACACTCAAACATGCTGTCTTTATGAAGATATACAAGTATAAACACACTTGAGAAGTTGTTTCACACTCTCTCACACTAATGGATGTCACGTAGATGAGCACAGGCTGTTGACACACTGTTTTTTCGCCATCTCAGCACTCAAAACAGTACACACATCCACTCTTAATTTTCGAATATGGGATGCAAGCTTAGAGTTTTTTTGTTTGTGTACGCACGTCGCATCCTGTGCTCTCCCCGCAAGTCTGTGCGGATCCCCACGCCAGGCGGCGACCACACTTCCCTTGCCTTTCCGAGGCCGACGGGAAGCCAATAAGAGTGGCTCATTCCACAGTTGCCATGGTCACTTTGGAGGACACACCTCCTTTTGTTCAAGGCCAGATAATGGAGGCCTTCAGCGCCAACACAAACACAGAGAACGCCTTACATCCTGTAACACACACATGGAATGTCGAACGTTCGACCTCAGAGAAAATGAGAAATAGGTTCCTCCCCGGTAACGTAAACAGCCTTTGATTCTTTCTTGATTGTAAAGTAGATGCATTTATATCTAAAGGAAACTATATTTCAGATACAAACACATCAGATTGAGCAACTGAACTAACATTGTGTTGAGAGCCAGACTGACGTCAGTATTACTTCATAGAGTTGGATGTTCTAAAATTTTTTCCTCTTAACATGACGCACAGTATTCCTAGCCAAGAAAAATAAATTAAATAAATCCCAGAAGGTCTACATGTCATTATTTCATAGATGTGAAGTGTTATGCAGGTTATGGGTCACTTTAATTGGTTTAGCAACAGTTTAATAACATATAAATAGTGATGATGGAAAAAAATGACATAATCAGGAATCCAAGTTAAAGTAGCCTAGTGGTTGACCGTTCAGGAGTAGCTTATGGTCAAATCTAGAACTCATGAAGGGTGATGGTCGATATAATGCTGATATATAAAATTTCTATAAAATAGAAATTTCATGAATTGACATGAACACTTATCTTACACACAATATTTACTGGAGTAAAAGAATATAATCCATTAAAAACGCTGTTGGAAGATTATGGTAGAACAAAAATCTTGCTGAATTGGATGCTTGTTCCTTCCCATAATTTTCTCTGAAAACCATGTTCTTTCATCAAATAGTTTTGATTTAGTGTTTCAAAACAGTGCAGATAAAAGGGATCCAACAGTCAACACCGCCATCTCCCATCTCTTTTCCTCTCTCTTCATCAGCCTTAATCTATAATCCATCTGTTTCATATCTTGGTGCCAGCCACCTAGTGGATGCATGACCTGCGACCTCTTCAACGCCACGGTGACCAATTCAAGCACACAGGATGTCTAGGCGGGATCCGTCACAGAAGCGTGTGCCTTTGTGCATTCTCCTCTCATCAAAGCATACAATATTCCCTCCACCTAATGCTTCCGTTTTTATCTAATGAATGAAAGTTTTGATATATGTTGATGAGAGAGGAGGAAAAAAGAGACAGACAAGACTGGAGACAAAGAAGCAAACTACAGCCTCCAGACCCAGAGAAAGACAGACAGACGTAATCTCTTGGGATAACGTCCTATGAACCCGGCTAAAGTTGAATTCCTGCTAGCTGGACCTTTTTTTGCCGCTTCTAAAATTACCCTTCCTCCTCCCTTTCTTCTTCCTCCTCTCTTCTCTCTCCTCCTCGTCCTCTTTTTCCTGTCACAGGAAGTTCTCACAATCGCTGGCCGATGGTTCCTCAGCATGAGAGGGAGGAGGTGTAACCTGTGTGTATGAATGCTTGTGTGCTTAAGCGAGTTTGTGCTGACAGACTTCTCTACTATGGAACCAGAATCCAACACTCTTAAAGATAAAGTTTCCGAAAGGGGGTTTCCGCAGCAATGCCATAGAAGAAACATTTTGGGTTCCCCAATAACCTTTAAGTGGTGAGTTCTTAAAATAACATTTTTTTTCTTAATGTGAAGAGCATTTTAATACAAAGAGCTCTTTTCCACAGTAAATAACCTTTTGTGTAATGGAAAGGTGCCATGGATGTTAAATGTTCTTCATGGAACTATCAATGCCAATAAAGAACCTTTATTTTTTTTAGAGTGAACCCAAATTAAATGTCATAGCCTGGTTTCAAGTGTATGTAGGTTAATTTTAAGGCTTTTTGAAGCTGTGCTATTCTAGTTAAAGAGTCCCTGTTTCAAATGAACAGCACACAAACATCAATATCTGTCTTTGTGACCTGATGTCCTACTCGCTAAACTCCCTCCAAGACACTAAGCTCTTTATCTTTCATCTTTCCACACATACACTTTAAATCTGCAGATCAAGAACAGTCATACATCATTTGTTGAGGATCACACATATCATATTTTGGCATGGCCTTATACAGACATATGGGGGTAGAGAGTGAGAGTCAGGTAGCTCTGAAAATGAGAAGACCCCCTCCATCTGGTCACAAACACAGGGGATCATGATCATCGTAGGGTTACACCATTCTCACAGTCACTCAACACCACTATCCCAGCCACCTACACACACTTTGCCAGATGGGTCCATTTATGCCTGTCTTGGACTTTCTGACAGATTTAAGCATTAGCTATCACTGACCTAGAGCCAGCTTGGCCAGGTCTGGTGACTGGACACTTTGTGTAACGCAAGGCTGATCTCAGGTCAGATGATTAGATACGCTTAATGATATGTCACCCTATCCATTTCATCTATGATCAAAAGATTACTTAAAGTGGTGAAGAAAGAAAGACCCTCATCTAATACCACAGAGGGCTTCTTACATACCAACTTATTTGTTACGTTTAAAGACTAAAACTAAGCAATCAGACAGTTCTCAGGAGGCAATAAGGGAGATTTGTGACTGAAAACCTGCCTACAATTCAAGAATGTTTTTATATAAAAGTTTCAATGGATTTGGAGCCATGTAGAGGGTTTAGGAATGTGTGTATGAGTTTCAAGGCTCTTTACTTATGTGAATCCATTATGCTGACCAAAACCATGACCTTAGATTATGAGGTGGTGCATGTATATCTTCAAAGTGACATGTTTTAAGCATGACATTCTTTCCTTTGCCTCCTCACTGACCTGCTTACTGCCTTATCATCTGCAGTTAACATGACCCCAAGTTTATCAACCTCTGCAAAAAAAAAAAACATGGAACCACCTACAACAACATAATATTAAGTGTAAACTAGTAAACTAGCTAATCATGTTTTTATATTTTTAAATAATGTAGATTGATTTAGATTGTTAGATAGATTTGTGGTGTGTATAAATAAAGCTTCATGTCGGTACTAATGTTTTTTTTTTTTTTAAATTTTTTATTGTCAGTCCGATACAGATCATAACAGAAAACGCTCAAGCATCGCACTGTTGCTGTGGTCCTCAGGTGATCTCAACTTCTGTCAGTGTCTATTCAACTCATTCTGTCTATCTTTTAATCTAACTTTTTTTCTTGGCAACTAAAGCGCTTTTTCAAAACACCATTATGCTTACAAGAAAAAATACATATTGCTAGGACAGCCACTTATCAAGACAAGAATGCATTAGTGCGCCTTCAGAATCAGATGGCCACAGCGCACTCTTTACGCGCTCTTTGGCAATGGCAGATTTGAGCAAAACCTCCCCCAAGTCTCTGCATGAATGAGAGCGTAGACCAACACTGACGAAACACTCTTATCTCCGAACTATCTGAAATCAACGTAAAACCAATGGTTTCGGGGAGCGCGAGGGGAGATTACTTATCGGGCAGCCTGGAGCGCCGGTGGCGCGTGAAACCCATCACACGCACCACCCAAATAATTGCAACTCAAAACTTAAGGACGAAAAGAAAATCTGCAGCGGAATAACTAATGAAAGAGCACTACAATCATTCCATATTTTATTAAGATACGTTATCCACTTCTACATCTTAAGATCGAATCATCTTCACACAAAATGAGTGTTATTTCTACTCTAAATGCACCCTCAAATGACAACCAATACAAATACGTTTTGCTCATTTATTTATGATGTCCATTACAATAATAATTTATTGTTGGGCGATAATGCTGAAATATTATAACTGTCCCAATGGTTCAGTAGTGACGGCTTGCAACCTTTCGGTGGCCAGCCACAGGTCCCAAAACTGACAAGTTTCCAAAGAGACATATAGGCTAGTTGAACGTTAATAGGCCATATAAGGCTAAGCAATACAATGCAATAGCTGTTATAGGATATATATATATATATATATATATATATATATATATATATCCTGTTTTATACAGTTATAAATAAACTGTCATAAAAGTAGCTCTTAAAAATATGATAATTACAGGTTTTTTTTTATATGATGTCCATTATGGACAGTGGTTTTAATAGAAGTGGCAGGCCTAATGCAAAACTGCTTGATTTACATTTTTAAAAAATCAAGTAGTTTTGCATTAGTATAGGTCTACCACTTCTATTAGAACCACTGTCCAATGGACATCATATTAACAAAAGAACTGTAATAATTATAGCTATTACAAATTGTATGACTTGTCTTATCGATGTAATCTATTCACTTCAAGTCAGCTAGTAAAAGGCTTATTTCTGTCGTTTAAGTATGATACGGCATTCATAGCAGCATCTAATCTAATAACACATTTTGATTTAGGCTAGGTGCCACCAAATGACAAAAAAAAGTTAAAAAGTAAAAAGTGATTCATTGGATCTGCGTCTAAAGACTCAACTCTTTAGACTCAACGGAGAGACACGTTTGAAAGAGTTACAGTCAATTAAGGTATAAAGTTATTATTAAACATAAGTATGCCTACTTACGAGTAAGGATCATGTTGTTTTCTATAAATCGCGAGAGTCCTGTTGCGATATGCTTCAGGAGTCCTCTTCGTTTTATTCCAACATTACAGCGAAGCTCGCATGTATTCCAATAGCCTGAAGTGAATTCGCTAATTCTATAATAATAAAAAATAAAAAAAGTTCCTCCGAACTAAACAACGTTTATAGAAGGTCCAAGACCAAAGAGGAAAATAGTAAATCCATGACTTATTTCCTTTCCTGTCTGCCCAGGGCAAAAAAAAAAAAAAAATTCCTCAAGAGAGCTGTGTTTGAAACGCCTGTGAACGGACTTGTCCGCGTGTGAATGTGAATGAACAGACTGATTCACTGTTTAGGAATGGGAGGCCGGAGAATGCTCCACCTCCCCGCCCAGGACAGCCTCAGGTGGGCTTTCGCTGCTCTAGACGGGGAGGTGGAGCTATCATTCAATTGGCAAAGCCTACTTTATTGGCATGTTTTAGCCTATGCAGACAATAAAATAGTGACAGGAAAATAATAAAAAATGTAGAAATGTTAATAATAATGCTAAGTAAATTAAACACTCAACAAGATAATACACATTAGACATAATTGACATTATAAGAAGTATATTTTTAAATACAGCAACCGAATGATGTTCATGACGTTTGCTGAATAACCGTTCCCACTGATGCAAAGTGGTTTAGGCTACAAAAAGTGAAATTGTATTTTATTTATTTATGGTTTAGGATTAACATTAAGTCTTTTAAATGGATTTAGGCTTACCTGCACGCAGCCGGGCTATGTCCGATTAATAAATTACAATTATTAAATTGTTAATTCATAAATGAATTAGGATACATAAAAATAAAGATAAACAATAGCTACTGCGCGCAAAACGCATCGGCGATTTACTTAATTCGCACTCTTCTTAAAGTCTGCTAAAAATATTTTTAATTTACTGGTCTGCTCCTTGTGCCTGTCTTTAATCTAAAATGCCATCTCTCTCTTTTTAAAAGCGAAATTCAAATCATCCAAAAGTGAGAGTGTGGGTTCGAATAGCCTACTGTTCATTTGGCTGAACGACATTGTTTTGTGCTTAACTTTAAACTGCAATTAAAACGGCGCGCCATTAGCATATCATTAGAGATCGTCATTAAGTGGGGCCGTTTGAAAGCCGCTATTGTGGGACATGATGTTGTGAAAGGGGGAGACAATGAGTCCGTTCTGCTATGGTAATTCCAACAAGCCCCATCAACAGGCGTCCCTGATCCTGGTCTCTTCCCGCACGCACGCACGCACGCACGCACGCAGGCACGCTCATAGGTGCTGCGGTGCAACAGTAGCTTTGCACAGTAAAGCAAGACCTTCTATTGTGTGAGGAGCTCTTATTGAGATCAAACAAGCTTAAGGTCCTCTCTGATGCTTCCTGCTTTAGAAGTCAAAAGAAAGTCACGTTCACTTCCTTTTGCCGGTTCAATTAAAATTAAGACAAAGAATGGAGACGTATTCATGTACGCCAGAAGTAAGTAGCCTAGATGGTTTATATAATTAAGCTATGTTCAGAATGGAATAGGTTCGTTTAATGCTTACAGAATACAATCTGACAATAATTATTTAAAAAAAAGTAATGCATGCTATGAGAAAAGAAATGCAAAAACTTGCAAATAGTATGCAACATAGTTGTTATATCATAATTTTGCATATTTAATTCAGCAATTGCTGTTCAGTTACCACTTCGGAAATAATATTTTATTTTAATTTATTTATTTGATTTAATTGGAGTCAGAAAGGAGAAACTTTTGATAGTTTTACTGATATCCAGTGTATTATTCATCATGCAAAATGACATTCTGATGCAGAGAATGGTATAATCAGAGCTATCCCATAAGGCCATGAAAGTGGCCTTGTACATTATACATACAGTATATACTGATAAAAAAGTATTTAAGTCTATGCTGAGCATAGTCTCTTTAATTTCTCTTGTCCCGGTCTGTAAAATAGTGCAGCATGTCTGACTCACAAGGAAAAACTTATGCAGAGGAAAATTGCCTTACTTGTGGAATCTCTACATCAGCCTTTATTCCTCACTCTCCAGAAATTCAGCAACTGCATTCAGACATGCCAGAGAGATTGAGTGAGAGATGTGTGTGGTTTTGAAACTGACTCACCAGATTCTCTTCCCGTCTGTCATGTGTATGCCTGCACCTATTCTTTCACTCCACCCTGGCAATTCTATTATAAAACATAAAACCATTTAATTCTTAAAGCTACACTATTTAACTTTTTTTGTTAAAAATGAACTAAATTTAAATGAGTAAAAACATTATCAATCCTTCTTTCAAAACGTGTTTTTGTCTTACCCTGATTCACTATGGAAAGATTATTCCAAGTGTTGTGGGATGGTTTTCGTGGGAAATTGCGTACATACTTGGCTACTTTGGTGTGGGAGTGGCATAGTTTTCAATTGGAGAAAGGTTAATGGAGCATGGTAAATCAGGAACCTCCAGGGGAATCACCCATAAAAAAAAAAATCTGAACAGAAGAGAGTCTGCTGGCAAAAAGAGAATGTGCCAGAGCTCGTAATAAAACAAGAATCAACATGATCTAATGTTAACAAATGGAATCTTATTGTAAAGTGTTACAAATAAAATAAATAAATAAAATATTCACATTAATTTAAAATCTGTCTTCAGTTATTCTGTAAGTCTTTCTTTCTTATACAGAACACCAACAAATACCATTTTAAAGAATGTTATGTCCATATAATGACCGTCAATGGGGTCCAAAACCACATTGGACCTGACCCTACTAACTTCCAATGAATGGAAAAAGCACTTTTTCAAAATATGTTCCTTTGTGTTCCACAGAAGAAATTAAGTCATGCACTCTTAGAAGAAAAGGTTCTAAATAAAACCATAGGTAATGTCAGGCACTTCATATATTGAACTTTTTAGGGGTTCCCATCATGTGACAATTTTATGGATTTAGTTTTAATTTGTTTTTAATTTTAATTCAATTTTATGAATTAGACAGCTCATACACAATTTATCACTAGAAAATTTTAAATAACCTGTTAAACATGAAAGAGTTATGCAATAATTTAAAACATTTCTCCTAGAACAGATTTGACATAAAGGGATCTTTAATATTGAGTCAAGAACCCCAGGGTTTACCCCATTTAACCTTTTCTTTTATTATTATTTATAGGTATGGAACAAACATTATTGTTAGTAAATGATAACTGTATTTTCATTTTTGGGTATACTATTCCACATTTTGTGTGCCGGCAATAACAAAGACAATGTCCAAGTGCACTAAAAATGTCACCAATGGTTTGAGAAAAAATTCCAACTGCTAAAAATGTGGTGCACAGAAAATAGACAGTGGAAATGGCCTGAACTGAAATTATATTTTGTGGACATTATATTTAGCAGAGTGCTTTTGCAAATTAAAGGAGCATATAAGAGACGCCACCCTAGCACTGTCTGATGTTCACATCCTGTACCTTTACTCCCACAATGCTTTGCCTCACACAGAAACAGAAAATATGATGACTGCTGAGAATTTAGAAGTTTGTAGTTATATGTGAAACTTTATTTGCTTTATTAGTTCAGTCAGGCTATCTAGTTTTCATTCTAAGACTGTAACAAATGAACATAGTACTTTTGAATGTATTTGTGTGCATATATCACAACAGGCCACTAGAGTAAATCCCAAAGTAAGACAAGGGGAAGCTACAGAAGAATATAATTGTTATTATCAGCTATTTATAAACCAGCACAGGCTCAAAACAATCAGAAATAGAACTGAGCAGGTGTGAGCATGTGCATGTCTACATACCACATGTGGGAAGTAAGCTGATATATTTTTGTTTGCGATTGTGCATGCTAAACAAATGGGGACCTTGTGCATTAGTACATACTGTATTTCATCAGAGCACATAAGCTGGACATGTACAGAATGTGCCAGCTTTAATATCCAGAGAATAAAAACAGGAAAAAGCCACAAACCTCTTACCCTGTTCTTACTGATACATCTCAGCCTCTCCCACTTCCACACAAACATGTGTACACTGACAACAACAAAGACACACATACAGTACACACTTCCTAATTCTAAAATTAGGGCTCATTTTTATTTTTTTAAACGTATATACATTGTAAAACGAACAGCTATCGCAAAAATAAATGTTAGATAAAGCTATATTTTTTCTCATTTTTTTTTTTTTATTAAATTAGTTTTACACTATAAACACTAAAATGCTCATTTAAAAATGCTTACTTGAAATAATTTTCTTAAAGTTTCTTAATTATTGATGTAGTCAATAATTGTATCCCTTAAAACTCATCTTTGATAACCAAAATGACATATTTAAACGTGTTTTCCTTGAAAATAAATTCTTCATGCCTTTAAATAGCTTGAATACACCCTTTCTTCATTTAGTGTATGCGGTTCTATGAATATGCAAATTAGCCCTGCCTCCACTCACTCACACCAGATCCTGATTGGTTACAAGGTAGTTTGTGACGTCAGAAACACCAGCGATTACAAACCGCATTTTGGTTCACTGCAGTTTTAAGGAGAAAATAACTCAGCAATTGTTTTGACTTATGAATTTGCACACGGTTTGTCTTAAAGCATATTAAAAACACCACATATACATATAAACAACATTAAAAGCTTGACATTCACCACAGGGGGACTGTATTTTGAACATCTGTAACACTTTAATAAGTTCTTAATTGTTAACATTAGTTAATGCATTAACTAACAAAACAATTTGCAATATATTTTCATAGCATTTTTAACCTTCGTTAATGCTAATGCAAATGTTAAAATACAACTGATCATTGTTTGCTCAAGTTAGTTCTGAGGGCATAACTTATGTTAACAGAAAAACAACTTTTGCACTTGAAAATATACTAGCAAATGTTGAAATGAACTAAGATTAATAAATGTTCGAAGAATTATTCATTCTTAGTTCATGTTAACTAGTGTAGTTAAAGGCAGGGTAGATGATTTGTTCCAGAAACATTTTGTGTTATGCTGGCTGAAAGTCTCTTGTGACGCTTTAGTTTGCTCCATGCTGTCGATGTTCATGTGTTTTGAAGGAGTGGCTTGGGAAACGCTCTGAAGGGAGGGTGGGATCTTCATGCTTTCAAAGCTTGATAGCCTCTCGGTAAATTGCCTACCCTACCTTTAATGTTAACTTTACAACTATTTTTGTTCAAAAGCCTATTATTTTGATTTTATTATAGTTCATGTGTTCTTAGTTCCTGTTTCCTCAGTCCCTATAGTTTTCCAAGTATTCCCTTGTTTGTTACTATAGTTTCTGATTATGTTCTCCACCCATTTATGAATCATTATTCTGTCTGTTTATACTCCTTGGTTCCTTCAGTTCATGGTCGGTTATTGTCTTTGTTTGAAAAGCTGTTACGTTTGCGCTTGCCTTTACCTTCAAACTGTTGCAAAGTGCTTCTTTCTTTCTCTTTAATTCTTTCTTTCTTTCTTTCTTTCTTTCTTTCTTTCTTTCTTTCTTTCTTTCTTTCTTTCTTTCTTTCTTTCTTTCTTTCTTTCTTTCTTTCTTTCTTTCTTTCTTTCTTTCTTTCTTTCACAAAAAAACTTACTGACTCCAAACATTTGACCACCAGTGCAACAGGCATCCGTTGATTCATTTCCATTTTCTACAATTCTGAACTGACATCTGGATATGCAATCAAATTTTCAATTTTTATCAATGTAATTGGCAATAAACTATTTAATAATTTTGAACATACGCTTGATATTAGATTTGCTGACTTGCAAAATTTCCCTACATTTTCTGAAGGTAACGCAATTTATAACTGGCTGCTTTGGCAGTTCCCCAATCCATTCCTGATTTTTCCATGAGCTAAGCGGTCTTACGTGTATCAGAGGCATTAGTGTACACAGCTGTTATGGAGATATATACAGAGCGCAGAGATGGAGGACTTCTGGCTCTCCTCAGAAGCTGTCTGGAATCCAAGAGGCCCTGAGGGAGATGACTGAGATAGACTCTCTCCAACATGGACTCAATGGATTTTTGACAAGTCTGAGATTCTGAATTTTTGCCCATAATAGGGGTTAAAAGGTGAATGCACGTCCTAGTGTGCGAATGAACGATGATTAAGTCTAAGCATGTGTTGCAGAGCCACATGCGTGTCTAGAAAATAGCCAACAAATGTTTAGCGGTAACAGTGGTAGTATTCACAGGCCATCGGCCATGAAGAGATGAGCCAGGCATGGCATTCACTCAAGAAGCAAACATGCATTACTGTGTATGAGTGAGAAAGTCACTTAAGGTTACAGGGTACTTAGTAGTTTAATGAAGTTAGCAACTATGGGAAGGAAAATGTTTATGTTTATGCATTTTTACTTTATAGACTTGAGAAATATGATTCAATATTAACAATATAGTAATATTGTTGAAATCACATTTGAGCTGTATGCCTTGGCAAACTTGACCATGTGCATGGTCTTTAAAATACTTCAGGTGTGAATCAAATAAACCACTGTCCTTTATAGGTCTCCTTTCCAACTTTACGTGCAATGCTTTTAAGCATTCCCAAAGTATACCATTAGCTTAGTTTAGATGATCTGATTACAGATCAGTTTTTCCTCACATTTTTGTGGGTACAGGGAGGGGAGACAGTAATGGATTCAGGCTACTCATCCAATAACATGTTGACAATGACATACAAAAAGTGTACAACTTATAGTCCCTGTTCGGTATTAATAATACCATCCGGTATTAAGATGAGTTTTGGTCGATCGGATCACAAGTAGACGAGGGAGACTGCCGTTTACACCTGACGTTTTAATCCTTCTCTTTTATTCACTTTCGACCACTTCTGTCCTGATTTCTTCCAGGGCCGTGTCTAAGGGTGGGTAAATGTATGGAATATCTTTCGATGAAATAAGCTTTATATTTACATATAAACGCGCCCTGATAGGACTGAAAACACATGGAGAGCAGCAGCTTTCATTTCTGCTCTGACAGCCGCAGCTCTGTTTGTCAGCTCTGTTTGACAGCTCTGTTTGTGGTAGAAAAATATACAAGATATTTGTGAGAAAATATTCTACAAGTGTGCAACTCTCATTGGATGAATTCACATACTGATTTGCAGATGAGCAAAATTTCTCTGTGACTTCACATGTTTTGATGCAGGTGTTTAAATGCGTTTTGCACCATATTCACTGCAGCAACTGTAGCAAAAATGTAAGCGTACAAGTTTCTTAATTTGTGATTTGTAGAATAGGATTTGTGCGCCTGCAATGAAGAATTTGAGAAGGTGTAACTGTTGTGTTGTGTTTGTGGGAGGGGAACAAAAGTCTACAAGTTTGCAACTCATAAAACATTTCTCTCTGTGACTTCAAATTTACTGATACACATGTGTGGCTATTCTCTACAACTACAAATTCCACTGTCACAGGCGTTCAGAAGTATTGCACCAAAAATACCTTCATAGATTTGCCAGGAGCGGTCTATGAAGGTAGATCTATCTATCTATCTATCTATCTATCTATCTATCTATCTATCTATCTATCTATCTATCTATCTATCTATCTATCTATCTATCTATCTATCTATCTATCTATCGTAATAATGTATGATTTGAAAAAATGAAAACTGCTGCTTAGATGAGAGAATCAAAGTGTATGCGCGTTGTGCACACGCTACATTGATTATGGCCAAGCATGCGCCCTTAAAATAGCATAATGAACAACGCGCCACTGACTTTAGACTAGGTTTTTTCTGGTCAGTGGCGCAATTGTTTTATGGAACAGCAAAATACCAAAAGGGATTGTTTGCGCCGGAACACGCCTCCTTTTTTTGCGCTGAACCGCCCAGGGAGCGCAAGTTCATTTCCTAGTTTAGCGACGTGCTTCTGTGGAGGGAAAATCGCGCTTTGCGCGGGTGCAAAATAGGAATGATACATGCGTCTGTTACGGGTGTGGTGCAGGTTGAAGGAGAGGCAGCAGTCAGCAGATCAAATTCAATACTCTTTACTAATATAACTCAAAACAGGAATCCAGGAAACATAACCACACCAAATACAAACGTACCATACACAAACGAGAACCGACAAGGAGTGAGGGAGAACACAGGGTTTACATACACAGAGAACGGATAAAGGGAACAAGACACAGCTGGGGCAAATTAACTAGACACAGGTGAAGGAACTGAACACAAACGAGGAGCGGGAAAACTAACACAGGACTAAACCAAATCACAATGACGGGGGGAAAAACAGGACACACATGTAACATAACGCCCCCTCCAAAAAGGCGCGTCCTCGCGCCGTATAATTTCAAAAGGGGTGGGGGGGCGGGCGCCCTGGAGGCTGACGAGGGCGTGGCCTACCCTGAGCAGGAAGCCTCCAGGGCGGAGCAGGACGTGCAGGAGGCCAGGGCGGAGCAGGATGTGCAGGAGGCCAGGGCGGAGACTTTCCCTCGGGCGGCCAGGGTGGAGACTTTCCCTCGGGCGGCCAGGGTGGAGAGGCCACTTCAGGTGGCCAGGGTGGAGAGGCCACTTCAGGTGGCCAGGGTGGAGAGGCCACTTCAGGTGGCCAGGGTGGAGACTGTCCCTCGGGTGGCCATGGTGGAGAGGCCACTTCAGGTGGCCATGGTGGAGAGGCCACTTCAGGTGGCCATGGTGGAGACGCACCTTCGGGAGGCCATGGCGGAGACGCACCTTCAGGTGGCCTATATCCCCCCCCCCAAAACTTTCTTGGGGGGAATCACAGGCTCTGGGACAGGCTCTGGGACGTGGACAGTCTCTGGGTGGGCAGACGGGACGTGGAAAGTCTCTGGCTGGGCTAGCAGTGAAGGCCCGGCTATGCTGGATGGAACCAGCGGTGAAGGCTCAGAAGGGCTGGACGGGACCAGCGGAGAAGGCTCTGAAGGGCTGGACGGGACCAGCGGAGAAGGCTCTGAAGGGCTGGACGGGACCAGCGGAGAAGGCTCTGAAGGGCTGGACGGGACCAGCGGAGAAGGCTCTGAAGGGCTGGACGGGACCAGCGGAGAAGGCTCTGAAGGGCTGGACGGGACCAGCGGAGAAGGCTCTGGTTCGGCCGGCATGACGCGAAGCTCCGGCCCGGCAGGCGTGACGCGAAACTCTGGCTCGGCAGGCGTGCAGGTAAGCTCAGGCTCGGCAGGCGTGCAGGGAAGCTCAGGCTCGGCAGGCGTGCAGGGAAGCTCAGGCTCGGCAGGCGTGCAGGGAAGCTCAGGCTCGGCAGGCGTGCAGGGAAGCTCAGGCTCGGCAGGCGTGCAGGGAAGCTCAGGCTCGGCAGGCGTGCAGGGAAGCTCAGGCTCGGCAGGGCTGCAGGGAAGCTCAGGCTCGGCAGGGCTGCAGGGAAGCTCAGGCTCGGCAGGGCTGCAGGGAAGCTCAGGCTCGGCAGGGCTGCAGGGAAGCTCAGGCTCGGCAGGGCTGCAGGGAAGCTCAGGCTCGGCAGGGCTGGACGGAACCAGCTGTGAAGGCTCGGCTGGGCTGGACGGAACCAGCGGTGCGGGCTTGGCTGGGCTGGACGGAACCAGCGGTGAGGGCTTGGCTGGGCTGGACGGAACCAGCGGTGAGGGCTTGGCTGGGCTGGCTGGGATCAGTGGCGGAAGCTCTGTGTCCCAGTCAATAAGCTCCTCCTCTTCCCCTGGACCGATGGTGAAGGGAGAGCCACAGCTCGCCAATACCCACTCCACAAAGGCAGCGAAGTTCCCCCGAGGCCCATCTCCAGGCAGGCATGCTTTGGTCTCAGCGTTGAGGCCTGCCCGGAAGAACACACAGAGGCTGGTGTCATCAAAATGAACTAGAGGAACCAAGTCCAAATACCTCTGTGTGTGGGCCTCGAGGGACTGATCCTCCTGAGACAGGAGAAGGATTTGGACTGCTGCATCCATCGATGTTAAGGTCGGTTCTTCTGTTACGGGTGTGGTGCAGGTTGAAGGAGAGGCAGCAGTCAGCAGATCAAATTCAATACTCTTTACTAATATAACTCAAAACAGGAATCCAGGAAACATAACCACACCAAATACAAACGTACCATACACAAACGAGAACCGACAAGGAGTGAGGGAGAACACAGGGTTTACATACACAGAGAACGGATAAAGGGAACAAGACACAGCTGGGGCAAATTAACTAGACACAGGTGAAGGAACTGAACACAAACGAGGAGCGGGAAAACTAACACAGGACTAAACCAAATCACAATGACGGGGGGAAAAACAGGACACACATGTAACATAACGCCCCCTCCAAAAAGGCGCGTCCTCGCGCCGTATAATTTCAAAAGGGGTGGGGGGGCGGGCGCCCTGGAGGCTGACGAGGGCGTGGCCTACCCTGAGCAGGAAGCCTCCAGGGCGGAGCAGGACGTGCAGGAGGCCAGGGCGGAGCAGGATGTGCAGGAGGCCAGGGCGGAGACTTTCCCTCGGGCGGCCAGGGTGGAGACTTTCCCTCGGGCGGCCAGGGTGGAGAGGCCACTTCAGGTGGCCAGGGTGGAGAGGCCACTTCAGGTGGCCAGGGTGGAGAGGCCACTTCAGGTGGCCAGGGTGGAGACTGTCCCTCGGGTGGCCATGGTGGAGAGGCCACTTCAGGTGGCCATGGTGGAGAGGCCACTTCAGGTGGCCATGGTGGAGACGCACCTTCGGGAGGCCATGGCGGAGACGCACCTTCAGGTGGCCTATATCCCCCCCCCAAAACTTTCTTGGGGGGAATCACAGGCTCTGGGACAGGCTCTGGGACGTGGACAGTCTCTGGGTGGGCAGACGGGACGTGGAAAGTCTCTGGCTGGGCTAGCAGTGAAGGCCCGGCTATGCTGGATGGAACCAGCGGTGAAGGCTCAGAAGGGCTGGACGGGACCAGCGGAGAAGGCTCTGAAGGGCTGGACGGGACCAGCGGAGAAGGCTCTGAAGGGCTGGACGGGACCAGCGGAGAAGGCTCTGAAGGGCTGGACGGGACCAGCGGAGAAGGCTCTGAAGGGCTGGACGGGACCAGCGGAGAAGGCTCTGGTTCGGCCGGCATGACGCGAAGCTCCGGCCCGGCAGGCGTGACGCGAAACTCTGGCTCGGCAGGCGTGCAGGTAAGCTCAGGCTCGGCAGGCGTGCAGGGAAGCTCAGGCTCGGCAGGCGTGCAGGGAAGCTCAGGCTCGGCAGGCGTGCAGGGAAGCTCAGGCTCGGCAGGCGTGCAGGGAAGCTCAGGCTCGGCAGGCGTGCAGGGAAGCTCAGGCTCGGCAGGCGTGCAGGGAAGCTCAGGCTCGGCAGGGCTGCAGGGAAGCTCAGGCTCGGCAGGGCTGCAGGGAAGCTCAGGCTCGGCAGGGCTGCAGGGAAGCTCAGGCTCGGCAGGGCTGCAGGGAAGCTCAGGCTCGGCAGGGCTGGACGGAACCAGCTGTGAAGGCTCGGCTGGGCTGGACGGAACCAGCGGTGCGGGCTTGGCTGGGCTGGACGGAACCAGCGGTGAGGGCTTGGCTGGGCTGGACGGAACCAGCGGTGAGGGCTTGGCTGGGCTGGCTGGGATCAGTGGCGGAAGCTCTGTGTCCCAGTCAATAAGCTCCTCCTCTTCCCCTGGACCGATGGTGAAGGGAGAGCCACAGCTCGCCAATACCCACTCCACAAAGGCAGCGAAGTTCCCCCGAGGCCCATCTCCAGGCAGGCATGCTTTGGTCTCAGCGTTGAGGCCTGCCCGGAAGAACACACAGAGGCTGGTGTCATCAAAATGAACTAGAGGAACCAAGTCCAAATACCTCTGTGTGTGGGCCTCGAGGGACTGATCCTCCTGAGACAGGAGAAGGATTTGGACTGCTGCATCCATCGATGTTAAGGTCGGTTCTTCTGTTACGGGTGTGGTGCAGGTTGAAGGAGAGGCAGCAGTCAGCAGATCAAATTCAATACTCTTTACTAATATAACTCAAAACAGGAATCCAGGAAACATAACCACACCAAATACAAACGTACCATACACAAACGAGAACCGACAAGGAGTGAGGGAGAACACAGGGTTTACATACACAGAGAACGGATAAAGGGAACAAGACACAGCTGGGGCAAATTAACTAGACACAGGTGAAGGAACTGAACACAAACGAGGAGCGGGAAAACTAACACAGGACTAAACAAAATCACAATGACGGGGGGAAACACAGGACACACATGTAACAGCGTCGGTGTACAAAGTCAATTGCGCTGGGTGCAAGATAGGGCCCAATGTGTCAAAACAGGCTTAATGTGATTTACAGAACTAAAGGTGCAGTCACATTACCAAATTTTTGTAAAAAATTGCTGACAAAAATGTTCATCGTTTACTGTCAATAGTGTAGCAATATATGAAGCAGAGCTTACACAGAAGTCACTTTCAAACCAAGCAGCGTTCTGCTGATCTGGGGTGCGTTTCCCAAAAGCAAAGTTAGCTAACTACGGTCGCAAGTTCCGTCGTTCTCAGCATAGTTCAACGAGTCGGTGTTTCCCGAAACCATCGCTCCAGTGAACATTCGCAAACAGCATCGCAAAGTTGTGTGGTTGGAACGACAGCTCTCAACCTGTGGTAAAAAACATAGTTACTAATTTGCATGAAATGTGGACTTACAGTTTTTCTCGATTGCTTAAACACATTTCTTGAAACTATGCCTCGTATTCTCAAAACACTAAACACAAATCCATAACGTCTCACCCAATTCCCCAAACATCCTATTTTCAGGTCAAAATGAAGCTCTACACTCAAAACCATTCACTCTTGCTGAAAAACCAAACTCTGCCCTCAGACAGGACACACAAGCCCTCAAAAATACACACACTACAACATAGTCTTACACACTAGTGCAATAAATTCAAAACAACATTTCCAAAACTGGTAATTCATGTTGCTTGTGCATGTTAACCCCCATGTTTTTACTATCTCCTACTCTTACGTAAGATGTGTGTGAGCATCATATGACAGTAAAAGAGCACACACAAACCTTATTCAAATATGGAATTGAATTGGAATGGTAAAGAGTGTTGGTACATGTCTCCACTCAAGGATACAATATGATGAACATGTCTGAACAATATAAGTCTAACATATGTTCCACATATGGTTGAAATACCATCATTGGCCTAGAAAGATAACATTCTGTGAGTCAAGACTATAAAGGAGAAAGGATGCCCTCCCTTCACTGTCCCACTCTGCAGCCACTCTGTGTGACTGTACGACTGCTGGCCTTTTCTTGCAAGAACATAAACCTCATCAAAGACAATTGGAAATGTTTGTCTCTTATTCAGTGATAGAAATCTGTTTACCACCACACCTTCCTGAAGGTTCTGATGATGGAGGCGACGGTGAAGCGACTCAGATTTGTCTGTACTCGTTGCCCAGCCTCCCTCATAGTCATACCATGGACAAGTACATGGCCAACTAAAGTGGCTTGAATTTCATCCGAGACTGCTTGTCTTCTTGCCCTTGCCTCATGCTCCTCCACCTCTTCCTCCTCCTCCTCCTCTCCCTCCTCCTCTTCCTCCTCCTCCTCCGCCTCCTCCTCTTCCTCCTCCTTCTCCTCCTCTCCCGCCTCTTTCTCCTCCTCCTCCTCTCCCTCCTCCCCCTCCTCCTCTTCCTCCTCCTCTTCCTCCTCCTTCTCCTCCTCTCCCTCCTCCTTCTCCTCCTCCTCCTCTCCTTCCTCCCCCTCCTCCTCTCCTTCCTCCTCTTCCTCCTCCTCTTTCTCTTCCTCCTCCTCTCCCTCCTCCCCCTCCTCCTCTCCCTCCTCCTCTTCCTCCTCCTCTTTCTCTTCCTCCTCCTCCTCCTCCTCCTCTCCCTCCTCCCCCTCCTCCTCTCCCTCCTCCTCTTCCTCCTCCTCCTTCTTCCCCTCCTCCTCTCCTCTTTCTCTTCCTCCTCCTCCTCCTCCTCCTCCTCCTCCTCCTCCTCCTCCTCCTCTTCCTCTCCCTCCTCGACCTATTGCTTAATTTCTCTGTGGATCCATTGTTCCAAAACTCAGTAAACTGATTTTTATCTTTTATAAAAGATTGTATAACCTTTTATCTATCTATTGAAGGATCTGACTGATGTGTGTTCAATTTTTACTCTTAGTGTTTTAACCTGGGTAATTGTGTGCTAACTGAGCTGAAGCTGTGCTGACTTGAGAGAACAATTTTGAATGCTAGTGCTTTCTAAATGACCACATGTGGTAGGCAATGAGAAATGAAGGGATTTGTGTGTAGAGTTTTGCTGTGACAGTTCAACAAATCTGACTTATGTGTCAAAACGGGGGAATAGTGTTCATAGTTCAGTGAAATGGGTGTGCTTTTTGATAAATGGCATTATGGTTTTGAAATTTTAGTTCAAAAGCCTGGTTATAGTGTTTAAGCAATCGAGAAAAACTGTAATAAATCCTTATCTTGAGCTAAACAAGCAAGCCGACATTCAGTACAACCTGTGTCTTTTATTTAGAATACATACAAATGTCATTTACGTCTTTTAGTTTGTCTAGAGATTTGAAGCACCGTTATTGAAGACTGCGCATGTGCGAATGTGCTCTACTATGTAAGAACGAGCCTATGATTGAATCTGGAAATAAAGCAAAATAACTGAGAAAAAGTCCTCAGATACCATGACTGTAATTTATATCAGAACATCTAGCATTAATTCAATGTCAAACAGTTTCATTAAAAGAAGTTATTACTACACCACGTGCGTGACGTCATAAACCAACGTGGTTGAACGACCACTTTACGACAATATGGTTTCGGGAAACAGTTGTGACTAGCTATTTGATTTCTTCAACGATCCGTCCGAACTATGGTAGTGAAGCAGCGAGTTACGCCGTTGTACGGGAAACGCACCCTCAGTTAGCAACAAAAGAGTCGGACACATTCACCCCTAATTGAAATTCATATATTCCTCACTGACAGAACTGCAGGTCCCTTGTGTTCCTTTTATTTTTTATTTTTTTAAATCAGTGGCACAGAATTAATGACAACTCCAACATCCCTGAAAATCCACACTCCATCTCTACCACACTTCTTTTCAGTTCTCTTTTTCATCTCTTGTTCTCACATTCCTGGCTATATGAGGCTATATTAGAAGACGGCTGCAACTAACACTCAAGTTGTAGCCGTCTTCTAATTTAGCCTCATTGGTCAGCTCATTGGAACAAAGCTTCATAGTTATATGAAACTATAATAACTATGAAGCTTTAAGGATGGAATGGATCTTAGCTACTGAAGTTCACAAATGTCCCATAATCCACTGAAGACCAGGCCAAATAAACTTTGGGAAAAGGAACTTCAAGTTCGGGAAAAAAGTGCATTTTGTTGCTCATAAGAATCTAAAATCCATTAGAAGTATTTAAACAATCTCCTGCAGATGTGTGTGCTGAGTTTCAAAATGTAAATGGTACAACATTGTACAGTATGTTGTGACTGGAGCAGAATTTTAGCACTTAGTGTTGGATAAATATTTTCAAGCAAAGTGTTATTCTTATATATAAACAAATATTTCTGATGATGGATTTCAAGGCTCATACTCAAATCATGCATTAGTAAAGGAATTTAAAACATAATTATGCAACATTTCCCTTCTCTAATACGATTGGCCAAGCAGTGTTTGTAAGAGCTTGTATTTAATATAATGGGGCATTTCATTCCACCCATTTGTATTTGTGTTGTTCCAAACCAGAATACTACAAAAGGTTAAGTTTATTCATATTAAATAACGCATTAGGTATGATGAAATGACAATAAACATTTATGAATTTATAATGAACTTTATAGCATTTATGAATATTTATTCATTTCTAGACATACTATGATATTTGTAATATTTAAAGTTATGTAAATCAACATTAGCAATTGTATTATGATCAGTGTTGGGGGTAACGCATTACAAGTAACGTGAGTTACGTAATCAGATTACTTTTTTCAAAAAAAATTTTTTTTGCTGCTGACCATCGATGATCAAATTCAGCCTGTAATCCAGAATAGCAGCACAGCTGAAAGGTTTGTTTAAGCTGCACCCTCTACTGTACAGGCGAGAATTTGCATTTCTTTCAGCATGAGGCTTTTTCATTTCACTTTTGGTGTGAAAGGGCCTTTACATTTGCCAAAAATATAACTTTTTTGTTATAAAAAAACAAACAAGCAAGTTCAAGTTTCTCCCAGGTAAGAAAAAGTAATGCAAAAGTGACATAATGCATTACTTTCGATAACTAAGTGACGCAAGTAGTTACTGTTTTAGGGGGTAAGCCTCCCAAGGTTTCTCGCAAGGTTTTTCTCTCCATTCTGTCACCTGATGGAGTTTTGGTTCCTTGCCACCGTCGCTTTTGTCGCCTTTGGCTTTTGGCTTGCTAGTTGGGAACATTTAAAGGGATAGTTCACCCAAAAATGAAAATTAAGTCATTAATTACTCACCCTCATGTTGTTCCAACCCCGTAAGACCTTCGTACATCTTCGGAACACAAATGAAGATATTTTTGATTAAATTTGAGAGCTGGATCACTCCTCCATAGGCTTCTTAAGGGATAGAAACTTGACGGCCCAGAAAGTCATTGAAGAAAATGTTTAAATAGTCCAAGTGACTATTTAAACTTTTCTTCCTTGTGGGCCTGAGACGAGAGTTCAAGAGATTTCCACGACGCATGCGTGAGAACTGAGAAGAGGACGTTCTTCTTCTACTACTTCTTGTTTAGTTCTCGCGCATGCGTCGTGGAAATCTCTTGAACTCTGGAATATTTAAACATTTTCTTCAATGACTTTCTGGGCCGTCAAGTTTCAATCCCTTATGAAGCCTATGTAGCAGTGATCCAGCTCTCAAATTTAATCAAAAATATCTTCATTTGTGTTCCGAAGATGAACGAAGGTCTTACGGGGTTGGTACAGCATGGAGGTGAGTAATTAATGACTTAATTTTCATTTTTGGGTGAACTATCCCTTTAATATTCAATGTTATTGATCTGCCTGCATTGACACCATTATATGAGAACTGAACTGAGCTGGACGATTTTTTTTTACAACAAAAATGAACCATCACTGAACTTACTTAAGCTGGACTATGATGCTATTTTCTTCTAGATCTGCTGTAACTTTCCACAACACTGATTATGAATGAATGAATATAATATAAATAAATGCTTTACAAATTGTTGTTGGTCAGTTCATGATATCTAATGCCTTGAACAGTTGTATATAAGCAATACCACATTTGTAGTTGTGCTATTGGTTTTGAATAGTAATGTGCCAAACCACAAACATGTTGGTATTCTGTTCACTTTTGTGATATTGAGTATAGGAATGAAACAAATGTTGCTGACATACATGTGTGCAGCAAAAACAAAGCAACACATGCGCACACTTGCATTACTCATTCATAGAAATGTGTATGCATGATGGGCAATGAACCCACCACCTCCAAATAAAGGCTCATATTTTTTCAATTAGTCATGCATGAAGAGAAGAGATTATAGATGGTTTTCTTTAGTCGGCAGACACATGCAGAGACAGTCGGGCATGAGTGTGTGCATGTGTGAATGTGAGCACGTGGAAGCCAGTGAAAAAAGAGATCAAGAGTTCAACATAAGAGCAAAAGATGAAGTAGCCACAGTGATGTTTACTTTTCCACAGCTCAATTGACTTAAGTCTTCTTTTATGTAACTCATATTACCAAGAGTCGTTTTTGGATCCCCTCTCCCTTTTTCTCTCCTACTGGGCCTCTGCTGATAATTCAAAAGGTTGTCATCAATCTCCCTCACTTGAAATGTCTGATTCTGCCCTCATATAGATTCTCATCAACACTTTCAGCTGTCCATTTCAGATAACTGATGTTTAATAAAGAGATTTGGTAGTGGAGAGATGTAACCAGAGAGACTGGTAAACCTTTCCAGCCTTTACTCACCTCCTCGAACCAAAATGATGATAAATATGATTTTGCATGAACAGATTCTCTAACCCCTAGATCGTAAACTACGGTCAACTTAAAGTCAGAGTTGAAAAAACAAACACCAGCATAAGCTGAAATGGTTTTTACAAGAGGACTCCTTTAGCATACAGAGAACTGCACTGTTTCATGCCATGTTCAAAAATACTTCATAGAAGTCTAGTCAGGAAACCACTGGCATACTTCTGCATGACTAATAAAAAACAAACAAATGACTGCGGAGTTAACAAAAAGGAATATTTTGGGCTTTAGTGTAATCCTTGGAAAATTCCGAAGACGCTTGCTTGTTTTATATCAGGGGTTAAATTCAGAAGGAACAATCCTGAACAGTGTTCTGGTAACTCTTTGATGTAAAAAATATACATATAGTTGCAGTTTTTTTTTTTTTTTTTTTGGTCAATCTATCCCATTTTCTGTATGCTCTACTTTTTGTCTCCATGTAGTTAATTACTGACATAATTTTATAAAACTGGTCCCCTGGTAATAGCCTGGCTTCTTCCAAGGTTTTTTTCTCTCTATTACCCAACATCATGGAGTTTTTTGTTCCTTCCAACATATGTCTTTAGTTCAGGTGCTTGTCACTTATCACCATGTGCTACTCTGAACGAACTCAAAATGAAGATTTAAGGAAATAGTTAAGTGCTAAGCTAACTTAGAAGCTAACGTGGCTAAAGAGCCAAATTAGAAAGAATGTAAACTGTTAGCATGCTAAGCTGTAAGACAACAAACACAGGCAAGGTCAAATTGATCGAGGTATTTTTTGGGTTAGGGTTAGAAAATCTGTTCAGTCATTTCTGCGCGTTCAGTTCAATGATCATCTGATCAGATTTTGGAAAAGTCTGACAATTTGCAGGAGGAGTAGCACAATTTTTTTCCCCATTTTCTTCAAAATGGCAGACAAACAAAATAATGGAAAATGAAAAATGAAATGAAAAAATTTGGACAATGTTTTCAAAAGTTATAAGCGTTTTTGCAAACAAAACCTTAAATCTCTGAAACAGTAGATGGCGCTGTGTTCAAACTCCTCAGGTACATTCATGACATGCTAACGATGATCTCGACCTAATTTTGTGCTGATATCACGAATCGTTCAAAAGATATTGCCATTTATGATAAAATTCTAAATGGTGGGCCAATGGTTCATCCGATCCTGGCAAAATCAGTATCCACAGATTCAGAATGACACAAGAAATCCATGGGCAGAGTTTTTAATGTATATTTCAATAACAAAGGGTTCAAAAGAACATAATAATAGATGTTATTCGATCTGCGTCATCAATGTTTGCGGCGGCCATATTGTTGACATAGAAACCACGGCAACTGTCAGTCTGTCAATTGACAAGCGAGGCAGCGTCGGTATTATCCATAGTATTATCACTGTATTTTTTTTAAACAGTGTATTGGTGTGTTGTGTAATACACGGCTGTTCTAACAACTGCAGTAAGAACCCCGGAGTTAGTTTTTATGCGATAAGTTACCGACTGTCAGAAAACGTGAAGGGAAGGAGACAGAGTTGAGCCAGCGCAGGAGAGGCTAGCTAGGATAAATAGGCTAAACTTTCAGCCAACTCCCCACAGAAAAGTCTGTTCCCATCATTTTACCACAGGTTTCACACATAATCCGTGTGCAACGCGTGTGCGTTGTGTATACAGTACAGAAGTAGGACGCGCAATACTTTATATGCTGCGTTTGCAGTGCGTAACTGATCCGCGGCTGTACCACAAACACCCCGGTACTCACTATTTTTATTTTAACACATACTCACTATTTCAACAACGTAAGCCAATTATTCCATGCATTACTTCTATATATTAAGTTGCTCAAGCAAGTGGTCAAATATGTAACCAATAACCATGTACTTATATTAAAATCGCAAACATTTTAAATGAAAACTTAAAATTGACAAAAACAACCGACTCTCATGCCTTTTCTTTTGCATTTACATTTTAATACAACAAATCTTGCATGTCACAAAGAACTTGTTTTTCCACCTCCACGAATGAGACGAGTGTCGTTCATTGTGTTGCCTTGTTGAGGTAAATTGTAGTTTGTATACGGATACTGTACGAGATAATTATAAATATCCGGATAAGTTACGGCTGGCAATAAGGACGGATATTTACTTAAGCTTGATTGGTGTGGACGAGACTGCTCCCCTCAACTCAAATCTGCGCGCGGTTAGGGGCAGCAGGACAGATGTCATGTCAACAATATGGTCGCAGTTAGCTACTTCCGGTGTTTGCGAATAAGGTCTATATGGAATAATAATAAAGTAAACTGACAATTACAATAGGGGCTACAGCCCCTCTGGAGCTTGACCTCTAATAAAATATACGACTACTATGATCATTAATTTTATTCCTTATTTTGCTGTACACATGTATTATCATCACAAAAGGTCAACAAAGGTGTCAGCATTAATGTAATATTGCTTTATCATTATCTAACACTTCTTTTTGTTGAGCACCATAGGGGATTCATGAGCGGCATTCTCATCCTAATGATGCGGCTAACAAGCAAAGATCAGGACATCCTGTTGTTTACAGAGTCGTTTACATGACTGCAGTGATCTTCCAGATTATATCGGCCACGCTAAAGTTGGTTAATGTCAGTAACTCACCAGATTGTTGATTCACAACATGAACTTCAGCTTGTTTTTCTGGTGTGCATGGCAATAATAAGATAACAGACAAACCAAAATGCAGTAATTTATGAGCTTTTAAGGGAGCACATAATCTGGTTTATCTTTGTCTTGTGTGACTAATGCGCTTTCATGAGCTACCATTTCAAAGCAGATGTCATGCTTCAGAAGTGTTATATGGCAGACTAACACTCAGACAGATGGGCTAAAATATTATTTGGCTGTGATTTCATGGATCATGATTCATGTGGATTCCTATCACTGGCACAATAATGTGCAGCTTCAGTACAGTGTAAACTTGGCTAAGGTGTGATCGAGTGTGTTGCCTGCCAAGCATGTGCCAGTCGACAAACTACGACTGTGAATTAGTCATGGCCTTGGGCGAAGATATCTTATACTACTGCTTAAATAAACATCCAGAAAGTAGGCTTCACATACAGGTTAAAATTTGTAACACAGCACACAATGAAAATTAGATGTAGACCAATATAAATGTATAGGCAAAGTATATATGTAAATGCCAAACATTTCTATAGTCTTAGGAATGTGTCTTTACAGTCCAATACCTCTTTACACTGCTGAAAATACAAGCATTGTTCACACCAGGAGTAAGTCAGTCAGCTTTACTGGGAAGATCATGCTAGTTGACCAGCATTTTGGCAGGTGAAAAGCATGTTTATACTGGTCTACAAGCCAAACCAGCAACATACCAGCATAAACCAATCTTAACCAGCATGGAAATTCAGATGGATAAATATAAGAAAAAATATAAATATCATCAGTCAAGTAGACAGAGAACTGTGAAATACAAGCTGAGATACATTTACTGGAAATTCTGCTAACTTTTGGTGCAGCAGATGGGTTCAGGACTTATGGCTGAGGCAGCATATGGTCCGAGCCTCTGCACGGACAGTCAATGGATTACACAGCAACACGCACCTAACATTACTTTTCCTGACCTTTGACTCTGAACTGAACTCTCACCTCAGATGAAGCATATTGAACCAGGAGCCATGTCCAAACCAAACCAAACCAGGTGGACATAAGGAAAAATGTGGCGTAAAAAGAGATTGCAGAAGTGTCATGGCCATTCAAACTGAGGGGGTCGCATGCAGTGGTTTTAAACACAACCAAAAAAAGAAAAGAAAAAAGAAAAAATTATTATTAAAAATTAAGTTGCATGGTTCTTTAAGGTATTTGTGAAAAAATTAGGTCCCCTTAAGGGCATGTGTGTGAATTCTCCAGAAGTGAGTGTTGGGTGGGGTGATTTCTTGGATTTTCTTAAGAGGTGGGGTCTGCTAGTGGGCACAGAGAGGACCATTGAAGCCAGACATTTAGCAAACTTTTTTAACATAGCTCTTCTTAAAAATCTAACAAGTCTCCATTGGTAAGTCTTAAAGACCACTGTCCCTATCGCTCTGCAGAAGGCACATATGGATCTTAATCTTGCGGCCCACACCAAGCTGAGTGCTCTTGAGAAGGAATCTATGGAATCCTATTGACCAAGATGAATAAACAAACACATTATGTGCAAGGGGATTTGATTAAAGAAGAATGACGCAAGTCAGCCCAGGTGTTTCAGCCTACTCTTTGCATTCCTCAAAAACCTTTCCTAAAACCACTAATTTTGAAATAGTTTCTCACTCTGTTTCATACTGTGCAGGTCAGAGAGCCTCTATATATGCCTGAAATGGTACTCAAAGTGTTCTTTGTAATGTGTTTGGACTGAATATATTCATGTCTAATATTTGCTCAGGCACATTCTTGAGCAGTTCATATAAATAGAACTAAACATATAGCTAAACGCTCAATTTTTTAAAGGTTTTACAAACTTTTTATTACCAAGAACCCCCAAATATGAAAGAGACCTCTTCCTGAAAATATTAAGGAAGCCACATTTATACTGTATGAGAACAAAAGTGTGATATTATAAATATAGCATGTTGTTTCCTAATTGGCAAATTATTAAACAATTATATTCAAAAATATTTATTTAAGTGTAAGTTAAGTTATTTTTTTCTCTCTCTATCAACTATTAATGTTAGATGTATTCAATAAAAAAATTATTTATATAGCACATTTCACACTGCATTTTATTTCTCAGTATTTTTGACTTTAGAAAGCAGAATATAAAAAAAACAGTAATATATAAATGACACAATGATACAGTCATTTTAGTATAATTTATGGTATTTATTTATGGTATTTATTAAAATTTTGAATTAGTTTTAACTTTATTTTCCTTTTTCATTTTAGTTTTAAGTTTAGTAATTTAGATATTTATAATAGTTTTTTTTTTAAAATAATTTTACTTCAACTTGACCTTATTTAAATTCAGTTAGTTGCCAAGGCAAAATTTAAAAAAAAATTTTTACGTTTTTAAAAAGTTTTTTTTATGTTTTAAATTTTATTTCAGCTTCATCTCAATTAACAAAAAAACATATTTAATAGTTTTAGTTAACAAAACAATCAACCAATCAATTGATCAGTGGATGAGAACAAATACCGCAGCTATACTATTTTATAAATCTTTTCTTTTCCTTTTTGACTTTCTAAAGTATTTTCTCAATCATAGGCTTTCTCAAAACCAAATACTAAACAGAACAGAACAATCCCTGGTTAAAAATGAGCCAGGCCGATAATCCAAAGCCCACAGAAGTGTAAATCATTCTGTTGCTGTAAAACACCCAACTTGCTGGCAAAACTGAGCTGAAAATATGAGCTCAATTCCCACGAGATAAACTGCTATCACCATCCCCTGCTCAGATCCCAGAATGAATGGAATCTTCTCTTTGCAGCCAAAACAACACTGAGATTCTTTAAATGGTTGGATTATGACTATTAATTCTTACACTAACACACCAACATGGAAGGCTGGTCCTCAGATAAACAGGTGTATCACAGTATTTTCCAGCTTCATTACTCTAGCTTAAATAGAGATTCCAATAACCATTGACACTCTTTACACCACAGGCTGAGAGAGGTCAATATAATTTAAAACAAATAAGGCATCTTTGACAGAAGTGACTGTCTACATCAGGGGTGCCCAATCATGTCCCTGAAGATATACTGTACCTACCTGCAGAGTGCAGATCCAACCCTGATCCAACACACATGTCTGTAATTATCAAGTACTCCTGAAGATCTTAATTAGCTGGTTCAGTTGTGTTTGAGGAACGTAGATTTCCAGGAACAGGATTGGGCACCCCTGGTCTACAACATTTATATCAGACTGAGAGGAGAGACTGTTCCAAAAAGATTTGCCACCAACTCAGAACTCAAGTCTCCAGAGCAAAACAACTAAATTTCAGTAAAAGAAATATCCTTTACACCATTCCAAACGTCATCACAGCAGATTCATGAAGCAGCCGGAAAAATATCACCCCCATGGGCCATCCAAAAGACAAGGGTCTGGATAAACATTTGAGGGTCCTGGCCCTTATGACCTCCTGTATTAGTGTGGGAGTTTGGGACCAATGGTTGCTGTGATGTGAACCAGGAAGTGAGAAAACTAATCAAGTACTGTGGGCTTAATCTTAAACAACAGTTTAATTAAGCCATACAAGTCCAGATAAATGGATAGAGATCTAGAAATTCTACAAATTAGTTAGTTAGAATTCTAGACCCGAGTTAGGCTTAGTGCTAATACCATCCAGCTGCAGTCTTGAAGCTATGACACCAGTTTCTAGAGATCTAGACCCTCACTTAACTCCCCAGCCCCCAATGGATTGAATTCCAGGAACATCTGGAGTGACTGACCCCAAGCTAAAACATTATAGCTGTGCCGTAAGCACCACAAATCATGAATAGTTATTCTCACAGAGAGAGATAGAGAAAATGATTGTCCATATATTGATTACAATCAATGCATCTACTTAGACTTACAATGCATTTGGAAATTACAGCCATGATCATCTAAGTGCAATTTGAATTCCGCTTTCAAAGGCACATTTTAAAGTAATACTTTTTGTTCGCTGAATGATAACAGTGGTCTTGGACTAATACTCACATCCATTTGGATTTGTCACCAAATATTGCATTTATTCCCCAAGTGAAAGTGTCTGATTATACAGTAGGAGGATTATACCAGGAATATGTTCAGCTGATCATGTGATCTTAAAATGGCGGTGGCCATGGGGGGACCAGCCTCGTGTGGAATAACAGCTCATGTTTTTGCATCTCATGTAAGAGTACATCTAATTTCAATAGCCTAAAACTACACTTGGCTCATTGAAATGAGACATAGGATTTTCACAATGCAGTCACAATGCATTGGATTACGTTTATACAACACAACAGAGGCCTTATTGAAGTTGGGTTGGGACAAGGATGATGCTGGAAGAACCATCTTCAAGCATCATTAAAACAAGCTTTGTATGAGGGGTCAGAACAGACCTATAAAAATGGCTATAAAACATTCATGCCTTTGTAGATTAACTTCAAGATTAATGTGCTGACATTTACACCATAGGAATGCAGATAACCATGGTGATAAACAAACAAATAACAACAAACAAAAACATTATTAATGACTTCTCACATTCACGCAACTGTATCTGCTGGCTATCACATCTTCTCATGCTAGATCTTAGAGCCATGAAGAAAATTCGAGAGAAATGTTTAGAGAAAAATAAACAAAGACACTCAGAAATAATGATTATTTATCATAAAGCTTGCCATGAAATGAATGTTTTTAATTTGAAAGCTTATGGTGGTAATATCTTTTCTAAAAGTAGAGATTCAAAACAGATTCTCAGGTAAGGGAAATGGCCCCAAAAAGTAAGACTTGGCTGCATCCGAAATCGCATTCTACTATATAGTAGGCGAAAAACAGTATGTGACAAAAGAAGTAAACGATGGACACTTTACTATCCCATGAGGCCAACGGAGAGGATTTGTGAATGGCAGTGAAACGATACAACTGACGCTGGTAGGTCACATGATAATGACAACATGGTGAATGTAGTATGTCCGAATTACATTCATACTACACACATTCATACTATATAGAATGTACTTTTTTAGCGGTTGTGAAGTAATTACTTATAGAAAATAAGTACCTGCTCAAGAGAGTATGCGATTTCAGTCATAAAAAGAGTTGTGTGTGAGTGTGTCTGTTAAGAGTGACAAAGTGTTTGGTTTATGAGCCAGATGCACCCCAGCAAGGACCGAGATAAGATTCCACCTTATTGGCTGTGCATGTTTGTCAGTAATGGTGCAGAACCCCCCTTCTTTCCCACCTCACACATGGCCAACGGTTGACGACACTAATACACATCTACACACACACACGTGTTAAATAGTGTCAGCACTACATTCGGGCGCTCCATCGCCCCTATTATTACCTCATCATTACAGCACTGTTGAGGTCACATGTCAAAGTTCACCCAACAGGATTCACGTCTTGGGGGTGACACTGTTCTGCAGTGGCTCTCTGAGCCGCTTGTCAGGACAACACTTAGTCTGTGACCTCAAGGTCAGAGGTTAAAGGTGACAGTGACACCGCCCTTATCAGAAAGCTTCAGATGCTGAGAGTCTGCCCTGAGGAGGAGAAGAACAGGGCTTGGACAGTAAGTGTGTGTTTTTAGACAATGAAAGATAGAGAGAGAGTGAGTGAGCTGTACAAGTCAGATCAGGGAAATGGAGGCCCTGGGCTACCAGAAAGGCCACACCAATCTCAATTCATTCATCTCTCCTTTTCTTAAGAAAAAAATCCCTACTATCTCTTGCTTTGGCTACCGTGTATAGACCTCCAGGGCCCTATGTTGATTTTCTAAAAGATTTTGCGGATTTCCCCTCAGACCTATTGGTCACTGTCGATAAAGCATTGATTGCCGGAGATTTCATTCACATAGATAATACAAATGATGCGTTAGGGGTTGCGTAAACAGATTTACTAAACTCCTTTGGGGTCAAGCAAAACGTCAATTGACCCATTAATCGTTTTAATCATACACTATATTTAATTATATGGCATGGAACCAATCCTACTGATATAGATATTGTACCGCAAAGTGATGATGTCACTGATTGTAACGTGCATACTGCGTACTGCTGATATTTGCCATATTGCGCCGCGTTATCGACTAGGTAGAACAATTATCCCAACCACTATAAATAGATTCACAAATAACCTGCCTGATCTGTCTCAGCTGGTTAGTGTACCCAAACACACAAATAAACTTAAGAAAATGACTAGCAGCATTTTCTCTAGTACATTAAAAACTGTTGCAACCACAATTTTAAAAAAGGATTGAGAGGAAAGTACTGCAGTATTACCCACGCTATCAAGAGAGAAACTTGCAATATAGAGAGCAAATGAATGCAAATTCATTTAGAGGTCTTTAGAATCGTGTGGAAAGACAGCACTTCCTGTTATAAAAAGGCTCTAAAAGGCAGCCAGGGCCGAGCAGACTGAATTAAATATTCCATCACAGTTTAGTAGCACACTTTATGAATTTCTTCACTGAGAAAATTGAATTCATCAGTAATAGGCCTACAATTCTAAATGTACAACCTTTGACAGCGTTTTATGATTCAGCCTCAATTATCGCTCCTAAGGAACAATCACAGTTAAATAAACTTATTGCATCTAAACCAACAACATGTTTACTAGATTCAATACCCTCTAAACTACTAAAGAGTTGTTACCTGTAGCAGAAGAACCTCTACTCAATATTATTAACTCATCTTTATCTCTGGGTCATGTCCCAAGACTGTTCAAGCTGGCAGTTATAAGCCTCTCCTTAAGAAAACACAATTAGATCCAAATAAATGAGCATATACAGACACATTTCAAATCTTCCATTTATATGTAAAATACTAGAAAATGTTGTGTCAGCTCAATTGTGCTCCTTCTTGCAAAAAGATTATATCTACTGTATGAAAATTTCAACCCGATCTCACGACCAATTCGTCCGAATTTGACGAGTGATTAAAAGATGGCTAATTCGTAACAATTCGTACGACCTCACTCGAACGAATCAGTAAGATTTTTGCTAAAACGTACATATTTGACGAGTTGCCCAATTCGTATGAATTCGTACGAATGGCCTACCCCTGACCCCGCCCCTAAACCTACCCATCACGTGGGTTTAGACAAATCGTACAAATTCGTATGGATGCAGGCCCCATCGTAGCAGAGAAGCTGCACTCATTAAAATTACAAATGACTTAGTTCTTGACCATGGCTGTATTTCAATAGTTTTACTTGATCTTAATGCTGCGTTAGACACTGTAGATCATAAAATACTCTTAGATTGACTGCAAAATTACACTGGTATTCAGGGACAGGCATTAAGGTGGTTTGGGAGACCGCTAAGGACAAATCTAAGATAACATCAGTAAATTATGGAGTGCCACAAGGATCTGTGTTAGGCCCTCTGCTTTTATCAATATATATGCTACCATTTGGTAATATAAAGAAAACATGGAATTAGTTTCAACTGCTATGCCGATGATACTCAGTTATACAGTATATTTCATCATGACCTGATGAAATCTCTAAATTATCTCTAAATTAATTGACAGAGTGTGTTAAAGATATAAAACATTGTACTTAATTAAGTAATTTTCTTACTTATTGGACCAAAAACCTGTACACAGAATCTCTTATCTGCATTAAGAAGGATGTACTGTTACTTCATCCTCTACAGTTAAAATACCTGGATGTTATATATTTGAAAGCAACCTGTCTTTCGAAAATCATATTTCATATGTTACAAAAACAGCATTCTTCCACCTCAGAAACATTGCTAAGCAATGGAACATGTTATCTGTTTCTGATGCACAAAAGTTAGGTCATGCATTCATGTAATGGAATACTAACTGGTTGTCCTGCATCATCAATAAACAAGGTGCAATTAGTCCAAAATGCAGCTGCTAGAGATCTTACTAGGTCAAGAAAATATTATCATATAACACCAATTTCACCATCTCTACACTGTTTATCTATTAAGTTCTGTATCAATTACAAAGTATTGACCTATAAGGCCCTTACTGGTTTAGCTTCTTTGTATTTAACCAATCTTCTATCGCCCTACAATCCAGCCCGGTCTTTAAGGTCACAAAACTCTGGAGTTTTGGTAGTATTTAGGATATCTAAGTCCACTAAAGGAGGGAGAGCATTTTCACATTTGACTCCTAAACTCTGGAATAGCCTTCCTGATAATGTTCAGGGAGGAGACACCCTCCCAGTTTAAATCTAGATTAAAGACAGATCTCTTACCAAGCATTCACATAATTCATCTCATAACCTTGTTATATCAGATCAAATGCACATGACAGCAGCTATGCTGCACTACGCTATGACAACAGCAGCTACGCTAATTGCTTTTCTGCTTTATCTCGGGATGCCCATCCCGAGGTAACTAGAGAGTATGTCAGGTCCAATTTGGATCCAGCCTCTTATGAAGACTTCAGATGTCCCAACACCTGTGAATAGATGACTCGAGAGGACTCCAACACATGCGCGGACTTCAGATGAAGCAAACTCTGAATCACCATACACCAATGTAAATCTTCTATCCTAATTTGTTAACAACACATATTCACTACTTCAATGAGCTAAGTGTTTCTGCCTTAAATTAATACATTGTTAGCTAACTGTGTGATTTGAATATGTATATTTCTGTAATACATACATTTACACAGTCACATCTGATAACAGATCAATCTAAATTGTAATGATCCAGAATGCTGCAACTATTGGTCTTTAACGAATCTTTCTTTTCTTTTTTTTCCCTTTTCTCTCCTATTCTATATCTATTAAAAAAATGCGTATAGAGTAAACTGGGAAGGGTCACAGCACTTGCATATTGTTGTCCTATTGTTAGTTTAATCACTTCTATTGCTCTCATTTGTAAGTCGCTTTGGATAAAAGCGTCTGCTAAATGATTAAATGTAAATGTAATGTAGTATTTGTTATTAAAACGAGTTTATGTATATCACGTTGCCAATTTGTCTCCTTTTAATCTCTTTCTTTTCCCCAACCCTGACTTCCTTTTTCAGGTCACCACAAGGAACATATTGCTGTAGCAATGTATTGTCACTCATTTTAAAGACTCTGAAACTATTTCTATTCCACAAAAGGTTCTGTATAGTGGAAAAAGGTTCTTTAGATTATTGAAATATTCTTCATTCTTCATAACTGCTCACTGAAAGGTTCTTTGGGAAACAAAAATAAATCTTATATGGCATCGCTGCAAAAACACCCTTGTTTTAAAACTTTTATTTTAAAGAGTGTATTATCTATATATTGTTTTTAACATCTATATAAATATTACCTAAGATAAAAATATAACATTTCTATATAGATATTTTTTGAGGCCTATACCCCACCCCTTAACCTAACAATTCCAACAAAGAGGTAACCAAATATTGGTTGTCATTGTGGCTTAACCTGGCTTCAGTAAATTATTATTTAAATTCCGATCTAAGACATTTAATATAACACATTAATAGAACAGACCACTTTTATAATACTTTTAGATCATCCTCCATCACTTTCCTAATCATTTGTGTTCTCTCTATCAGTCTCCTTGTAGAAACAGATGGTCTGTGACTGTATCTATTTGCTCAGTTCTACTCATGATGAAGTAGGTTAGATCCCACCGAGTCAATTCAAATATTAATGAAAACACTGCATGTGAAAGACCATCTCGTATGTAATGTGTTTCATTACTGCGGATTAAGGATTTTTCATTCATCTTTTCATTGACGTACGCATAGTAACATACACAGGGAACTGTCATAAGATGGCAAATACAAATCGTCTGTCTGCTTACCATACTAACCCCCGGTTTCACAGACAAGGCTTAAGTCTAGTCCCGGACTAAAATGCATTTTTGTGCTGTTTTAATTAAAGCAACTTGCAATGACATATCTTAACATTTGTTGTTGTTTTGTCTCAAGATGCACATCAGTAATGTTTTTTTATTTTATATTTTAGGCATGATTAAAAAGCTACTTAAATGTCATAATTCAACTAAGGCCCAATCCTGGCTTAAATCTAAGATTTTCATTAAAATGTTCAAAACAATTGAAGAAACTTCTGACCCAGAAAGCATTCCTGCGGGATACCAAATCACAAGATAATCTCGTCACTTTTTTACTGCCTGGTTTTTGGCACATTTGTACATATTTTGAGGAAATTAATGGTAGGGGGTTAAAAAGTTTGGGTTGGGTGTGGTATAAGAGTTTGAGCAACATATCTCCCACTGACATAAATTGATGATTTACAAACAAAATCTACAGTATATTGGACAGAGAAGCTTTTGGCAAAGATAATCTAGGGTGGATGGGTGTTTGTTTAGCCCGAGTAGAAAACATATACTTATCTACTTTACCAACAACATCGACTGTTGACAATTCTGAAATATTTGCAATATTAGAAAATCTTATAATTTTATTTATCCACAAAGGCTGTGGCAACGTGTAAAATAACTGTTTTCTATTTGTATTCCTGTGACGCAAAGCTGACTTTTCAGCAGCCATTATTAGTGTTCAGTGTCACATCATCTTTCAGAAATCATTATATGTTGATTTGGTGCACAAGAAACATTTTTTAAATATTTTATATAAACCATGATGTATTTATTTTTAGATTCTTTGATGAGAAAGTTCAAAAGAACAGCACTTATTTGAAATAGAAATATTTTGTAACATTATAAATGTCTTCTATCATATTTGATCAACTTAATATCCTTGCTGAAAAAAAATAAGTAATTTATTTTGAACTGTAGTGTATATGTAATTAATTGCATCAAGCTCCAAAACTTTGTCAAACCTCTAATTTTCTATATTAAACTCTTTCATGAAAAAATATGGAAGTTGGATTTTATCTTTCTATTTTGGCTTTGAGCCCAAAGGTGGGTTGTATAGTGTAATACAATGTCTGTTTGCTCGTTCGTTCGTTCGTTCGTTCACAGTCTTATAAATAAACTGACCGTGAACTTGCTCACACACACTGGTTCGCAATTGAAAGTGCCAAATAATCATTAACATCTAGGTCAAATTCAAATGTTAGAAAACACAATTCAGACCTGTCTCTTGCCAAGAGCTTTTTTTTTGGCCAGATGTCAAGAATACATGTTATCCCTGCGATGCTACTGGCACTGGCGTAATTTTGACAGGTGTCACTGATAACATCTTTAACCTGTGACAGCCGTAACATTACACATAGACGCTAATAGCCTTGTGTCTGGCGCATAGACCAACACAGAGAGTAGGTTAAAGATTGTAAAGAATTGCTTTTTCCCCAGAAACATGCTGGAAATTACCTTCTACTGACAATCACTAAGTGAGAAACCCTTAATGTAATGAAGACGTAGGCCAGGTCATGTGCGATTGGGTTCACAGCCCATAAGCAGATACAGGATCAGGCATGCCGACAGGTAAGCACATACTCAAATCTGTAAATGTTTAAAAAGACATATATCTTGTACAAAACTCTGCTTCCTAGTCGATCTAAAGTTCTTCTACTATCTGCTGTAAGCATGAATGGCAAGATAGATCCATCTGAATATTGACTCACAGCTATCTCAAAACCTTAGCAAAGTAAAAAAGGGGCTCAACATACTTTGATATATGCAATGCTACTGAAATTCAAGTACAATGGTATTTATATGGTCCTCTCAAGTACTTTTAAGAATACTATTGTGGTGCATGTTTCAAATACCATAGTAACAAAAATACAAAGGTATTTGCATGGCATTTTTTCGTAAGTAAATATCATGGTTCGAAATATATCAGAGTATTGGTATTTGGAAATGTTACTAGGCATTTTTGAAGGTACTATGGAGTGTCTAAATACCATGGTACATAAACCACAGTACCACAATATGTTTCAAAATACCTACACTCACCTAAAGGATTATTAGGAACACCATACTTATATTGTGTTTGACCCCCTTTCGCCTTCAGAACTGCCTTAATTCTACATGGCATTGATTCAACAAGGTGCTGAAAGCATTCTTTAGAAATGTTGGCCCATATTGATAGGATAGCATCTTGCAGTTGATGGAGATTTGTGGGATGCACATCTAGGGCACGAAGCTCCCGTTCCACCACATCCCAAAGATGCTCTATTGGGTTGAGATCTGGTAACTGTGGGGGCCATTTAGTACAGTGAACTCATTGTCATGTTCAAGAAACCAATTTGAAATGATTCGAGCTTTGTGACATGGTGCATTATCCTGCTGGAAGTAGCCATCAGAGGATGGGTACATGGTGGCCATAAAGGGATGGACATGGTCAGAAACAATGCTCAGGTTGTTGATAGGCCGTGGCATTTAAACGATGCCCAATTGACATTAAGGGGCCTAAAGTGTGCCAAGAAAACATCCCCCACACCATTACACCACCACCAGCCTGCACAGTGGTAACAAGGCATGATAGATCCATATTCTCATTCTGTTTACGCCAAATTCTGACTCTACCATCTGAATGTCTCAACAGAAATCGAGACTCATCAGACCAGGCAACATTTTTCCAGTCTTCAACTGTCCAATTTTGGTGAACTCTTGAAAATTGTAGCCTCTTTTTCCTATTTGTAGTGGAGATGAGTGGTACCCGGTGGGGTCTTCTGCTGTTGTAGCCCATCCGCCTCAAGGTTGTGCGTGTTGTGGCTTCACAAATGCTTTGCTGCATACCTCGGTTGTAACGAGTGGTTATTTCAGTCAAAGTAGCTCTTCTATCAGCTTGAATCATTCGGCCCATTCTCCTCTGACCTCTAGCATCAACAAGGCATTTTCGCCCACAGGACTGCCACATACTGGATGTTTTTCCCTTTTCAAACCATTCGTTGTAAACCCTAGAAATGGTTGTGCGTGAAAATCCCAGTAACTGAGCAGATTGTGAAATACTCAGACCGGCCCGTCTGGCACCAACAACCATGCCACGCTCAAAATTGCTTAAATCACCTTTCTTTCCCGTTCTGACATTCAGTTTGGAGTTCAGGAGATTGTCTTGACCAGGACCACACCCCTAAATGCATTGAAGCAACTGCCATGTGATTGGTTGATTAGATAATTGCATTAATGAGAAATTTAACAGGTGTTCCTAATAATCCTTTAGGTGAGTCTAATAATCCTTTAGGTGAGTGTATATAACATCACTGTATCACTGTAAGGTGGCAAAATAAGCAACATTTAGGCCAGAATTTTTTTGCAAATCCTGAATTCGTGATTGCATGAATCCCTATAAAAATGACTGTCTACTTAAAAAAAAAAAAAAAATGGTACCATGTAAAAAAAAAAAAAGAAAAAAAGTACAATTGCACTTTTTAGTATATGTTTATTCTAAGGACATCCAAATGCCCGCACAACAATACACTACTGGAGACACAGCATATCTCCCAAATAACTTTCACTTATCATTAACACAGATATGTGAGTGCGAGAGACAGAAAGATCAAGAGAGAGAGAAAGAATGCTGACGATAAGGACCGAACACAGGTTTAAGGCCATGTCTTATAAATGCAGAACCAAATGCAGCCACAACAACCACCCGAAGAGGAAATGAAGCATAGGTCTGTAAAACCAAAACAACGAAGCGGGAGATTATGATGCCTATGAGACCGAACAATAGCAATGCTTTTATTAAAATACTCCCATCATTTATACCATGCTGTTGAAATCCTCAAAAAAACTCAAATCTTCCTCCCTGGAACATGAGATGAATATTCAACCCATCTAAATCAAAATTGCGCAACGCAACGTTACATCACAGGCATTCTAGTGACTGAATATGCATGAGCAGATTCTTAAAGTCCCAGCGTAGTCAATAATGTTATCCCTTAAAACTAATCTTTGATCACCAAAATTACATTTAAAAAATTGTTTCCTTGAAAAAAAAAATAATCTTCATGCCTTAAGCTTGAATGTAACCTCATTAAGTAAGTGGTTCTATGAATATGCAAACTAGCCCCGCCTCCACTCACTCACACCAGCTCAGAGATTCACACGTTGACATGATTGGTTACAAGGTAGTTTGTGACGTCAGAAGCACCAGCGATTTCAAACCACGTTTTTGAGACTGTCTTTGGTTCACTGCAGTTTTAAAGAGAAAATACTCAGCAATGGTATTGACCTATGAATTTGCACATAGTTTGTCTTAAAGCATATTAAAAACACAACATTAAAAGCTTGATTTTCACTACAGGGGGACTTTAAGAGAATTAATCTTAGAGCATAGACCTCAACAATGCACGCTCAATTAAATAAATAGTATTTTGTTTCAGCTCTGAGTGATTATTATAGAGACGAAGGGGATGTGGTTCACTTACACATTCAGGGACCCCTAACCCGGCAAGGGCCGCTGAGTCAGCAAGACAGGGCCCCTGATATCTGGCTGTGGAGCTCCCACAGTCTCAGCTATCACCACAGGTAAACAAACACAGCAGAACAGATGAAGGACTGAAGATAAGAGTGGGGTATAGCGTGGGCTCAAATCTACACAAACAAGCTCAGTATTGCACAGACATAACGAAACCCAAGGACTCTGCATATGATCCACATGTGTGTGCCAACACTGGTAGGTTTATTGTTTGTTCTGCCCAATAAATGTTTACAGCATTAAAATAAATAGCATTTACTTATCACCATAGTTGCAGTAACAACGCACAAACTTTAAACTACTATGCCATACAGTTTAGAAAACATGTCCATATTTATTGTGTCAGTATATATTAAAAGATGCTTTATACCCCTGAAAATTTCCCCTTGAATTTTGTAGGGCCAGTCCAGCTCTAAAAATAGTGCTGAATTGGTCTTTTTAGACAGGATGTAAAATCAGACATTCTTCACGGTAAGCACCCAGCACAGTTTCCAAATATTTGTGCATACCACTTTTCAGGATGCCTTTTCTGTGTGAAAACACAAATATTGGTTCCTTTCAGACTGGGCTGGTTCTGAGGGGTTCTGTTTGATGGGCTCTTGCTGTCTAAATTGTCTGACAATGTCTGGATTTGTCTGTTGACAGAGCTCATATGACCAATAACATCACCTTAAGACCCGTTTTATTGGGGCTATTAATAGATCTCAGTTCATTGGTTTTTACAGATTGTAGTTACGTTACTTTCACACATTCAGGGTCAAATCTGAGGAAGTCGTCTGTCATGAGGTTTTACTGTGTTTGCACATTAAATGGCAGAATGAATACCACATTTTGTTCACATTTAACATATAATTTTAAGGCAAGTCTGTTCACTCGGCAGCTGTCTTGGTAACACAACAATTTCCAGTCATGCACGGACAGTTCTTATCTGCTTAAATGATAAAGAACAAAATATCTGATACTGTTTGTCTGTAGATGTGTTTACATGCTCTCAATCTGAATGTATCCAATCCAATTTCAGAAGCTGCGTCTAAAATCGCATACTGTCTGAGTAGTGTCTTAGGCCCTGTTTACACCTGGTATTAAGGTGCGTTTTGGTCGATAGGATCACAAGACGAGGCAGATACATACCCTTTACACCTGGTATTTTAACCCATCTATTTAGTCCGCTTTCGACCACTTCTGTCCTTATTTCTTTGAGGGGATGGTCTATGGGCGGGTAAATGTAGTATGTTGTTGTTTTTATCGATTTTTCTGACAAAATAAGCTCTGCAATTTACAAATGAACGTGCCAGGGGACAACGGAAAAACATACGGCAGCAGGAATGGTTAGAGAACATTGTGCTTGGTCCGTTTTTCGTCTTCAAACCAAACTTGGGTCTCCAGCTGACAAAGTTTAAATCCCATCTGGCTAGGTCGCTTCCCATAATGTTTAAGCATTAGGTCAGTAGGCGGACTTGTGTGGCTGTTCGAACACATACGACCACATGAGCGTCTACACTACGAAAGCAATCCGGTCGAATGCGTTTTCGACTACGTCTGGAAGTGGTCGAAAGTGGACGAGCTCAAAACGTTTCAGACCTCGTTTACACCTGCATAGCGTCGTCAACTTGTGATCCGATCGACCAAAATCTTAATTCCAGTGTAAACAGGGCCATAGTTATGCTTAGTTTCATTGTGTTTTGGTTTGGTACTGTTCTGTTCCCTATCATTCTGTTAGTTTCCTTGTGTGTGCCAGTAATCACTAATTAAATTCACCTGTTGTTCATTTAGTTCCCTTGTTTTTTAGTTCTGTTTAATAAATAAATAAATAAATAAATAAATAAATAAATAAATACATATTACTGAGATCTTTTATTTTATTTTATTTTATTGCAAACAAGAGTGACAAGTACTGTATAGGTACTATAAAAACTTACTTTGTGACCATTAACAAAGTATGTTCTATATTCTTTAGTATGAATGCGCGTTGCATGAATATAATCTGCGTATACTACATCCGTTGTCATAGTCATGTGACTTATAACGTCAGTTTTGCCACTTTATTGTCATTCACATCTCCTCAAAAGGGTCGATTGAGGTGTTTACATGAAGGTTTTCAGTCTGACAGTCATAAATCCAATTCTAAACAGATTATTTGGTTGCATAGAAACATCACTAGTAATCTGACAATCATGGTATCATGTACTTTAGCTCAAATCATCATTTAGTATGATTTATTAGCTGTTCCTTGGGTCAGAGATGCAAAAATGGCATTTTTTACCCTCCCTGTGGGAACATTTGGTCACCATAAGATATGGAATACCTGGACACACACAAAACTTTTTTTTTTTTTTTTTTTTTTTTTTTTACATAATGCACAATTTAAAGTAAATAAACACCTATGAAAAAGGCTGGCTCTTGAAACTGGCCACATTGATTGTTGCGATTTCTCCCATTCACATTAATCTAAAAATCTACGTTTACCATAAGAGAGTCTTCTTTGGTGATTTAGTTTAGTTAAAATGACAGTCATGAGCAAATGTCAAAAGGTCCCCAAACAAAAAGAAAGTGAAAAAGAGAGTAAGAGATGTAAAAGTGAAAAAAGAAGGAATGAAAGGAAAGCAAATACCCTTTGGTGTAAGTTTCACAATGTCACTGGGTTTAGGAAAACATTCCTCTCACTCCCCTTGAATTGAAAGAGTAAATGAGAGTGAGAGAGAGAGAGAGTGTTAGATGGATTAAAAGCATTAGTATAGAATTAGAGTAACACACTCACAGTACTCCCTCACATACCACACTCATGTTTGCTTACACATAAAACACTGCAATGTTGTTTAAAAATGTGCCACCTAACTTACCAACAACTTTAAAAGGGCAAATATGAAGGTCGTTAAACTTTACAGCTTAAAAAAACTATTATAACTAGGACAGAATACTGTAAAAGGTTCTATAGATAAGATGTGCATTTGGAAACTGATAAGTTGTAAAAATGTCACAATGGATGTTTATCTACGAAATCGACCTGAAACAAACAAACAAAAAATCTGATTTTTAGTTTTGTTTTGGTGTGACAAGACAAAAAAGGTAAGGAAAATATTCATAATAAGAATAATTTATCTTTCAGGCATGATCAAAATTGCAAGGGTATATTGCAGAGTTTGTGTTCTGCAAAGTAGCAGCTGCGAGGCTCTCAGAGCCGTTGACAGAAAACAGGAAGGAATGTTTCAAACTATGAAGAAGATAAGAGAACTGTGAACATCAGCGCTGGTGAGAAGGTATAAAGATTGACAAACACATAAAACACACACAAACACACACACAGGCGCACATCGCATTCCTGGACCCCCCCCCCCCCCCCCAAACACACACTAAAACTCCCTTCAGATTGTGGTCTAATTAAACTTTATCTCTCTCTCTCTCTCTCCACAACTTTATGAGATGGGCGTGGAGAATGTGTTTGAAGATGCTGCACGGCTCAAGGCTGAGGACACAGCGTGACACAAACATATACACATACAAACAGAAAGCTATGACTCACATAAGAAAATATGAAATAATTACTACAACATCTAACAAACCATGTACACCCAAGTCTCTATTATAGATATGGCTCAGGACCCTCCATCAATGTAAATCTATATTCAATCTTCATAACCTTCAGTGGATGAAAATAAACTTAAATTAACAAATCAGTTGAAATAAGGGTCTTGGTATGATACAGTGCATAGCTTAGGCACTCTTCGTTTGGTGGTTTGCACTGTAATTGTAACATAACTGCTCCGAGACTCGAGGGTTGAGGATCCAAACGCAGTTTAATAATGGGTTAATCCACAGACATACACAGATGAGCAGTTCAAACACAGGGTGTATTCACACCAGGAAAGTCCGATAGTTCACTTGCTTTGGTCCGGACCAAATAATTTAAAAAAATTTTTTTGTGGTATGGTTCGCTTTCACACTGCTCTTTTTGCAAGTGAACCAAAATTTGTAAACAAAACCACACGTGTGCTAAGGTCGTCCATTCATTGGACAAGGATTCTCAAGTAGGGAAATCAGGAAGTGCAAAAAAGGCTCAGCATGGAGATATTTCGTACTGCAATATTTGTTATTTTACTAATTTTGTGTTATTCTGTACAAACGCAATATGAAGAAACTGTGCAGAAGACGGATAAGGTAATAAAGTTTTCATTCATAGTAGGGCTGTCACGAATATTCTAAATTCGAATATATATTCGAATAGTTTTAAAAAACAGAAATTCGAAGGTGAAAATTAATGTTCGAATCATGTGGAAAAACACGCGCGCGGTAGCAGAGGCGCGGCGGTCTGCTTTGCGACTGCGAGTGGCAAAATTCTGAAGCTTAAAATGTAAAATGCATTTTCCAGCTGCACAGCTAGCACAGTGAGTGTCTGGCTCACTCATTGGCTGTGCTGCGGCAACTGCACATCCAATGGCACGGGCGCCTCCAACGTGTGCGCCAATGAGCTAGCATTACATCAGACACGTCAGAGCCCGCCAAGGGGGCATGGCCAGACGCCCTCGAAATAGCCATAGTAGTAGCAGGCTTGTTAGCAGCAGTTTACCCATGAGTTTACCACAGCACAGCTCGCTCGGAGCGTTCAATGTCGGTTCTATATACTGTAAAACTTCAATTAATGTTAATAATATTTGTTTCAATCACCGAATGAAGCCTGCTATATTTAGGACAAGAGTCGCGACCTTAAATTGCTTGCACAAAACTCTTGATCAGCACTCAACATTTGTTTATTGTTGTTCATTTAAACCGTTATGCGCAGAGAGCGTGAGGGCGAGAGAGAGAGAGAAAGAGTGCCTGCGAGTGCGAGCGAGAGTAAGGTCTGCGGTCTTGGCCATTAGTTGATTTACTTGGTTTTGTGTAAGTTAATACGTTGTCAAATATGTTTAAACTTAAATAAACTACCTATAAAAGTAGTTGTGTCTCTTTGTATTAATTTGTCCTGTTATTGACGTAATGCGCGTATTAGACTGGTTGGGCATTGACAAAATGCCCAACCAGGTGTTCGAATAGTTCGAATATATGTGTTTTTTTTAGAGGGAATATTCGAACGTCATTTTTGAGCAATTTTGACAGCCCTAATTCATAGAGAGGGGCTATGTTCACACATTCAAATAATGAGATTCTTATTGTATATACTGCTAACAAGTGCTGTCAATGTTAACGCTTGCGATTAAGTTTGTCCAGTTTAACGCAGCATCATCCTTGTATTGTAACTATCGTTACATTATATGAACTGCAAAAGCTTTTTTTTGCATCTATGCGCGATTAGACTAAAGAGAACGCTCTGTATGTGAATGTCCTGATGCACACACTCATTCATTCATTCCATTCCAATGATGCACACACGACGGGCAGAAAGACGCGCAACAGTATCGTGTGGCCAGACAGCGCGTATTAAACAACAATAACACAAACCATTATGCCAAAATCTCCGACTACGGAAGCCTGTTAACTCAAAAGCGCAGTGCTTTCTTGCAATTGGGTCGGTTCATGTTCACACCGTAAACGAACCGTACCAGAGTTCGTTTGGAACCGTACCGAGACCACCTCTTCAGCTGGGTCTCGGTTCGCTTGTTTGGTCCGCACCCGAGTTCGATTGCTGTATTCACACCTGCCCAAAAGGTCCGCACCAAGGGGGGAAACGAACTAGAGTTCGATTCAATCGAACTAAACAAGGCAGGTGTGAATACACCCAAAGACAATGTCCAGGGCTAAGGCAAAACAAAGGATATCCGGGGAACCAGGCTCAGAAATGCAGTACTTACAGACTTACAAGACCTAGTGACGAGTGACTGAACTAACCAGGTTTATATAGGCAGAAACTAACAAGCAACAGCTGAATACAATCATGGCTGATAGTCTGGGCAGTGGGTTATGGGTAATGTAGTATTTGCTAGAGTGATAATAGTCTGAGGTGGAGTACCCGCTGATGGTAATCAAGGGGCACTCTCACTGGTGATCGTGACAGTAATGTGAGAGTCTTCACATTCGGTTCTTTCTTTATGATATAAGCCATCATTAAAGGAGTAGTTCACTTCAGAATTAAAATATCCTGATAATTTACTCGCACCCATGTCATCCAAGATGTTCATGTCTTTCTTTTTTCAGTCGAAAAGAAATTAAGGTTTTTGAGGAAAACATTCCATTTTTCTCCAAGAGCCCTATGAAGCTGCATTAAACTGCAATTTGGACCTTCAACCAGTTGTTTCTCCTTGTAGTCAACTATATGGAGAAAAATCCTGGAATGTTTTCCTCAAAAACCTTAAAGGTGCCCTAGAATGTTTTTTTTTTTTAATTATTTTATAATGTTTCCTGGGTTACCCTTATAATGTTAGTATGTTTTTTAGATAAAAAATAATCATAATTTAGAAATAAATGGCATTTTTCCTATAGCCTGCTTTTAGCCTCTGATTTGAACACTCTGTTTGAAGGGGCGTGTCTGCTGTGGGATTCAGTGTAACCGCGGCCACTGCTGTGATTGGCTGACATGCTTGCATATGAAATAGCTAGTACGCATTACATGTGAAACTCTCTCCCGAATACTTTTACTACTGCTATTATACGTTTTTACTATAACAGCTATCGAGATTAACGAATCGTGAGATGTTTTTAAAGTATTTAGATCTATTCCCATCACATAAAATGTTGCCGTGATGAGCATTGAGCAGATGACAGTGTGTTGATCGCGAGAATGAAGATCTTATCATTGCAAAGCAGTTTCTGCACTCTCTCTGCTTTCACCAATGCAAACACGATGATGTAAATACAGTAAGAGCTTCGTTGTGCAGTAACGTGCGTCATTGATTTCATAACGAGTTTGGCAAGTGTCCAGATAAACTTGCGCTATGTGGAAAGATTGTTCTTTGATCGCTTTCTGTATATAATTTGTTCACAATTTAAATACGATTATTTTCATCCTACTAAAAGAAACGATGTGAAGCTGATATTTTAGTCACTGGCTTGACTTACTGATGCATAAACAGTATTGAACGATTTTGAGAGAAAGATTACCTGTCTGAACTTGAACAATTACACATCAGAAAGTGTTGCTTGGTAGCTCGATCCGAGGCCAGCTCTGTATTGGCCCAAGTTGAGGAAACACTCGGTGAAATGTTTGGAAATTTCCAGAGAAAATAAAATTAACCCATTGTTTCTTCAGAGGCTCAGATGAAGGAACTAAAAAATACTTTTGTGTTCATGTGTACATCCACACGGAGCAACTGCCATGCTTCGGCTGCGCAGTTCCGCCTGGCATTGAGGGCTGGCATTATGCAAATATTTGGAGGCGTACATATTAATGATCCCGACTATTGCGTCACAGTCGGTATTGTGTGGAGAACCGACCGTTTTTCAGGGGTGTTTTTCATAAACGTGAATTAAATGAGAACGCGAAAACAGTCCAGTTTGAGATTCACTCTATGTCATGTCCATGCACTGAACTCTTGTTATTTGACTATACCAAGGTAAATTCAATTTTGAATTATAGGTCACCTTTAATAATTTCTTTTTGACTGAAGAAAGAAAGAAAGACATGAATATCTTGGATGATGTGGGGGTGAGTAAATTATCAGGAAATTTTAATTCTGAAGGGAACTACACTTCTTTAACACTAATGGGGGTGATGTGTCAAGAACACTTCAGAAGTTATTTTTTTTATTTTTTTTTATTGCAACATTTTCTCATTAAAGTTTTTTCAGGTGTAGCATGGGTTACAACCCTTTTAAATAAGTATTTACCAGTGGGGAAAATTACTGGACTGTAAACAATTTGAACGAACGAACGAACGAACGAACGAACGAACGAGCGAACGAACGAACGAACGACAATTAAAAAAAAAAACATGAAAAGGTGAAAAGTAATTCAAATAAAATAATATTTTTTTAGGTCAACTTGAAAAAGAGGTGGAAACAAAAAAACATACAATATACTATAAAAAAAAATAAAACATTAAACAATTTGAAAAATATGAAAATACAAATAAAAAATAAATAAATAAATAAAAGGTTGGAAAATTAAAATATATTAAAATAATATCAAACAATAAAATAGTAGAAACATGATTCCATATTTTTTTTTACATGTGGGCGTGTCAATTCTGGATTCGGTAATTGTATAATGATGTGTGTAACATTCCTCAGGCCATAACTAGGGCAATACACTTAAAAACAAGTTCAACTGAAGTTGATTATGGCACAAACTCTTTTCAGATGAAGATGCCTCTACAGATGTGGTTGTTTTTGACTGAGAACAGGCAAACCACCGTGCATTAAATGGTACACCAGCCATCTGGTTCTGTTATGTTGCTTTACCCAGCATTAATCAGAGGGTTTGCAGCCTCTTCCACTTAGACCCCAAACAATTCCATGGTGGTCATTTCCTAAAGCAGCAATACTCAGATTCATGGACTGGCCTGTGACCGGATGGAACAGGTTAGCTGCTGTAAATCATTGAAAACTCAGGGTCGATATGGGAGCTGCGAGCCAGATGGAGAGCAGGTGGAAAGGAAAAGAGGATGACCTTGAGAAAAAGGCCTTCAAACTAGACTCGGCCAGCTGTGGGAATCAACAACATGCCATGGAATTTTGCAGAGAGTGTTTGAATGAGTGTGAGAGAAAAAGAGAGGCGGAAAAGTTAGAGATCAAGCCAAAAATGGCTAATTTGACACTTCCGTGTGGCTTTGTTATTCTTAACACTTAACAACTTGAAGGTACAATACCACACCCCTAGTTTTCATCCTCCACTGACTAGCAGGCATGAACACACACATTCTGGGCCTCAGTGGGCATATACCAAGTTGAGGAGGCTTTGGTCTGAGGGCTAAAGCGCGACGAGGACCCTTTAAAATCGGACCAGCCAACAGGACTCCCCTCTGGTGATCTTTTCATTCAGGACACAAAAGACTGACACCCACTAGCAAAAGCAGTGAAGTCACACAGCATGACAGCGGATGTACAAATAAAGCTGTTGAACCTGATGGACACCACTTGAAACTTGGTGAAGCTCACAGTCCTTTACTCTTGTTTCATATTCAAGAATCAATTTGGCTTGCTCAGTTTGGGTTTAAAAGACATTTAATATTCAGTAATATTACCTGCACTGACACTATCAGATGAGAACAAAATTTGAACTGAATTGAGCTGGATAATGACAATAACTTTGCAACATCGACGTTATTGAACTGAATTAAATAAACATTGAACTGACTTGAGCTGAATAATGACACGATCGCTTTCTGTAGAGCCGAATTGAACTTGTAATTTGTGGACTTTGTAACATCGACACAGTTATTGACCTGAATTGAAACAGCGCTGAACTGAATTGAGCTGAATAATGACACTATTATCTTCTGAAGAGCTGCTTTACAGCTGAAATTGAATTTGTTTCATAAGTGATTCATTTTACATCAACAATGTTGTTTTCCTGTTTATTAATGTGAAGGTGCATCCGTATTGTATAAAGAGCTATAGAAATATATGTGACTCGACTTCACAAGATACTTATTTGTAGTCCTATATCATTTTTAAAACAGTTGTCAAATCACAGGCCAAATTATTTTTTTATTCACTAAGTGATGTTCAAAATGTACTTCTATTCAGCTGATTTCCAGTGTCTCAAAGTGATATGATCCAATGAACACTGAAAATATGATCCAAATTTATGAATAAAGAATCTCTTTCAGAATTATTTTTGCTTTTATTTATCTGTCCCCATGGCTTTGTTCAGTCTTGTAATGGAAAACATGTGTCCTCCTATTCACAAGATTCCTTTAATGATTAATGTCAGACAAAGCCGTTTATAAGTTATGTAATTCCATTAGCAGCTACGCGCTAAGACCCTCGATTACACAGTTTGTCCTCTGGTCGCCTGGAAGGCTGACATCACGTAAACTGAACTCTGCAGCTGCGCGGGTGACCTCTGACCTGAAGGCAATCTGAACTTTCATCAGCCGTTAGCCTGCTGGGTTATGACGCTAAACGCTTCAGCTAATCCAGTTAAAATCTGTCAGTGGAGAAAGCAAGTTGAGAAAATCATACTTATATCACGTAGAGTCCCAAACTGCTTTGTGCTGCTTACTACTAGAAGGCTTTGGTCTAGTCATGTTGTTTACTAGCAAAAAAGTGATGCTGGTCATTCACTATGGACTTATGGTAGTCTTAATATTTAAGCTAGTTAGGATTTCTGGTAGGGACACCAGCACACCAACATCCATCCAATGCTGGCAAGTAGCACCAAAATTCAACATATAATGGGGTAAGGCATCAGTGTTGTTATTGCTAACTAAAAAATAAAATGATTAAAACTACTTTTGTCAACTGAAATAAAGCTGAAATAAAATAAACTATAAATATTAGATGAAAAACTTTAGAAATGAGACAAATTGCCTTGGCAACTAACTAGAAACTAACTAAATAAGAAATTAATAGTACAAAAATTATGAAAGATTAACCTGAAATACAAATAAAACTACATAGAGATATAATTAAAACTAATAAAAATAACAAAATTACAAAAAACTTAAACTAAAATTAAAAGGAAACCTGAAAATATTAAATGAAAAGCTACTTCAAAATAATAAAAAAGACATAATACAAAATACCACTGCAAGGCATTTTGTTGTAACGTTCTAATTAGTGTTTTCCAATTTTTTTCAATTGTTAACTGTTGAACTGTTTTAAATAGTTAAAAAAAACTGTTGCAGTTTGTTTTTGCTCAAAAAAAAAAAAGAAGCAAATTCCATTTGGTGCCACTGGTGGCCCAGAAATTAGACACTGCACCTTTAAAAAAAAATCTTATTTTCACAGTCTGCATGTGAGGAATGTAAATCTCTTCAGACTTTACGACTATATGCTCTGCTTGTTTACACACTCATACACTCATACACGCAGTTCATTTACCATGTCAACACCCACACTCTGTTATACAGTCATTTCCGATATTATTATTTAATTACAAACATCCTGCTTACCGAAGCCACAACATTTTCGCCCCTTGCATGGAAAGAGGGAAGATGGCAATGGTTTGATGTCAAGAGGAAGAAAAGGAGAAAAGAAGGAGAAAAGCTTTATGGGCTGCTGTGACCCACCTCTCTTTCATCTCCGGGTACTGAGGCTAGGGAAAGATACCTTCACACTCTGTGAAAAAAGGGCAGGGGAAGGCTAACATCCATCACCCCGGACCTGTCCACTGCTTCTGGAGAAAAGAGGGGAGAAGGTAGGCCTCTGACCCGGAATCCACACCCTCAGGTCCTCCAAAGCTGGAGAAAGAGGACTTCAAGAGAGGCCCTGGCTGGTTTATGACTAATATGGGGAGATTTGCTGAGAGAGGAAGGTCAGCGAGGGTGATTTATGAAAGACAGTGAGGTGATGGAAAACCAAACACTTAGAAGTAGAGGAGCAAGAACAGTCTGACGAGGGGAGGAGACATAATAAAAGATGTGCCAGCTTTACTCATGAATAATTTCATGACGTGATGTTTCCTCAGTAGTTCGAAGTCATTTGCTAAATTAATTATACAAGCACCATTTATCGATAATCTTCCATAAAATAATAATAATAATAAAAAAGTATATAAAAACATGCAAACAATTAAAATATTAAAAATAAAACACCCCTAAAAATGGTGGAAAATCGAATAAAAGATATTTCTATTTTGTTTTAAAACAATAAAAACAACACATCCCTTTCATACACTGTTTAAATGAACTTTTAGCATTTAAAATGCTTGATTTGACTTTTTAGTGATTTTGCTTATTTTTTAAACAAAATAATACAGAATTTTAATATTGGCCATTAATCGTTATCTGCCTAAAACATAATAAAAAACAAACACACACACACAAAAAAATTTTTAAATAAATTTTGCTTACTACAAGCAAACTAACTCCAAACTAGATTGTTAAATTAGGGTTAGGGGCTATAAGGTTCGGGTAAGTATAAGTTGTATAAGAGATGTCTCAATGACCTTGCTAGGCCTTCAATTCTAGGTCTCCAATTGACAACTTGCTATCAAAATTCTGCTAACCTAAAAAGATATGAACCACACCTCAGCTATAAAGTTATTTATCACCCAGACAGCTTATTAAAGCTAACACTTTTTCTCAGATGCTGGCTACCTTGTTTGAGTGTGTTTGTGTTTGCTCAGCACCATTAGCTCAGCTAGGCAGCTCTGAACGTTCTGTACAGATACTCCAGCACATGAACACATCCTCCAGGTTTTATCAATCGCAAATAAGATGGAAAACAGGGAACATATGTTGGCCGGCATGTAGTACACCAAAATGCAATGATTGGATGGACATTTTTGTTTTTGGTCCTTAGACTTTCACAGAAGATTGTAATATTTAGACCACTTCTATTATTGATTGCTATTTGGTTGTGAAGAGAGTTTCAACCAGTATAACAAAAATTGTTTATAAAAAAATTGCCTTTAATTATCATTGAATTGGATGTGGCATGGGCTAATCTCAGTTACCATTTGTCGATTAATTTTTAAAAGGAAAATTAATTTTAAAAATCCAATATTAGGTTATTTTTGAGAAAGAAAACATGTGAAGTAATTTTTTTTTTAACTACAATAGAAATTTAACACCAACAGCAACAAAAACAATTATAATTTGTCGACTTTTGTCGAAAAGAGAAAAAAATACAGATTTTGTTTGTTAAAGTTGACATGATCGGTTGCACAGACATTTCCACGCACAAAATAAACCCATATCCATGGATAGGTTGTAAGCCCACACTATTAAATAAACCACTAGACCACACTGCTACTGGTCATGAAAATTTTAGTGTTTTCTGCATCCAGGGTGGGTTTCAAGATTGTCTTGAAGTTTCTTTTTTCTTGGCCATAAAAATAAAAATAAAAAAAAATCCTGCCTTACTCAATGATGGCTCACTGTCTGACATATTTAATTCATGAGAAAGTGAAGCGCATGCATTCTAGCAGACTAGGTCATGGAGAAGCACTATAGACCAAACCTTAGATCCACACATATAAAACCACAAAAAGGTTAATCCATCTCTCTCCATCCCTCTCATGCTCTCACACACAATAAATCACTTATGATTTCCCGGCACTAATAGTCAGCCATCTTTAAAACACTTCAATAATGACACAGCATTTCCTGTCTTCTCCAGTGTTCATAACTGACTATCAGGTGTTATATTCATAATGGATTGAATCACTAAGGTATTCAACATATCAGTACTTTATGGATAAGAGATAATTAAAAAATGCACCACGACCCACAAAAGGATTCAAGTAGGCTACCTAGCAAACCCCTTTTAAGTCATGACATCACATTTCATTGATGCTAAAGTGGAACATGTGGTCACACTTTATATTAGGTGTCTTTAACTACTATGTGCTTACATAAACAATGTGTAAGGTACAATGTACTTATTGTATTCACGTTGCATTTGCCAAACAATTTTGTTGCTATTGAGGTGGGATACAGGGAAGGTTAGGGACAGGTCAGTGGTATGGCTATAGTTTAAGGGTGGGTTAACATGTAAGGGAATCGTAATTATAGATGTAATAACATGTATGTACACAGTAAGAGCATTGCATGTTATTACACAGTAATTAAAGACGCTTAATATAAAGTGGGAACAAAAATATTCAATGGAAAACCATGTTTTTTTTTATTTTTGGGAAACATAGTCAAGTCAAGTCACCTTTATTTATATAGCGCTTTTTACAATACAGATTGTATCAAAGCAGCTTCACAGTGATAACATGAAAATAATACAACAAAGTTGCGTCATCGTCCACCTTAAGGCAGATCAATAATATAGTAATAGTAACATAGTAATACCATAGTATTCTCCGAGGTATCATGCTATATGAATGCTATATTAGATTTCCCTATCTGATACTGGCACTATATTATGGTACCATCATTATGTTTTTGTAAGGTCAAATACACGTCCACCACTTCTAGCATCACAACGCGGCCATATTCGTCCTTAGAAACATTTGTTTTAATCACTCCTTCCACATTTCGCACATCCACATCCACTCACACACTCACCTGTCAGCCTCTGGTCTCGTGTGTTTCCATTAAACAGATCCAGAGCCCTGCAGGTGGAGTATCTGATGTGTTCACTCAAAGATCTCTGCATAAGCAGCAGTCGCATGGACCTCGACATCTTCTCCTGTGCTCTTTCAGTTCTGAATCCTCGTCCTCCTTCACCTCTCTCCCGGGTCTGTCGTTCTCTACTCAGTCCATTTTCTATGTCCGGTTATGCGTGCGGTGCTGCAGAGTGCATTAGGGAGTTCCCACTGCAATGCTCTCACATTCAGTCTCTGTGTGTGTGTGTGTGTGTGTGTGTGTGTGTGTATAGGACAGAGTGCTTTCAGACTCAGGCCTCAATGCCTCCGCAATGTGAATTTTTCAAAAAGCCACATTTGTGTAATTTAAGTGCACTCGCTCGCTCTCTTTGTGTGTGCTTCAAGCTGCTACTTGTCTTCATGTTGTCAGTTTGCATTCGGAAACCTCTAAGTGGCTGTATATGGAGGCAAAATGTGCGTCATCTGAATTCATCGTAGCGCATTCATTCATTCTGCTTGAGCAAGCATGTACTCTTACATGAGAGGAAGCCACAAACAATCATCCTACGCTAAGATTACACATGCAACCAAAAAGAAGCAGGTGTTGCACATTGACAAGAACCAACCCACATTTGTTTCCTAGCTTTGAGGTACATTAAAGATAGGAAACAATTTCCTGCTCTAAAGAACAATAGATTTATATATTTAATGCATCACATCTTTTCCCTCTAAATGAGGACACAACATAGACTCGTATAAAGCTAATCAAGCTAGTTTTGTTTTTCATATAAAACTGATAGTTACAATATAATTGCAGTAGAATACAATCATTTAGAAATATCACTGCATTATATTAAGAATAAAAAAAAACATTTCTGAAACAAAATGTTATGGTTTTGTCTGGTTTACCTAACATCTCATCTGATTACATTTTTATTAATTTAGGTAAATCCACACACTTCTAAGTTAGAGTGCACTACCAGGCTCCAAATGGAAGTTCTTAGTTATGTAACAGTAATATGTAAATGCACCGGATTAAGCCCGCCAAACAATGTTCTTTTGCATGGCTGAACTGTTAGTAGATGCACGCGCCCCTTTGGACAGGGAAATAACTTATGCTGTTGTAGCAGTAAACACAATAAAACAAATATAATATAATATACAGAGAAATCATTTGCAGGTTTAATTATTTGAGTTCACATTCACACTCAACATACACTCATTCACTCTGCCTCTCTGTTCACACACTCAGAACCGCAACTGTCCTTGTGATTTATTCTTCATTGAATACGTATGATTTATGGTAACTTATCTTATATAGTTTAATAATTAAGTTTACAATGTCAAAAGAATTAAAACAGTCAAATTTTCCATTAAATATAACAGTGCTCAGCAGAATGCTGTTAAAAAACACAAACTCTGCTTCCCTCCACAGAGGCTACATTCAATGTTGATTAATCTTTCAATATTTCAAATTTCAAATATTGAACATAAACATACAAAAGCAATCACGTATATTTTACTAATAAATATTTGTGAAGATTTTTCAGTGAATCACTTCAAACCTCTGTTTTGTCAACAATGAAATGGACAGTTTGAATTGATTCACACAAATTAATCATACTTAACAACAACAGTATTTTTTTTAACACTAGCAGAAGGCATGTGATCTGTTTGTGTGTGTGTGTGTGTGTGTTGGGGTGTGAAATGACTGGGTTTATGAGCATTCAAAGAGAGTTGATAATTGAAGATAATAGTAGCAACTGTGTGTTTACAATACTTTGCCAAAAGGACGTAAATTTGGGATTAGTGCTTTTGCATTCCCAGTAATGCACCACTGAAGCGAGCGATGAGGACTAATTGGCCAGCTAAGAGTCGCACTACAATGGATGCTTAATAATAGCACACACACACACACACACACACACACACACACACACACACACACACACACACACACACACACACACACACACACACACACACACACACACACACACAGAGCCGATCCTGGCATCCCTGGGGCCCTAAGCAAAAATCTGTTAAGGGGCCCTCCTACCTGACCCATGAGCCATGTAAACCATTTGCCATTGCCACACAGTCACACCTGACACCCCAGTTCTCCCACTATAATCCTCCCTCGTTTAGTTAGTACTAATGAAAATGTAATTCCTGATATCAGAAATAGACATATTTTATATTAATATCAATAATTCACATTTTAAATAGTACAAATTTAATTATTGATATCAAAAATGCATCCTGTGAATTAATAAAAGCTAAAATGGCTTGCCATTGCATGTCACTGTGTTTTAAATGATAAAAGCAATAATTGATACTTGATGGTTATTATTTACTGATTGATGTGCATCCATATTGACCAGTATGTCCAGCCAATCAACATTTTAAATGCAATAGTCAATATCAATAGATTGCTTTCCATCTTGCTTTATTGCAGGGTTGTAACTATTCTGATTTGGAGACTTGATAATCATCGTCTTGTTTTAAAGTGAGCGCCTAATGAAGAGTGCCATAACGCCCATATTGTACTGGTAACTGGTCCCCATAGATTTTTTTTTTTCTGGAAAGTGCGCGTTTCATTTCGTGCACGCGCATATGAACTCATGTTAACGCGCGACGCGGTTATCTTTTCCGAGCTGCAGTTTATAAACAAAAACCGTTGCCCTTTGTATTATCAAACGTAATATCATGAAAGTGCGTATCTATAGCCTACCACGAATTTAATTTATCGTGCTATTTATACGCCAAAAATGTTTTTTGCGTGCATATGCTACGCACTGTAAATCTCTTGGGTAGGATTAGGGGTGTGGAGTGCGTGCATATTACACGCCAAAAAGTGCGTATCATATGCACGCAAAAACTATTTTTGGCGTATAAATGGCACGAGAAATTAAATTCGTGGTATAAATACGCGCTTTCATGAGATCGGGCTGGAGACAGACAGATAGAGAGAGATGCACATCAACTTAACTTTACTGTTCTGTTCTGTGCTGACATCAAACTTGGAGAGGAGAGAACACAAGTTTACCTGATCGCTGTTCCCGCAATTCACTCACATGGTGTTTTTCTCTCAGTTTCTCTTTTCGTGACCAGAAGGATAGTTCCGCTTAATTATCTCATCGATGTTGTAAACTTTGATTGACGCGCTTTGACGCGAGGGGGAGGCGGGGCCTTGAGTAATTTGCGGGGCCCTACGCAGCTTGCGTAGTGTGCGTATAGGGAGGATCGGCTCTGCACACACACACACACACACACACACAGCTGCTAATTTACTTTATGACCTCTGAGGAAAAGCTAAAGGAGATAAGCTTAATTTCTTCCTCTCTTTTCCACTCAAAAATCTAGACGATTCAATCATTAAAGCTTGCACACAGCACCATGGTGTAAAATAAATAACAACACTTCTAAAATAGTTTAATTGCCAAAATTGAGGTTTAATAGCTGGAAATGACCAAAGAATTAGGTAAATAAACTAGGCACAAAATATTTATTTTGTTTACAAAAAAATATATACATTTTTTAGTTCAACTGTCATTGGAAAGCATCTCAAAATTGTAAAAGATTTTGAGAGATTTTAAAGAGATTTTAAAGATATTTTAAAGATATTTTAAAGATATTTTAAAGATATTTTAAAAGTATACAAATATTATTATTATTTTTAAATTAAAAACAAAACACTTATTTACTTTCTTTAGTTATCAGCATAATTCATGAAGAGCAAGATCTAAATTCGTCAAGTTTTTCAAATAAGAGAACACGAATGCACACATTTAAACCTCACCCTCCCAATCTAATTTACAACAGAAAAACGAAATCTTCTTGGAAATACCAAGATGTCTGCCCATGTGTAATGTTAGAAGTCTGGAAACACTTTGTCCTACTTTCAGCGCCCTAGCAGAGTTTTGTACTCAATCACTTACACAAATAAGACACACACACACACACACGTTTTTGGGACGCATCCAATCTCTTTCATTCATCTCTTCTGAACATTCCATTCCTGGAGTGATTGCATCAATAAGATGAAAAGTTCATCTCATTGTTAGTGAATGAGGAGCCTGTGTTGTCATCTGAGAAGAACAAATGTCTCGCTCTGGCTAGCACTCTAGAAGGGTAATCAATGTGTCTCTCTTTCTTTCGCTCTCTGTCACACCTAAGACACTGTTACAGAAACGATATTAGGGTGATGCTATTAAGATGGAAAGAGACAGATACATAATAAGCTAAAGAAAGCTGGTGGATCGTCATGACATTGTGTAGCAGCCAAAATACTCAGACTGATGCTGATACTCTTAAAAGAGGATAACCTGTACACACAATGACCTATAAACACAAAACAATGGAGAACAAGTTCAAGAGGTAACATCTATAGAGTCAGCAGAGTATTACAGTTTTTTTACAGTCGCTGGGACACATTTCTCAATACTTAGGTCACTTTTTCAAAACTCTTCACACAGTTCTCCTAACCAACTTTCAGCTCGGCACAGCAGTTCATTTCACATTCAAAATGCACTAAAACTACAGAATCACTTCGTACATGTGTCTCAAATCAACACATTCTTCCATAACACTAGCAAAGGTTGACAGCCAACAAACACACTTTGTCACCCACAAAACAATGACCTAAAAAACACTAACAACAGGAAACTTTATACAATGTTTTCCTCTGTAAATGCCTTCTTTCTTCTACCTCTCTAATGTTTAGAAATCACTGCAATATATGTTACTAGAATGAATTAGACATGATGCAGTAGCCTATGCTTCAATACTTTATATATTTTATGTTTTTGGAGTAATTCCTAAGTACAAAAATTTGTATACACACCATCCACTGATTCAGATACAAAAGGAATCAGCTGTGGTTGGTCCAAATGTCCAATTGTTTTTATACCATTTAATTTTTAGATTTGAAATATATTTTATTACAATATTACTGTAATGTGGCAAAATGCTGTCTTATTCAGTTTTGTATTATCATGTTATTGTTTTGAACTTAAGTTTAACAGTTTTGAAAACAGTATGTAAGCATGTGCAAATTGACCTGTAGGTACACAGAGTTTTGGCGGTTGTTGTGTCGAAGTGAGAAAAGAATTAATGTAATTTGAAAGATGTAGTCATTGAATGCATTTTGTGCCAAAGCAATGATAAATGATCCACAGTTTAGCCCACATATACTTCTGTTGTGCTCACTGTGTGAAGAGTTTTGAAAAAGTGACCTAAGTATTGAGAAATGTGTCCTAGCGACTGTAAAAAACTGTAAAGTCCCCACCCAAACACAGCGACAAGCAAACAAGCTGATATTGTTTTTTAGTTTTTTTTTTAACTGTGGTCACATCATAAGACCCCTGCTGAGTATTGTGCTGTTGAGTCATGGGACAGAGATTGCTCAAGGCCCACATATGGGGCTAAAAGTGATCTTTACAGAAATCTGAAAAGCTAATATCCTGTTCTACAAAAACTGAACAAGCTGCTCATCCCATCAACTCACAATGCACAACTGACAGTTTCCTGTCCAGCAGGCCTATTGTCCAGCAGGCCTATATCTTACCACAGCCAGGGAATGACCCTGGGAATGGACAAATGGGAATTACCAGTGACATCCACTAAAAGATAATTCTCAGTTATTCGATACTACACAGAAATACCCAGAAACAGAAACATTTCTACCTATGGTAGAAAAAATAACATAACTAAAAATAAAACTTTTTTTGTAATATGAAGGTCACATTCAAACTGCCTTGGAAACTTTTTATCAGGTCTTTATCATTTATTCTCTAATATCAAGTGGCTTTTATATATTTATTTATTTTTTCCAACTGTCCTAGACCCATAAATCAAATCATAAAATATCGTAAAATACATAAAAATGGAAATATTACAATTTAAATCTATTATCATGTAGATAAAGAGTGAAAAAATATTAGCTATAAATTTGGTCGTAGCAAGAGAAAGAAGTGAGTAATTTCATTTAAAAAAATTATTCCTAATGTAATTTCCATTAGTGCCAATGTGAAATGACACAGGTGGAAAAAAATACATAATTTTCCTGTGTTGGACAGGAAAGCACTTAGTTGTAAAAACTCACAGCACAGGGATTGTAAGTGTACATTCTCCAAATTTGAACAGCTCAGTCTACTGGTTCTCTAATAGGGGAACAAAGCAGTAAAACCGAGAAGTCTGGGAGTCAAAGGACGCAGCAGGAAGTGGAGAAGTAGAATAAAAGCAGGGGGTGTTAGCAGTGGAAAGAGGTTTGGGACATATTTAAAGTGATGAAGTGGCCAAGAATGTACCCTTGCTCAAACACTAAGTCTATTTACCAATAACTCAAAGCCAATAAAACTGTGTGGGAAATAAAAGGCTAGGATTGTAAGGGCATTAAGTTCTTAGAATCAAATAAGCATGACAGACAAGCCTAAGAACAACATTAGCTTCACAATTCAGACTCTCATTAATGCTATGCTACCATTGCCTCTGGACATGAAGATGACAAACATGAGATCAGGATAGGATCTGTTCAGAGAAGAGGGTTGATTTGTGTCAGCTGGGTTCTTTCATGTGAAACCGTCTCAGAAAATTGCCATTGAAATGTATGTGAATCGCTGGCTAGATAAGGACTCAGTATAGGGGGGTTTTGAGGTGATTCAGTGAATCACAGGTTAGACTATGAAAAGATCCTCTCATGTTTGACAGAATTTATTGGGTTGTTTACTGCTGGGGTACACATTTCTGTCACGTCACTGCAAACAATCGGCCTCAGACAACAATGTGCAATTATGTGAATACCAGTGTTATCAAAAATGAAATTATTTAAATGCAATTAATGAACATATTAGTTCAGCAATATGGTTCTTAAGAAAACCCTGCAGACAACCCCAGACAAATAACATGCTTGATATCTTTATGGAATATAACATTATTTACAGAATGCAAAACAACAACCAGAAATATGGGTTCAGAACAACATGAGGGGTGAGTAAATAATGATGAAATATTGCTTTAAGTAAACTAGGGATGCAGCGATTACCGGATTTCACAATTAACCGCGCTTTAAAACGTCACGGTTAATTAATCGTAAAGACTATGCTACACCGCGGACGGCACGGAACGGAACTTTTGCACCTAACACAAAACGAAAACAAAGTTACACCAGCGGTGCACCAGCTTAAAGTGTCGTGCTCGTCAACCACTGAGGGACTAAGCAGCGACGCTCTATTTCCACCGAAAAAACGCCTTAAGGGCCTGTTCACAGATCGCGTTTTTTGCGCGCTCAAGTTCATTTCAAATGTAGGCGCACGGTGTCCGCGCTCATAATGGAAGCGACGCGCTCGTTTTTTCCAAGCGCGTCCGCGCTGCATCGAGATAAAAACATCTCAACTTTTCGTAATGCCGCAAGCGCACCGTGGGTCAAGTGACAAGAATCAACAGAGCAACGACAGACGCCTGCGGAGCGCAACCGCCCTAGCGCTTTGGAAAAAGGAGAACGCGGCGTGCATCTTTCAGCTTCCAGTGCAACGTAAAAAAAAACAACAACAAAAAAACAGCGGAATGTTTTGGTTACGCAAGTCTGTGGAAAACAGAATGTGACGTGCTCTCAAGAGTTTCAGTCAGTGAACATTTAACTTAATATCCTATTGCTTTCTCCTGTCTGTGTTGAGTAAATGTCAGGCTTTGTAGTTGTAATATGCCCGGTGTAAAACACTAACATAAGATCAGGGCCGTGTAGACTTCTAGGACTACCAATTAACTGCATTTCAGTTATTAATAACACTGCATGAGAGATGTTCTCAGTTTCTTTCTATAATTTGTACTCAAACTTCAAACAAACAAACCAAAATAATGAGATTATAATAGATGATTTCCTAAAGGCACATGTAAAATTTGGATTAATAATTAAAAAAGAGTATTAAAATAAGTACAATAATATTGGTGGATAATATTTGGACTATATTTGTTTTATTTTAAAAGAAATACATAGGCCTAATATTTAGCTTGCATTTAATTCAATAGAGCCAAATACTTTGTTTATTCTTATTTTCATTGGGATTTATTATCCCTTTATAGTATTATTTATGTTTTTATGTCAAATACCAACAAGATATTGTTTTCATGTTATCAAGTTTTCTACCTCAGGTTGAAAATAAATTTAGAACAAACTAAAAACTTAATAATTTTGTGATCTATTTCAATCAAAGAGTCCTGCAGCCTTTGACTTAATTTGTTATTTTTAAAAGAAAAATGCTGGATGTTTACAAAGCACTTCTCTTTAATTCCAAAGGAAGAGATTGATTATTGTTTGCCATTTTATAATTTTGTACTGTGTTGTGGCAGCAATAAATAACACATTAAAATCTAGTGTTGAGTGTTCATGTGATATTATACATTAGTAGTGTTGTGAAATTAATTGATGCATAATAATCGTGATAATCGTTAAACCGTGATTATTTCTCAGACAATAATTGTACTTAGAAAATCTGTAATCGTTGCATCCCTAAAGTAAACCTGATATTAAGAATGAAAACCAGGAGAGAGAGAGAATAGAGTTACAAGCTAGAGATAACAAAAGACCAGTTCTGCGTGACAGGAAGTGCAGGTAGATAATCAAGACCTCTATGCAGACGAGGAAACCCATCCAAGAGATTTAACAATAACAATCCCAAAAAAAGAAAAGGAAATTACTTTTCTCAGAAATTGACTCAACAACTTCCTCTTTCCAGGCACACTTATAGCCTCTCGAAATGATGCCACCATAGCAATATATCTTAATCATCCAGATGGGAAAACTTGATGACTTAAGTGGAATTTCCCAGGGTTATACAGACAAAGATAATATCCCAAGATCATAGGTCCAGTAAGTGGACTATTGATTAAACATGCATGCTTACGGAATATGACGTACATTAAAGGCACAATATGTCAAATTTATGATAAAACTATCCAAAAACCACTAGAACAATGTTATACATGTTGTTGTCTTATACTCACATTATCCCAAATGTTTCCAAAAATGTTTAAATCCAGAGAAATCAGCTATTTTAACCAGTGTAACGGCCCATGTCATTGGCGTCATATCCGCATTACCCACGATTTCTGGTTTTACTTCCATAGAAACTAGATGCTTTAAAATATCATGTGTTTTATTAGACAGGTGAGGATCTGTTTGGATACATTTATCCACAGAAAACTCTCATTGTTATATAGCTCAACAACGTCTTATTGTTTGAATCTCTTGTTTTCTTGATTTGCTGCGAGTTACATATTTGTACCCAAAAAGTTAATCAGACAACACTTTTTTGTCAAGTGGCTAACATGGCATAATCAGAAAGATCTTTATTTGTAGTAACATTAATGCAGCGTTTTCTCCACCATAAAATATTTAAAAATAAATTGCATGCAATTAAGCAACACAAGTCATCCAGCTTTTATTATGTAATATTTTAATATTGATCTAGCTTACTGCAGTTTGCAAAAAATGTCTAAAACCAACCACAGAGAAAACGCACAGAGTCGGGTTATAACAACTTTCAACACACTCAAATGTATTTTTAGTATGACGGTTTTGACCAAGTAAAACAGTGCTGTGTTACCCCACAATTTTCATTCATCAAATAAAGTGACCTGTATGAGTAGTAATTCAGTACATCTGGCGGTTTCATTAGAATGAAATAAAATAATGTGAATTTAAGTGATCAGATGTAACTGTAACAAAGTTCAAGTTCAGGAGGCGAACATTAAACATAACTTTAATCATAAATTTAATAGTAAACAACCAAATGAAAGGAGCTGCAGCATTTAAGCATAATAAAATCAGCAATGTAAAATGTCTCAGGCCCTCGTCCCACCCTGCTTCATATCACAGTAATGTTATTAATAAAACTTTAACACAGTAGCTAATCCATGAACATGATTTCTGCCTGAGTCCCGTCGGATTGCTTTTCATCGGATGTGGAGGTGAAGATGACAACTCCCATGATTCCACGCTAATTAACAGCATCAACAAGATACCCATTTGATATTGTTTTGAATAACCAACATCTGGCGATGGAACTTACATACTGTGCCTTTAATAAGTAGAGTCGTGAAAGCTTCCTTTATGTACACATGTGCTGTATTCTGTGTTCTCTCTTCAACTGAGCAAATACAAGGTCAGGCTGTACCATTTCTGCCGGGAATTGAGTGCTGATGTTTTCCCCTTTTAATATTAATAGACAAAGCAGAAATCTTGTTCTGATGACCCTCCACCCTTAAAAGCAATTTATGAAAATTAAATTCCTTCTTCCTGAATGCCTAGACATTAAATTACAGGTTGTTAAGTTTCAAAAGGGTCCATCAAAATTATATAACCAGCCATTGTTTAAATATATTAAATAAATACAATTTAAATAATAATAGAATAACAGTCGAGAATTAAACTTATTTCTGTAGCTCTTTTCCTTCTTCTTACAGAATATTAATACCAATACAAATCCTTAACGACAATGTGAAGTTGTATTGGGCATATTCTTGAACCACATACAGATTAGGGATGGGTCACACAAGATGTGTTTTTTATATGTAGCCTATTAATGAAAATAAAAAATCAGCTCATATGAGACAGATTTTAAGTAGAGGAATTTCAAGACACAACTTTTCCAATAAGGTTATAACAAGCAGCAAAATATGTATATCACATTTTGTTTTATCAACATATACTTTTAAATATGATACTGTTCAATTCAATTCACTTTATTTTTTAGCTTTAAATAAGTCTTATGCTCACCAAGGTTGCATTTATTTGATCAAAAATACAACAAAAACAGTAAAATTGTGAAATAATATTACAATTTTAATGAACAGTTTTCTATTTTAACATATTTTTTAAATGTATTTATTTGATGGCAAAGCTGCATTTTCAGCATCATTACTCCAGTCTTCAGTGTCAAATGAACCTTCAGAAATCATTCTAATATGCTGATTTGGTGAATTAATATAATAAATACAGTATATAATATAATATAATACAATGTAAAATGTATTCTATAAGAATAATTAGGTCCCTGCATTTTGTTGTTCTCCAGACGGTTTTTGAACACAGGAGAACGAGTCTTGTGGGAACGACCCACTAAAAAAAATCCAGTCAATTTGAAACCAGCCTATGGGCTTCCATAGTTCAGTTGTTCAGGCATACCATCGTTATTTCTGAAAATATCTAGTGGTGCACATTCCTACATACAATACCTTTATACTTTCATTACTACCTCAAGCCATTTTTCATTCGCACTCTGCAATTTTCAAGCCAGGAGATAAGCATGGGAGGAAAACGGCAAAACGCTCACTAGCTAGGCCTGCATGTGTATGTAGTTGCTGCTATGTGTGTGCAGTCATGGATTTGAGGAAACTGGTTGGAAGAAGTGTCAAGCTTGTGTGGCTAATCCCAGAACTGACAGTTTCTCAAGCACTCTGTTCAAATTTCACCCCTTTCCTCCCCTCTCTTCCCAGAGACTTTCTTCCCAACCCGTACCTGGACTGACCTGGCTCTACCCAGCTGGGGCTCGACCCCAGATGCAGGTGAGGTAGAGAGATCAGAAGTGAGCAATAGACCCATTGTTCTGGACCCAGAGCCTGAGCCGTGACAGGGGGGAATGGGTGCGATAGGGGTAGGAATGCTCTAGGATGAACGCACATCAAAGAACTACAGGCAAAAGGCCGGAGAGGGAGGCGTTCTGCGGACATGATTACAGGTACCGAACTCACTGGAGATAAGAAAGAATGAGAGGTTATTGTTGCGCTTGATAGGCACAGACGTGAGATCAGTTTTGTAGTTTCACTTATTAATGGCAGATGTTAGTGAGAATGCGGAGGCCTGATCCCAGATCAGCATTACGGGGATTACAATCAAGGTAATGTGAGGGAGAAAAAGGCTTTCAAAACCGCCAACTGTGTTTTTCATTTCCTCTGCTGCCCTTCTATGGGAAAGAAAAGCCAAACTGTACTGTTTTACATTATCCTCAACACACAGACCATCACCTGCCTAGAAACATGTATGTGTGGCCACCAGTAGTGGTACCATTAAAAAATTTTTTGGTATAAAGACTAGATAAAAAAATACTGAATATAATGCTAACAGCAGAGCACAATTTTAATAGTACAGAATCATTTTCTCCTTTACGCTACAAAAAAAAAAGTTTTGTGTCAGTAATTTCTAATTTTAAATAAAATACTCTTTACAGTGGATTCTTCTACATGGTTATCTTTATGTGAACAGATGTGAGGACCCCGTAATAGTCTTCTAAAGATAAGATGCCATCACGAGGTTAAAAACCTAAATCCTCCAGCCACATGCATTTGTCTACACTAAAGCAATGAAAAGTAAAGACCTCAGCAAGAAACTTGAACACACAATGGTGCCCCAAATACCCCTTAAAATGACCCTGAATGCAAGCTACAGTAACAATGTCAGACTTTCATGGCCATGGAGCTTGTGTTAGATAACAGGACCTTCTTCACTCATACAAACACACAAAACATATGCAAACACACATTCAAAATCACTGCTGCTGGAGTTTCAGTGTTTTAGCCCAGTCTGGAAAGGGGTAGTAGAGTACAGTAAGATATGACGCCTAGATGGGTATCACTTTCCTTGCACAACATAAATACTGTTTGCTCCAGTGTTGTGACCCAAAAGTCATCGCCATAACAACTCGGAAATTAACCATGAATGCTCTTCATCTTGGGGCAAGGTTTGCGTGATGTAACCAGGCTGTGCACCCCACATTCCTGGCCTGATACAGAGAAGCTTTGATGTGCTTTGAAACAGGGGGCCATTGTGCTCAAATCTGGCCTGCATTTTATCATCCATCACACACCAGAATACCAAGCTGTAGAGCCACAGGGGGTCATTACATAACGCAAAATAGCCTACACACAAATCCTGGACCTCTCAAAATTCAGAGCTTGCTAGTGATATCAATAAGATCTACACCACCAAAATATGCCAGACCCTGGAAAATGCATGATGCAATGTCTTTTCATCCCTTTGTCTCCATTGCACACCACTATAAGTAAGTAGATGATGGAGACAGACAGTCTCCAGCTCCTGTTGCTTTCTGGTATTGATTCCAGGGAGACACAGGGGTCAAAGCAGAATGATCTCTTATGGCTCGTCTGGTGTCTGGTCAACTTGATTGACCAGAAGTTTCCCAGCCACACTTTGGATATACATGCATCACTGGAGATTTCTGAAAGTCCTTTTCACCACAGTGTCTTTTGAACCACATCTCAATTATGTATGTATGTATGTATGTATGTATGTATGTGTATTCATGTATTTGTTTATTTATTTATGTATGCATGTATGTATGTACGCATGTATTTATTTATTTTTATATTTATTTATTGCACAAAGAGGTCTGCTTTCGGCTAGCATTTAAGGTATCCTAAATACAAACAGTTAAATAATATTTTCATACTTTTTGGAAAATTTCACAACATTAATGCTTTATTGTAAATGACGCACACAAATATTTGTTTACAAGTGATTTTCAACTTTCAACTTGTAGATTGTTTTCATCACACATTTTATCCCTAAAGCACATTGACTCTACTGTCTCCTTGGTTAATACATGTGCGCTAACTTAAAACAAAATCTTTATTGAGGCAAAATTGTAGGTCATAATAAAAATGCATAACAATTTTTTTGAGCAACTGAATCCTTCCTTTCTAAATATTATCTATCCATCTATCCATCTATCTATCTATCTATCTATCTATCTATCTATCTATCTATCTATCTATCTATCTATCTATCTATCTATCTATCTATCTATCTATCTATCTATCTATCTAATCATAGTGAATGTCCAAAGTAATTTCTGACTCTGGTGCTATTACATTTAACATGACAATTGAAAGTCTCAACGTTAGATTACGGTGTGTTTGGTGAAGAGCATAGCAGCATTGATGTAACTGAAACAACTTTTAGTTAACAAAAAGTACACAACAAATGACAACTGTACAAGTAGAACAGTTGATATATAGTAGTCAGCGAACATCAAATGACCACATGAGCAGCAGAAAATGGCTAACAGCAATCTTTTAATAGCTAGAGTGCTACATTTGTCCTTAGCCTGAGGGTGAGACAATCAAAATGCTTTGCCCAAACAAAGCATCTCTTGTAGCCAGCAAATGGTCAGGCATCCATAAAGGAACAAAGAGGTTTGTTCTAGATATATATCACTCTTGTAATAATCTTTAATCATTTCCAGACACATGTACAGGTCTCTGTTCTGATAGTCTAACTGAATAACATCTGCTAGTGCTTTAGACAGATCCAGTGCTACCAGTTGACATCATTTGGGGGGAAAGCAAGGTTGTATGTCTTAACTTGACTCGGATTTACAAAATCTGATAAACGTTTTTAATAACCTTTAACAAGATTTTTCACTTTGATAAATTGGCGAGAAACAAATATTGAAAACATTAACTGAATATCCTAATATTGGAAACAGCCATATATAACATTATCATATCATATTCTTTCTTACTTTTTTAACATACAGTTTTGCTTTCCATTCTGTATACATTTTTCATCGCTTCTACCGCTTAATGCAGGGCTATGATAATAAAACTTGAGATGATTTGGACTTACCTGCTCTGTCTTTCTCAGAAAGTACAGCAGAGGTCTGAAAGAAAGTAAATAAAGAAAAAATTATATTTTGCAAATGACAAGGAAATACAATAAGATTAAAAATAGTTGGAATCACCTTCAAGTTATTCCAAACCTGTATGAATTTCTTTCTTCTATTTATTTCCAGGCTGAACACAATAGAAGAGATTTTGAAGAAGGGTAACCAAACAGTTGATGGGCCCCATGACATAGTATGAAAAAAAAAAAAAAATACCATAAAAAGTCAAATGGCAAATGATCTGTTTGGTTACCGACATTCTTCAAAATATCTTCTTTTGATTTTCATTTTTGGGTGAACTATCCCTTTAAATCCCTAAAATACATTTTATCATGTCTGAAGGTCATCTTAGATTTGAAATTCCTGAAATGGAATTTAGATAATGTTTTATGAATTCATATTTCACTTTTCATCAGGATCCAGGAAGGACCAATACAACAGTTCAGTTTCACAATATAACTCTATAAACATAGTTTACATTTCAAACCAAGCCAGTATAAACTAGCCTACCACCTGTCCCCCTGTGAGTAAAACACAGTGTGTGTTTGTGTATGTGTTCATGCCCACCAAGTGCAGCTGGCCAAGAAATAAGGCCATTTGTGTAGCCTCTTCAACCTTGAAAACACCCTCCTCCTTATGAACCAGATACAAGATACCCCACCACACACACACTTTTATACTGTGTATTCTATCCCCCAACCCTAAACCTACCCATCACACAAAATGTTCTGCATTTTCAAAAAACATAATTTAGTTGGATTTATAAGCTGTTTTACTCAGGGGGACCAAAAATTGTCCCCACGAGGACAAGGATTTCGGATATTACCATCTTTGTGGGGAAATTTTTTCCTCATAACGTAGGGTTTAACCAGGACCACACATATGCGCACACACACACACACACACAGAGACGAGAGAGAGAGAGAGACAGATACATTTATGCTTACATATACTCTAAAATGCCTGATAGTCTGTTTTATCTTCATATGACTGAATGTGATTATCCATAATTTGTTAGATCATGTGTGTACTTACTGATAATGCTGATAAAAGTTTGTTTTTCAACAAGGAGGGTATGAGACAAAAAGAAACCGCTGCATAGTTTTACCATGTCGGCACGTCTCAGTGGAGAACACAAATGAAAAATACCAAAAAAGTGTGTCTAAGTGATTATTTTAGCCACAGCATTTTGCCTGGAAAAATTATTAATCTGCTTTGCAAAGGCAATAATATACCTTCCAAATGTATCGCATTTGTGGATTTGGTTAATGACTTTTGCAAAGGCTCTACCTGTGTGTAAACAGAAAGTTTTGGTGGGACATATTGAAGGGCTTTGGTTATGTCACAACAATACGCCATGGTTTTCCATACTATGCTTGTCATGCTAGTCAGATGCAGGTGGTAGTTTGTGGTGGGACATTTTCATTGCTGAGAGCATCTGATTGGACACAAATCTACATAGTGTAGGATGAGTCATCAATACTTTTGGTCTGTTTTCCTAGAAAGGAGAGATTTTAAATGTATAGTATGCTTAAACAAATCAAACTGCTGCATGTTTAGAGGCATGTGTTGTATTTACATAAATTGTTACAATACAGCATTGTATAGCTAAAACATATTTTTTATTATTTCTATAAAATAAAATTAAAATATTAAATGAAAAACTAACGAATTATAAATTACAAATGTTGCCATGGCAACTGACTGAAATAAGTTTAAGCTGAAGTACTAAAATAACAAAAATAAATTAAAGCTAATTAGAAATATTAAAACACAAAAACTAAAGAAAATGACAAGCACAAACAAAATGACTAAAATGTAAACTAAAACTGAAATTATAAAAATAAAATCTAATTCAAGTTATTAATAAATACTACAATAATAATGAATAATAATGAATAATAATACACTGTAATAAGAAATAATACTAAAATAACACTGACACTAGCACATAGATGACCTCAAAGCTAAAAGACATGGACAAAAAGCCATACAACTCTAATTTTGATTTAACGAGGCCTCTAAATGACTCTTTCCTGAAAGAGCAATGGCTATTAATAACTGTTCCTTTGTTAGTTATTGTTCATTATTCATTTGTGTTGACTTTTTAGTCAGACAGAACAGGAATCTCTGTGGTTCCAAAGGAATGTCGGGGTCTCAGTCTCCGGGTGACCTTCATCTACAGAACTCCTGCTCTGTCCACTGATCTTTGACCTTGTGTAATCCCAAAGTCCCTGGAACAGATCATACTGACAGAAACACCTCCATCATCTGCCTCGAAAGAGCGATGCATCCTGTTATATGAAGAATGTGGCTTTCTCCTCAAAACATCAGACCATATTCTTCTTCTTTATCTCTTCCCAGCAAGCAATAGCCATTAGAAATAGAAATAGAAATAAGAAATAGCCATTTCACAGTCTAGGTTAACTATAGACTTGATATAGTCCGGCTATCCCATTTCTAGCCAAAATAACCTTGAATTTGGTTACATCTTTTTTGCCAAAATAACTTGAGATATGTATGGTATTCCATCATGTAAGCAAAGTAAACAGTGATTACAAGGTGTTTGGTTTCATTTCTTCACTCATTTCATTTCTTTGTAATCTAATTGATGACCAGTCTATTCTTGGGCTATGGTTTAGACGTCTATTCAATTTTCACTGGAAGCCTGAATTTTCCCTTGTTTTAGCCTAGACGTCTGGGCTGTGTTTGGACGGCTATTAGACGTCTTTTAAACGGGTTTATTCTGTCTTCTATCATGTTCTATCTGTCTCCTCAATTCCTTTATTGCCCTCTGTTATCACATTGTCTTGTTTTATCTACCTTTGTTTTTTTTGTTTCCACATTCTTTCTCTTTTGTTAACATACCCTCATCATTGCGTCCACCCATCCTCCCCTCATGAAGCCAGATGCATGCTGGGTATTATATACATGTATGTGAGGGGTGCGAGTGGCTTATCTGAGGAGTGTTATCTAAGGAGTGATTGTGATCTTAATGGACATAGTGTACCTAAGACAATCTAAAATCACATATCTGCCTTCGTTTTCATGTTAGTATCGCATATGTCCCTGTTATTCTCATTGCAAAGCATGTGCATGACTATAAAGAGATGGGTACATTCTTAAAGGATTTTTGGTGTGAATGACGAGCAAATGTTTAAAGGTGAAGTGTGTAATATATGTGCCTCTAGTGGCACCCAATGGAATTGACAAAAAATAATTCCTTTGTAGAAATGCAGTAATTTCCTTGAACACAAGGTTGGTTGGACAAACTGATAGTCCCGCCTTAAACTCTCACCATTGGCCCGAGTCATTAGCCCGTTTCACACATATAGTCTTTATTGTTTGATCATCCCTTATTCCTGTCATCACAGAATTGACCAGTATTTGTGTGAATGGTCTCTTACTGGTAAAAAGCCAGAACGCTGTTGCTTGTGTGAAGAACAGCATATGTGTGTATTTACCGGTAAAGTAATTTTGGTAATTTTATTTGATTATTTATTTGATATTTGATTGCAGTGTGAAAGGGGCTATTGTTGCAATTTGACTGGTCAGGATTTGGCTAACTTATAGCTTTGGCTGCGTTTACGCCATTTTGTAATTACCATAAATAAAGCTCTCTATGCTTTCGAATCGCTCTTGTGGTACTTTGATGTCAAACACCTATCAGTCGGCACAGCGCCGCTTCAAGTCGAACACACTTTAAATCTGCAGTAGTCAGGCGGAACAGCGGCCACATGGTACAAGTCGTAGCTCTCAAAGAGATTATATTTTGTAATTACAAGTTTTACAAGCACGTGAAGGCTTTTTACAGTTCAGAATTGTTACGGTAATTACGAACGCACCATTTCTATCCATTAAGCTGGCATAAGAGACAGTATTTTAACATAAAACTGCACACTTCACTTTTATTACCCCCAATTTCTGAAATGCTCAGTAGACTAAAGAGTTTTCCTCTCCTTAAAATATATTCTACCCGACGACGCTATTTTTCCATAGCTGAGGACAAATCCACCCATTGCATTCCATTCCTTTTTGATGGTGCTGATACTGAGGTCTGGATAAAGAATTGTCTTGCACCCAATCTGTCTAGGGAACACACACACAAATACACTGACACCAATACACACACGGGGTTACTCACACATACCTGAAAATAAACATATATAGACATAATCCGTATAAAACAATGGTTCTCAGATTTACGGCTAAATAATGACCTTAGCAATGTTAGCTAACAGCAAAAAAAAGTCCCATGCTGGCACACTGAGAGCTATCAACAGTAAATCACCCATAAACACGCATACATGCATGCCAACACCAACACGATTGTAAAATATTGCACAAAATATACCTCAACGTGCATTAAAAAGTCCACAACCCGTCAACTCAGGTTTCGCAACCATAATGTGAAATGATGCGTCTGCAAATACTATGAAACATGATGCAGTATAGAGAGTTAGCCATATTATCATAGTGTGACTGTAACCACCACAGCAACACACTCTACATTCCTCTATGTGTGGGCCTGTTGTTTTCTCAAATTCACAGAATCAACTCAAGGCCACCGACAGTGAAATACTATTAATACTTCGGAGAACTTCTGGCATACTCAAAATAACTATATTTGAGTCAGAGCACTGTTATCATGTGCTATCCCAAACACACCACCCTCATACGAGTGGGAAGATGGTTAAAATGAGCTCAGAACAAAAGAAGAAAAGATTGAGAGGAAGCAGAGAATGAGGTGGCAGAAAATTAGGACAATGTGATAAATGAAATAAATACATAATAGAAAGAACAGCAAAACAGACAAGCATCACTGTTACTATCTCCCATACTTGTGGTCTTACTGAAATTACTATCATGCGGCCTGTTGAAAGTGTACTATTACTTTTACAAGTGATCGAACAAAAGATTGAAGATATATTTTAGATTGAACTAAAAATATAGAACTTAAAATATTTGTTTTAAAACATTGAGTGTGGAAAAAATTGTTTACAATGTAGTAACTCTTCAGGGTCCATCACACTTGCCAGGCAGCACTGGACCACCCAAGTACACAAATGTCATATGTTACATTTCAGTCATGAAAGTGAGAGTTTTTTTTTTTTTTTTGGTATGTGTGTTTAAGTATGCAATCGTGTGTGCAAGTATGTGTCCTCAGTCATTATGGGGCAGGATTGGGTCACATTTTTTGGCCTGAAAGGTCCCTTGGCACAGGTTGTCACGGCATTAGGGATCAGAGGTCGTATCAGGTGTCCAACAGAAAAAACAACGGGGCAGAGCACTCAAGTACTTATTTACTGTGTGTGTGTGTGTGTGTGTGTGTGAGTGAGTGAGAGAGAAATGAGATAAACATTGAGCAGAAACGCATTTAAATAGTTGGTAGGGTAGAATTATGTGGATTGAATGTCAGCATTCACTGGATGTCAGTTATACTAGGAATATCTGAAGTCAAACATGCGATGATAATCATAAATTAAAACTCCAACAGCCAAATATGTTGTACTCATCAACAACTAACATTAAATTCAGCAGACTTGCACTGCTTTTGAAACCAAAGAAACAATTTTTTTTTTAAACATTAGGATAACAATCAGAATATCGTTTTAGAAAGACATTCCTTGTGAAAAATGCAATCTAGTTGCAATTTAGTACATTTAAAACATCAAATTGAAATGCAATATAAAATAACACACCTCAGTTAGTACTTTACATGTGCTTTAGTATTCAACACATCAAAATAATTGTACTTTAAAGTATGGCAAATGGTTATTAAAACAATGATTTAAAATATACTTTAAATTCAAACTTTTAATTTAACATTATGTTCTTTTTAAAAGTTTGTGTCAAGAAATATAGTCATGCAAGTGTGCTCTTTAATTACATAAGTTGCATTTATTTAATTAATAGTATGTAATAAAATGTATTATTGTTTTTTCAATTGTAATTTTAAGAAAGTTTTCTGTGATGGATAGGTTTAGGGTTAGGGGATATAATCTACAATTTGTACATTATAAAAATCATTATCATAATCATCTATGGCAAATCCCCATAAAACATAGAAGCGTGTGTGTGTGTGTGTGTGTGTGTGTGCGTCTGTGTGTGTGTGTGTGTGTGTGTGTGTGTGTGAGAGAGAGTGAGTGTGTGTTGAGTACAAAATATACCAGCCCCCTAGTCTGGTTAAGAATGTGCAGCTGGTAGGGGTCAGACTGGCCCACCCAAAGTCTGAGTGGGTATGTGTGTATGACCATTCTTACTGCACCTTCTTTGACAGATACAAATGCGTTTATTAAAAATAAACGTAATGATAAATGTACACATTCTCTGCATGTATACACAAACCAGGAGCTTTTTGCTTCCGTTTCAGGTCTCAGAAGGGACCTTATTTAGTGTTTATACTTAATATATATACATATACATGCTGTTTGTAGAGTATGCAGACACACAGATGCTATCTATACCCCCCCGAACCTCAAACTTTTTCCATAACTAATGAAGGCATTCCTACACGTGCACTGAGAAACGTGGGAAAAAAGCGACCCCTCTTTTTTTTTCTCTCCCTCTCCGCAGTGAGAACACCCTCTTCTTTACCCCATAATAACTTCCATATGTATTATGCGAACCGTTTTGGCAGGAAGTGATGTAAATTGTCCCTCAGGGCATGTTACATGGCGTAAACTGTATCCTTGACTCAGAGATCACGGTTGACATTACAAGCTACAATCCAAGCTAAAAACATCCAGCTGCATACAGAAACGGTCCAATCGTTTCAATGAGAACTTGAGGATACAAACCTAAAAGTTTAATACTCTGATTAAATCAGTGTACAGTACTTGTATTTCCATCATTACCATATTGCAATATCAAACATGGTCTTACCATGCTACTGTAAAAATATATAACAATCATGTGGAATGGTCTGAACAATATGACGGTTAGAGACCCACAGGAAGTAAAAGTACAGCAGTGGACAATGATACAAAGAATAAACAATTTGTACCAATTCTAATTACGAAGGACATAAAGCGGACAATGACTGATCCCAAGCTAATAGTATTTTGGGTTTTATCTTGCCACAGTTGCTTTTTGCTTGTTCACTGGGGGTTTTCAAGGCACTATCATCCGTTGGTTTGGAACAGTTTGTACTGTAAAACACTACACATCAAAATTAGAATTGAATGGAACTGGTCAATAGGGGACAGCTTTCTCTCTATGCCTTGAAAGTTCATTCTCACTCCCTATAGGCTAGAGAGGTTGATGGTTCAATACAAAAGATTTAAAAAGGCAAGATCAGGAACTACGTCTCATTTCTGGAGAGAATCACACTCTTAGGGTGAAGAACATTCCCTCCAAATGTCACTAACCTCACAATAGCTGGTATTTCCCCCTTTTTTCCGGCCCTAATTGACTCCTTGGATTAGAGAAAGAGAGTCGGGATGCTAATCCCTGTAATCCAGTATAATCCAGGCTCCAATAACAATGGAAGATGCTGAATTAAGCAGACGGCACTTTGGGAAAACAAGAAATGAGGCTAACCTATGGTGCAGGATTAGGGTGCCATGCAGAGGCACATGAGGAGGGGGCTCATTACCCTGCTGGGCACAGTGGTCCGAGAAAGAGACACGAGAGCAAGACCAATGCTGCCTGGATGCTACAAATCAAAGATGATTGGGAATTTATACTTAGCCTTGTACATCCAACCTAAAACCTCTGAAATGTTCACTTTGGTTTGTCAGTTTTCAGATAGACAATGTCTTTTTATACTTTGAAAAAAAAATGTGTTTATAATTTGTATATTTATACATTTTACTCTACCTGGAATCCATACACACAGTATGCAACACAAAATCACATGACTAGTCCTAGACAGCAATGAGGTTAACGTGAGATCAAATGGATACTTTGTCTTACGTCTTGTGCTCCTCAGTAAAAGTCTCTCACGCGAGTTTCAGAAGAGATCTCAATCTCACAAACTGCTCAGATTTGCCAAGATACTAAAGTCTACAATCAAAAGTCAGAGATTTTGATATGAACTCAAACATTTCTCATCAAATTCTTCCAAGATCACATCTGAGTTATCCTATTCATATGCATTTACATTATATAACATTTTCATAGTTTTATAGTTTATAAAAAGTCACAATTACAAGAAAAAAAGTTTCAGTTACGAGACATAGAATGTTGCAATTGTGAGATAAAAAATCAAACTATTAAGACATGTCAAATTATGAGATACAAAGCCATAGTTTGATGAATAAAAACGTGATTCATTCATTCATTCACTTTTATTTTTCTGCACTGATTATCACACAATGCAAAGTTTAATCATTCACTTATCCATCATTTTTTACTATGAATATCACATAATGCAAAGTACTTCATTATGTGATATTTATATTCAAAAAAATTTAATTACATTTATTATATTTAATATCCCTGTAAGCATGTTTGTGGGTGTGTACTGCACACGGCACCTGTTTCCAGCTCCCCTCTGTCTGTGTGTGTTTGCATATTTACATCATGATTTATAGTTATCATCAATGCTTTCAAACACAGGGGATCTTGTCACGCACAACTCTCAATCTCCTGCCATTTCAAGCCTATAAATGTATAGTCAACAAATGACTGTACTACACTTTGGCTGCCATCATCTGTTTGATATACAAATATGACGCCAGTTCCGACAGATGAAAACCCCTTAGGACAGATAGATTTCTTATGCTGAGACCTCAGGAGCCTCAGGCAAATATATTGAGTTCTGCCCATGCCGGGCCAATGAGCTATCAACAACCACGCTGCAAGCCAAATACTAAACATCTTGTGCTCTTGACAAGCTTGAGTTACGAGATCAAAGTGGGCCGAAACATTCAGGGTTCTGGCTCATGTGAAGAGAGAAACAAAGACTTACAGACAAAAACAACCACACATGTAAGATGTACTGTACCACATATTCAGACCACTGATAGAGAGAATTTTTAAGATGAATTAATGTTATTAGTCAACAACTGCTGGAAATACTCATGCCAGATAGTATATAAATTAATCTAAAGGGGGAGAAAGCATATTCATAAAGCAGCTTAGATGTTTTCCATGACTGCTAGTGTCCCCTAAACAGAACTATCTCTTTCTTTTTAATCATCTTACATAAACCAAAATCTCAAAGTGGGTCTTTGTGATGTGTAATATCAATGATATCATTCCATGTATGTGTCATGTCTGCTTTCCCCCTATTTTCTCTGACACACAGAGCAAGACAAAGCCCTTGTTTTGCACTCTAAGAATGCCTGATACAGCACGCCTGACCTTGAACATTTCGGAAAACACAGATTTCCTGCTTAAGGTCAAAAATGAGGTTCAATTTTCCACATCCTTCTCTAAAAACATGATTTTTTTTTGCTCTTTTGCCATCCAGTATCCCTCTCATTCTCACCAAGGCCAACTTTAACTTATTAAAACTGATAGGGATAAGCCTTCTCCACAGCTTAGCTGTTTAGCAGTGTTTAACGGAAAACCCGCCATCTAAATAAAACAAACAAACTTTTATTCCAGTTCCAATAAGAGCAACGAGGTAAATTATTCATAAACACTTAGGGAAGGTGGTAACATAACTTTGATATGAAGGAGTTTTGAATTATTAAATATTCAACTTAGAGGTACAAATGCATGAGGTTTGCAGTAAAAGGGGTTACAAAACCAGACAAAAATATTGGAATATTCTAGGTTGGGAAAATGTGTAATATTGTTGAAGAGAACTACTTTCCAAGCTGGAATGGATTTAGACAAAGAATGTTCACATTTTACGTCTACTTATTGGAATAAAGAACTTGCTACTAAACCTACAATACATTACTTAGAAAACTGAATGTTCATTTTAAGGGGAATAAATAAGAGTACTTTTCAAAAGTTCAGAGTCAGAATTGTTTTAATGCTTTTAGAAAGAAGTCTCTCCAAAGCTGCTCCAAAGATTTGATTTAAAAAAACAAACCGTAAAAACATAATTTTTAACAGTTCTTTAAAATAACCGTTTTATATTGTTGATTATTTTAAAATTTAATTATAAAAAAATGTCCCCAAAATGTATAGTATAGGGTATACTATACACCCCACCCCACCCACACACACACACACACACCTACCTAGTATGTGATGCCTCAATAAACTTAATTCTGGGAATTCACTGTCACTGCTACCTCAAATGACATCCAAGGGTAGCCAAGGCCTTTTAGCTTGAAGTTCTGCGTCAGTATTTAACATAACTTAGCAAGAGCAAAGATGTAAGCGCAAGAGAAAGAATGTTCTAGCTTGTGTGTGTATCAAAAGGCCGAATCTTTCACGTGTTTACCAGGTACACGTACGTAATCCGTTTAGGAATGGCAGGAACGAACAAACACAAAGTGGACACACACTTGATGGTCAAAGACATTGAATTGTGTCAGTGTAAACAGTAGTTTCTCTTGTAAACAGGAATGACTTCATCTGTATTTCGCGAAATGCGCTATGGTGCCTGCGTGTGTCTGTGGGTACTTGCTGAAACGTGTAAACTTGCATTCCTTGTGCCATGCATTATAGTGTTTCAATGATCTGCTCTCTGGCTCCATTTCTCATGTCTCGTCTCCTTGACCTCTGTCTGAGCAGTCTGCTATGTTGACCAATTGATCAAGATTAAATGGACACAGACATTCAATGAGAAACTTGCTTAATTTTTTCTATTAACTCAGTCAAGATGACTACAGACTGAAAGATGAAACATAAAGGATCCCATTGAGATAAGGGAGAATTTTAAGTACAGATTGGATTCAAAAACGGTAATATTGTGAAAAATCATGGCAATTTAACACAATTTTAATTTGGTTCATAAATGCTGATATACCTGTAACTCAAAGGTTTTTGATGACATTGACTAATCTACTGAAAGCATTATGACTTTTGACATTGATAAATAACACCAAAAACTTATTGGTCCTTCCCCACATTCACTTGTTTCTGCTCTCAAACAGACCTTTTTAAACTTAACATTCCATCCATCTTCCCCTGCCTCTTACTGACATTTTAAGTGTTGTTTGCCATGTGCTCCTGAAATGTGGAGTCAAGCATGCAATGGGTAATCAGATGGAAGACTCTTTCGCTCACCTCAGAACACAAACTCACACAAAAAAACTCACTCGCTCACATCCCTAGACATCCAGACATGTGCATGCACAAGAGTGGACGATCATAAGAATGTTCTCAGTGTGTTTAGCTGGTGGAAGTTGGCAGGCGGTAAAGGCTGTTATTATCATGTTCCAGCAGCTTTAGCCACTCAGAAAGAAGAAAATAAGAGGGAGGATGAGAGACAGCGACAGAGAGAGTGTCTCTCCTCAGTAAACTTTAAAGTGGCTGCTGGTACCAGCACACTCTAATTTGCTGTTTACGTTGTCATTCAGCAAACAGAAAAGCAAGTCTAAATGTTGGACACTTCAGTTGCCTCTTTAAAAAGTGCATAAGAGATGATTGACACCAGGTTTAACCAATTCCAGAGCCCAAAGAAAGTATGAATGGTATGTAAAAGTTCTCCTCACACCAATGAAAACCTTGTATTTAGTTATTAGTATTTGATTTGATCAATTGTTCAATGACAGGTTTTAGTTAACTAACCTCATTTTTTGGTCTAGCCCCAGAAGTTCCAGAGGGTCCTGAAGAGGACAGTGATGATGAAGAGCGATAAAGTGGGGTGTTTAGAGACTGGGAGGAGACTGAAAGACTTCCTGCTGAATCCAGCGGTTCTAAATCAACTTCCTGTTTAAGAGAAGAGTAAAATCGTCATATAAAAACAATCACTACTGTATCAAACCTGTGTCAAGTACTTTACATAGATTTTGTACTGAAGACCTGATGCAGTTGCTGACCATTATTTCATACATCATCATCACAAATCTTTCAGATGAAATTAGTGTATTATTTTGCATGAAAGCTTCTGATTGGTGGCCACTCACAGAGATGATCCGCCTCTTTAAATTGGGAGTGCCACTGAGGGAGGAGCTTAGAGCATTTTCAATCTCTTTGTCCAACTGATCCAACTTCATTATTAACAGAACCATGGAGTCCAAACGTGACCTTTCCTTCTCCCTCTCCTCCCGTGAGCTCTGAAAGGAGAAAAACAGTTGAGCAAAATCTAATTTAATGCGAGAAATGTAATCTTAAAACCAACAGTGACATTAATCTGATGGCTTCCAATGACAATTCTTAAAACATATGTCACAGCAGACCAGCCGCCGACTCGGATGAAGACGGGATTTTTCCATACAAGCTGAGGCAACACATCATTATATCTTTTTTAGTTATTTTCTTTACCCTTAAGAGTGGCCAGTGCTATTAGGAACAGTTAACCCCAAAATAATTGTTATAAACTACTCCCTCATCTATCATTTCTAAACCTGTGAGACTTTCTTTTGTCAATAGAAAACAATATACATAATTATTTGAATTATAATAAAAAATAATATACATAATTATTGTAATATATAATTGACTTTCGTTGTGTTTGTTTGGATATTATTGACAAGATTACAAAGTCTGGCTTTAATGCCAATAGATTATTTTTTAAAATATTTTAAATTATTATTTATACTATTACATTTTTTTACCAAAAAGGGCTGAAAATGAGCTGAAGAAAATAAAAGTGCATAAAAATACAGAAAGTGGGTGTATTTAATTAATGATAAATAAATACCATAATAAAAAAACGGAAATGTATTAAAAGTTATTTATTTATAGGCCTATATAAAAAAATACATATTTTTTTAAGACAATATTACAAAGTCTGGTTTTAATGCCAATAAATTATTATTTTAATTATTATAAATTATTAATACTTATATTCAGTGTTGGGTAACTTACTCTAAAAAGGTCAATTACTAGCTACTAATTACATCTTCAAGTGTTATTAGATTGGTCTCTAAAAAGTATTGCATTATTAATTACTTTCTAAATCCCATAGCTGAAGACAATAAAAAATGCAGAAAGATGGGATTTTGTTAACTGTTTTTGGTTAGCAAAATCCCCTTCTCTGCATCTTCACAGTCCACAGTGGTGGAATGATGAAATAACTAGCAGAGAGCTGCAGAGAGGAAAGAGAGAGATAGAGAGAGTGGAAAACAGAAGTTGTAATGCTACTCAAGCAGAGAGGAATGATGCTGGCACTTGCCCCGTGTCTGAACCAGGCCTGTGCAAACAGCCCCACACAAAGCAGAGCAGTGTGTAAAGGGCTTGCGTAGCTTGTTCTGGTATTTACCCTTAATACACGCTTGTCTATCACAGAGCACACAGTTAGAGAAAGAGAGACACTCTGCTAATAATGAGCTAACAAAAATACAATTCATTGTCCAAAACACACATTTTATCTCCAGACACCTTGAAGGCTTTTAAAAGTTTGTTTTTTGTTCCAGTGTTTCAATATGCACAGGTCATGAGGATTAGCTGATTGACTTATTTGATGAGCACGTCTCTGTGGAATATGTTTGTCAAGTCATTATTTACTTGCAGGGTTAAAAATCTGTTCACCAAAAAAAAAACTATTTCTCAATTATCAATTATCTTTCTTCAGTGCAACACAAGGAAGAATGTTGTTCTGTTCTATAATGAAAGTGAAAGGGGAGTGGTACTGTCTAGCCCCATAAAAGGAGTTAATTTTTGCACATTTTATTTTATATTATTTAATATGCTGTACTGTATATACTTCTTAAACCATAGGATAGCTTAAAATGAGGAATGGCCTAACATTTTAACCAATAGCCTAATTATTAAAAATCTCATTTGAGTTTTTCGGGCCAGGTTTGATCAGTCATGTAAAAATGACATTAGTATGAAAAGCTAAACATTCGAATAAAAACATCCTTTTGTGTTCATTTGAAGGTCATTTGGGAAGGGAATAACATGAGGATGAATAAGTAAGTTTACGTTTTAAGGTGAAATACTTTAACTCCAACACCGTCATGCTGTAAAGAGATTTTGGCTGCAATTTACAGACACATAGACATTCATTAAAGTCACAAAGGGCATTTAGTGCTACTGATTAGCTGTGACTGGTGCAGGTGTTGACAAATTTAGCACATCATCACAACGGACGTGTATGAATGTGTGTTGTGTTCCACAAAAAATAATAATTTCATGTATAAATAAAAGACACTGTGCTTTATGTATTATTTTTCGCTAAGTTACTTAAATTCCATAAAATTAGGTCAAACAAACACAGTCAAGCCACTCATGACACATCAGCTGACAACAGGGCCAGAGAACAGGAAAGGTTCCTCATTCAGTTTTGAATGAGTGTGTGTGTGTGTGTGTGTGTGTGTGTGTGTGTGTGTGTGTGTGTGTGTGTGTGTGTGTGTGTGTGTGTGTGTGTGTGTGTGTTGTTGTGCTAATTTAGAGCACTTTGCCACAGAAACTATATTGTTTGTTTAGGACTGTTCTTTGTGAGCAGAGTCAGGCAGAATATAATCTGTCTGTCAAAGTGCAGTCAAAGACACGCTATTTGGCATCTCGTATCTATTCCTGGAAATACACTATGATAAAATGTGAATTATAAATTCTTGGAATCCTTTGCTACGTTTAACGTACACTGTCAATTTTTGGGATTGACAACCGCATTTACTTACAGATCTCGAAATGTCCCGTTCACACAGCAATTTACAGTAAATACTATCTGTATGAACGTTCAACGGAAGTCAAGCCCATATTCTCTTACTAGTAACCATAGCGACAGTGACCAAAGTGATATCAAAGATGGCGACGTCCATAAAACTAAAAGAGACTTATCACTTTTGACACGACACAGTGCAAACAAAGAACTTATACTCTTTGGTCCAAATGAACATCAAGTTCATCCATCAAATCTTCATTAACGAACAGCAGCTTCAATGTAAACATGTACTAGCCGGAAATCTTTGCCGTTGCACTCGCGTCTCGCGCATGACCGCGCATGATGACACGCCATTCCGCGCGCATAGAACACAACTGATGGGAGCTGCTCCGGTGGAGAACCAACAACCTTCTTAAAGTTCAGATGATGCAGAGACAAAACCACACACAAAAACCCTTTGCAGAAGAGCGGTCTCTAGCACTGTATAAAGTGACAGACAACTAGTCCAGTACGGTTGAGTTCGGTAATAAAATGCGTTTGTCACTCACATAAATAATCGTAGGCCTACTGTGTGTAAATGTAATCGTATTAAGGACTACGGTTAACCATAATGCTTCTGTGTGAACGTGGCCTTTATATTATCACTAACTAACTGAACCAAAGACATTTTTTTTTTTATATTTATAACTATATATATATACACTCACCGGCCACTTTATTAGGTACACCTGTCCAACTGCTCGTTAACACTTAATTTCTAAGCAGCCAATCACATGGCGGCAACTCAGTGCATTTAGGCATGTAGACATGGTCAAGACAATCTCCTGCAGTTCAAACCGAGCATCAGTATGGGGAAGAAAGTTGATTTGAGTGACTTTGAACGTGGCATGATTGTTGGTGCCAGAAGGGCTGGTCTGAGTATTTCAGAAACTGCTAATCTACTGGGATTTTCACGCACAACCATCTCTAGGGTTTACAGAGAATGGTCCGAAAAAGAAAAAACATCCAGTGAGCGGCAGTTCTGTGGGCGGAAATGCCTTGTTGATGCCAGAGGTCAAAGGAGAATGGCCAGACTGGTTCGAGCTGATAGAAGGGCAACAGTGACTGAAATAACCACTCGTACAACCGAGGTATGCAGCAAAGCATTTGTGAAGCCACAACACGCACAACCTTGAGGCGGATGGGCTACAACAGCAGAAGACTCCACCGGGTACCACTCATCTCCACTACAAATAGGAAAAAGAGGCTACAATTTGCAAGAGCTCACCAAAATTGAACAGTTGAAGACTGGAAAAATGTTGCCTGGTCTGATGAGTCTCGATTTCTGTTGAGACATTCAGATGTTAGAGTCAGAATTTGGCGTAAACAGAATGAGAACAGGGAACCATCATGCCTTGTTACCACTGTGCAGGCTGGTGGTGGTGGTGTAATGGTGTGGGGGATGTTTTCCTGGCACACTTTAGGCCCCTTAGTGCCAATTGGGCATCGTTTAAATGCCACGGCCTACCTGAGCATTGTTTCTGACCATGTCCATCCCTTTATGGCCACCATGTTGTACCCATCCTCTGATGGCTACTTCCACCATGTCACAAAGCTCTAATCATTTCAAATTGGTTTCTTGAACATGACAATGAGTTCACTGTACTAAAATGGCCTCCACAGTCACCAGATCTCAACCCAATAGAGCATCTTTGGGATGTGGTGGAACGGGAGATTCGCATCATGGATGTGCAGCCGACAAATCTGCGGCAACTGTGTGATGCCATCATGTCAATATGGACCAAACTCCCTGAGGAATGCTTCCAGCACCTTGTTGAATCTATGCCACGAAGAATTGAGGCAGTTCTGAAGGCAAAAGGGGGTCCAACCCGTTACTAGCATGGGGTACCTAATAAAGTGGCCGGTGAGTGTATATATATACATATATATATATATATATATATATATATATATATATTTATATATAAAAGTTTTTATTATTACCAGCATTATTTTAGTGTAATTTATTTACTATTATAATTTTTGTTAATATTTTGAATTAGATTAGACAGCAAAACCTTGACGAGAATTGAAAATGAACTATTAGAAACAGAGCTACAAGGTGTAAACCATAATAAAACTGATTGAAACAAAATAAACTAACTGAAAACTATAGGGGCACAGAACTAAACCATGATACAAAACCACCATCATTAAATGAAAATGGCATTATATGACCCATTTAAAATGTACAGTGTGAATGAGCTTATCACAGTCACAAATGAGATCTCTTTAAAATCCAAATGGTTTCTCTTTCACACAAATGAGATTAAATGGAGAACAAATGGAGACTTTTGCTTAAGTCTCCTGCTTCTCAGATTTTCTCATGAGAAAACCTCCCCAGCTGGTGTACACATCTCCTCTAGAGTTTCCGAACATATCTCAACAATGTCACCAACTGTGCTCATGTTTACCAGGATACCAAAGTCTGCAATCAAAAGTCAGAGATCTCAATCTAAACCCAAACATGATTTATCTAGTACTTCCAATACCACATTTTCTGAGCTATGCTATTATCCACAGAATATATTTATAGCTCTAATTTGACTATCTTACATTTTATTTGCTTGTATTTTTATTTTTCCTAAGCAATTTAAATACAAAAGGACGGATTTGATAATTAAAAAGGAACTTCATTATCAGAAAAAAAAGTAAAATGGCACAGTAATTTTTAAAAGGTTACTGTGTAAACACACAGGTCAGGGTAACATGGGATCACATGCCTACAAGTTTTTAATGATTGAACTACAGAAAGATTCTTCTCATCTGTTTTGCTTTCTTCATGTCTTATATGTGATATCAGGTGTTACACTGACCTCAGGTGGTGTGTGTTTAGTAAGACACTACAGCTGTGGACATCCTTAAAGGGTTAGTTCACCCAAAAATGAAAATTCTGTCAGTAATTACTCATGTTGTTCTAAGATATTTTTGATTAAATCTGAGAGCTGTCTCTCTCCTCCATAGGCTTCTTTTGTAATTGAAACCTGCCGGCCCAGAAAGTTAGTAAAAACATTGTTAAAATAGTCCAAGTGACTACAGTGGCTCAACCTTAAGTTTATCAAGCGACGAGAATACTTTTTGTGCGCAAAATAAATAAATAACGACTTTATTCAACTATTCGTTTTCTTCTATGTGGGCCTCTGAGTGAGTTCACGTAGTGTAACAGGGCAGCGCTATGTCAGAACGTTGGCTCACTATTGGCCGACGCTGGTCATGAGTGTGATGCTGGCCAATAGTGAGCCTACATTCTGACGTAGCGCTGCGCTGTTACACTACGTGAACAGAATTTTCATTTTTGGGTGAACTAACTCTTTAAAGAAACACACATACACTGATGCACAAACCCAAGCTTGTGTATAGGGTCAGAAATTAAGGGTGGCTTGGGGCAAAAATTCCATAGAAAGTGACAAGCATCTAAAAACGAGGAGGTAAATGTGTTCTGATATCCATCTATAAATTACAGGAACGTCTGTCTGTCTGTGTGTCTGTTATTCGCATATCTCTCGAACCGTTAGTCCGATGGATTTCAAACTTGACAGGTGTCTTCCTACGGGCACCAGTAAGTGAAGTGCTAAGTTTGACGTTATTTGGATTATAAATGCAAGATATTGTTAAATATATCGGTAAAAGAAGCACACATCGGCTTTTGCCGCTCTAGCCGCTGGCCACTCCCCCTCTCACACTGCGCACTGAGGCCACTCCCCCTCTCACACTGCACACTGAGTCGCCACTCCCACTCTCACACTGCACACTGAGTCACCACTCCCACTCTCACACTGCACACTGAGTCACCACTCCCACTCTCACACTGCACACTGAGTCACCACTCCCACTCTCACACTGCACACTGAGTCACCACTCCCACTCTCACACTGCACACTGAGTCACCACTCCCACTCTCACACTGAGTCACCACTCCCACTCTCACACTGCACACTGAGTCACCACTCCCACTGTCACACTGCACACTGAGTAGCCACTCCCCCTCTCAAACTGCGCACTGAGGCCACTCCCCCTCTCACACTTCACACTGAGTCGCCACTCCCACTCTCACACTGCACACTGAGTGGCCACTCCCCCTCTCACACTGCGCACTGAGGCCACTCCCCCTCTCACACTGGACACTGAGTGGCCACTCCCCCTCTCACACTGCACACTGAGTCGCCACTCCTACTCTCACACTGCACACTGAGTGGCCACTCCCCCTCTCACACTGCGCACTGAGGCCACTCCCCCTCTCACACTGCACACTGAGTGGCCACTCCCCCTCTCACACTGCGCACTGAGGCCACTCCCCCTCTCACACTGCACACTGAGTGGCCACTCCCCCTCTCACACTGCGCACTGAGGCCACTCCCCCTCTCACACTGCACACTGAGTGAGCACAGCGCAGGACCAGAGACAGAGAGGGTCGAAGAAAGCAGCGGAGCTTAAGTAGCGTTTTCTCTGAGTTCACTGTGTAGCCTGCTCCCTGAATCGTGTAGTTCAATTTTCCATATTTATTGTATGTCATTATGTCAGTATCAGTATTTGCTTTCTACCATACACAAATACAAATGTCAAATTAATCAAAGAATCCGGTGCGCCTGTAGTATGGCCACACAGACAAGAGCTCCGTCACTAACTTGGGTTCTGTTCGTTTTGTTTGTGTTCGTAACTTGTTTTTTCCATGCTACTGTGTCACTCATCCAGTACGACCAGCAGACACTTCGGGATATTAGGTCATCACTTGGCAAGGATTATCAACGGACATCAAACGGATCTGAAGTGGAAAAGGTCAGCTGCTACTCGGGGTCAACATCAGCAACGACCTTACCTGGTCTGCTCACACAACAAAGCTGCCCGGAAACGCCTCTTCTTCCTAAGGAGACTGAAGAAGTTTGGCATGGACTCAGTCATCCTCACTAACTTCTACAGATGCACAATAGAGAGCATATTGACTGGTTGTATCACAGTGTGGTATGGGAGCTGCACTGACAGGGACCACAAGATCCTACGCAGTGTGGTCAGGTCTGCTGAGTTCATCATCGGCAGGAAGCTCCCAGCCCTACAGGACATCTACCACATACGATGCCTCAGGAAAGCTGGCATGATTTTAAGAGAATGTTACCACCCATCATTCAGTCTTTTTACCCCGCTACCTTCCGGTAGGCAATACCGAAGCATCCGGTCCCGCACGCAAAGACTAGATAACAGCTTCTTCCCAAGGGCCATCAGGCTTCAAAATGGACAATGACAATCTCTCTTCACCTTCTCTCTAGTCACTTACACACTGTCACTTTTAGCTACTGTTTGCACTTAATTAGCAATATTGCACTACTGTTACCCCTGCCAGACTTTTTTTTAGTGTACTTATATGTTATGTTATGTCAGGTTGCTATGCGGTGTCTTGTCATAAGAATTTCAGTGCCCAGTTTAACCTTGTGTTGTTCTGTGCATCTGACAATAAAAAGACTTGAAACTTGAAACTTGTCACTGAACTTTTGCTGTGTAATTGTAACAATGAGCACTCAAACACTATACACCATACCAACAATGACTAAAAACACACACAAAAACTGATTTTGCACGGGCTCTTTGCACTAGTAGCTCTTAATATGAAATTCTAAGCCTAGCTAGTAGCTATAAAGCCCGTCTACGGAAAGTCTGGCCACTCCCTATGAAGTCCTATTGTACCGAATTTTGGTTGTAGTTCCACCAGAGTTCCACTGGGGGCGATCGTCCGAGTGCAAAATGAATGAGAGTCTATGGAGCTAGATGGCTAAATTTGTCTCTTTCACCCGATTGCTGTTGAGAAATCTCAGATTTGAATTTTTGCAAGTTTCAACATGGGTTATAGGTCGAAAGTTGAATGAACGAGTACTTATGTCCTTTCGATTTCTTACAGGTTGAGTTGTTGTTGCCCATAACATGCTAGCATTCTGCTAATGGACGCTGATTGGTCAGTGAAGGCCTGATTACGACCAGAGATACCGCTTGATGGCATCGTGGCATCCGAAGCGGGACCAGAATGTTAAGGCGGACTTAACTCTTCTAGCACGTGTATTTACCTGTGTCAGCTGTGTTGTCGATGCCTCGAGAGAAAGGAAAGTGCAGAGCGTGAAAGCACCAAAGTGACTGAAGGATTGCCATAAAGCAGTATCTCTGGTCGTACAATGTGTATGACGTCATTGACATTTTAAAAGACTTTTTAAAGCAAATAAGTGACTCTAAAAAATCTAACACCCAGTAATCTGTAATTACTTTGCATCTCCTTTCGAAAACAACATTCAAATTACTAGACAAACAATTATATCCTGAGAAAAGTGGATTTTGAGGGGTATATCTCCATAGACCTCCATTCATTCTGCACTCGTCCTGTGAGCGCCCTCATATGGAACCAGAGTGGAACTGCAACCAGTTCAGAACCCGGAAGTTTACTGAGAGTGAAAGTTCTCCCCCATATTAGACATTCTCTGGCTATACATTAACATTATAAAGAATATTAAAAAAAAATATTCAAAAAAAAAAATTTGATATTCAATATAATCATTCAATCATTATTCAATAAAAACAATGCCTCTGAAAGTCTATTCCAGGTGGCAAATAGTACCCCTTAATGGAGAAAGCAGACGTGGGGACATTTCATGCCATTATAAACCGTTTTCGGTCCTCAAGGTCTTTTTTTGTCAGGTTTTTCAAATGTTCTAGGACATTCTGAGACCTTTCATAGCTACATGGACAGCAAAGCATGTACACACATATGCTCTCACATATACACACAACACATTCTACATTCATACAGCACACCTCTCACTACAGTGACCTTTCCTTGACATTTTGACTGTGCATCTGCTTGTGTTATAATAAGCTTCAATATAAAGTGTGAAACTGAAAATGCATTTTTATTTGAATGTTATGCTGAAACACTCTCCTCAAATAATTAAAGTCACTTATTTCACTTAACCTCAATAATATATCCGAAAATCATAATTTGAAGTCAAGGAAAATTAAGTAAAAATGTTTTAATTAAAGGTGCTCATGCAAAAGTTTGTTCTCAGGTCCTAGATAAAGTGCAGAAATGTGCTATTTACTTCATCCATGATTGATTTATTAATATACATCTGATAATAGAGAACATTATTGAAGTTGGTGAATGGTACAGGTCATTGAGTTTATTCTCAGTATTTGGATTTCAGCCAGTTCAGTCCTTGTACAGCTGTTGTCTGTTATATGTATCTTATTCTCTCTCTCTCTCTCTCTCTCTCTCTCTCTCTCTCTCTCTCTCTCTCTCTCTCTCTCTCTCTCTCTCTCTCTCTCTCTCTCTCTCTCTCTCTCTCTCTCTCTCTCTCTCTCTCTCTCTCTCTCTCTCTCTCTCTCTCTCTCTCTCTCTCTCTCTCTCTCTCTCTCTCTCTCTCTCTCTCTCTCTCTCTCTCTCTCTCTAATCATTTGGCCTCGACCACCACCTCTCTCATATTTTTTCTTCATCTTACATAGCATTCTGCCGATAAAGATGCTTTGCATGGTAAGCTAAAGATTCAAATGGTTGGCTCAATTTGGTTGTATAGTTAGTCATAGTCTCTTTATGAGACTGCGATAGAATGCAGATGTCCCCCTCATTTGTAAGTCGCTTTGAATAAAAGCGTCTGCTAAATGATTAAATCATTGAGCTGAGTATTTGTCATTGAACACTTGAGTCTGTGGACAGTACATTGAAAATAAATGCTGAATTGGTGCTCAAGAAACATTTTATTATCAATGTCAAAGGACAAGTATTTATTCGAGCCCCGACGAAACGCATCAATTCACAAAATTAACCAGGAACTATGACCATATTAGCCCCGTTCTGTCAACACTGCATTGGCTCCCTATTAATTTAAACATCGTATACATTTTTAAATATTGCTGACTACTTACAAAGCACTTAATGGTCTAGCTCCTCAGTATTTGAGCGAGCTCTAAACGCATTATAGTCCTTCACGTCTATTGCGATCTCAAAATTCTGGCCAGTTGATAATACCTAGAATATCAAAATCAACTGCAGGCGGTAGAACCTTTTCCTATTTAGCATCTAAACTTTGGTACAGTCTCCCTAACATTGTCCGGGAAGCAGACACACTCTGTCAGTTTAAATCTAGACTAAAAACACATCTATTTTACCTGGCATTCACATAGAACATTATACACTCACCGGCCACTTTATTAGGTACACCTGTCCAACTGCTCGTTAACACTTAATTTCTAAGCAGCCAATCACATGGCGGCAACTCAGTGCATTTAGGCATGTAGACATGGTCAAGACAATCTCCTGCAGTTCAAACCGAGCATCAGTATGGGGAAGAAAGTTGATTTGAGTGACTTTGAACGTGGCATGATTGTTGGTGCCAGAAGGGCTGGTCTGAGTATTTCAGAAACTGCTAATCTACTGGGATTTTCACGCACAACCATCTCTAGGGTTTACAGAGAATGGTCCGAAAAAGAAAAAACATCCAGTGAGCGGCAGTTCTGTGGGCGGAAATGCCTTGTTGATGCCAGAGGTCAGAGGAGAATGGCCAGACTGGTTCGAGCTGATAGAAGGGCAACAGTGACTGAAATAACCACTCGTTACAACCGAGGTATGCAGCAAAGCATTTGTGAAGCCACAACACGCACAACCTTGAGGCGGATGGGCTACAACAGCAGAAGACTCCACCGGGTACCACTCATCTCCACTACAAATAGGAAAAAGAGGCTACAATTTGCAAGAGCTCACCAAAATTGAACAGTTGAAGACTGGAAAAATGTTGCCTGGTCTGATGAGTCTCGATTTCTGTTGAGACATTCAGATGTTAGAGTCAGAATTTGGCGTAAACAGAATGAGAACATGGAACCATCATGCCTTGTTACCACTGTGCAGGCTGGTGGTGGTGGTGTAATGGTGTGGGGGATGTTTTCCTGGCACACTTTAGGCCCCTTAGTGCCAATTGGGCATCGTTTAAATGCCACGGCCTACCTGAGCATTGTTTCTGACCATGTCCATCCCTTTATGGCCACCATGTACCCATCCTCTGATGGCTACTTCCACCATGTCACAAAGCTCTAATCATTTCAAATTGGTTTCTTGAACATGACAATGAGTTCACTGTACTAAAATGGCCTCCACAGTCACCAGATCTCAACCCAATAGAGCATCTTTGGGATGTGGTGGAACGGGAGATTCGCATCATGGATGTGCAGCCGACAAATCTGCGGCAACTGTGTGATGCCATCATGTCAATATGGACCAAACTCCCTGAGGAATGCTTCCAGCACCTTGTTGAATCTATGCCACGAAGAATTGAGGCAGTTCTGAAGGCAAAAGGGGGTCCAACCCGTTACTAGCATGGGGTACCTAATAAAGTGGCCGCTGAGTGTACATTGATATTATTCAAATCAGTTAAATGATTATTAGGCTGCATAGATTGGGTCAGCCGGAACCGGGGACACTTCCTATAACACCAGATGTACTCGTTACATCATAAGAAAAATGGCATCTACACTAAATGTTAGTCTTTCCGTTTATTCCGAGCTTTACTGAAGTCAGCCGGATCCTGGCCGTATCCAGATCAGATGGTGAACCGGCGCCTAGACACGACCACAAAGCATCCCTGAAGAGAGAGAGAGAGATGTGTGCGTGTGTGTGTGTGAATTACCCGCGCCTGTGCAGCGTCTCTCTACTAGCAATTAAGCTGTGAGTTGAATTACTTAAAAACATTTGCTGTTTTCAAGTAATTAGAGCCTCCTTGCTGAGTAATATAATGTAGTGATTAAGTAGCAAAGCTAATTTATTAATAAAAGCAAAGGGCAGTGATGACAACAAGTCTCTTTGCTCCTGAATGTGTGTGCGGCACGCAGTGTGATATCGATGTACGTGTGACGTATGTGTCTGTGTGTGTGCTTCATTGAAAATCAGCATATTAATATATAATTGTGATTAATCTGACATGGCTGTTTTATTGGATCTTCCAGCCAATCAGAATCAAGTATTCAGGCATCATTATAATTTATACGGGCAGTGGGAAAACTGCAAATATTTGCTGCTTTCTGCACATGCTGTGAAACAGAGCTAAGATGGCCTTAGAGGGCTAGAAAGAAATCAAATGATTTATGCGTGAGTTTGTGTGTGCTCTCTCTCTATTATTATAATGTCTTGTGACTGCCTCCCCATTTATTTTCCATTTAGCACAGAATTATCCTGTCAGAGTCAGTGCTTTGCTGTTGGATTTGCAGAGGTGAGCCAGAATTGTGCGAGTGTGTGTGTGGTGAAAGGCTAGTTGCGTATGCCTAAGCTTTTCCATGACACACACTTGTTCTGAAACGCTCATAAACACATAACCTCTGTTCTCACTCTCATGTGATGTATTATTCTATCTCTGATATAAGTGGCATCTGTCTTGCAGAGCCTTAAATGGAGGAATATACCAGAAAATCATTATTTTTAGAAGCAAGATCTGCATCTTTAACGGATATGACAACTTTTACAGTTTCACTCTCTTTTAGTGTCTTCTACGGGTCACATTCCTACAGGGTTCTTCCTGTTTTGATTTGACAGAATCCCCACACTGTGAGATCTCCCAGAATCATCCTGCTCTCTTCCTCTTTCCCTGAGATCTCTGGGGAATGTGCTTATGACCAACTAAAGTCTGTCCTTAGTGGACCCCACAGATCTTTTCTTAAGACCTCAGTGTTTGAAATGAGTGTGTCCTGCAGAGTGACACATCGCTGGTTAGCCACTAATATAAAATGGAAGCTGTCAGCGGCCAACTCCTGCACAATCCTTCACTAGGAAGACAGGCTTAGAGAAGAGAGAGCAGGGAATAAACTGGACACATGATAAAACTCCTGAAATATGCTATAGTACAATTTCAGGCCTCAACTCTTATTGTAATGAAATGGTTTTGCACTATGCATCAGGGGAACTGCATTTTGCTGGTTTGTTTAATCCTACAATTAAATCCTTCAGTCAAGATATGAAAAGTTGGTAACACTTTACTTGAAGAGGTGTGCATAAGACTGACATGACACCTTCATAATCATGACAGGACACATGTCATGAATATGAAGGAGGTTTTATGCATGTTTATGACAACTGTCATTAAGTGTCATTCTCTCAATTATGACATTTTTAATGAAAATATGACATTGTTTGAGATGTCTTTGTTATGACACCTTGACATGACCCAATACATCATAACCTGTCAGTGTCTTTGCCATGACAACTAGACATTAATAAGAAAACACAACCGGTCATAAATATGTCATAAACATGACATAGCAGATTAATTATCAAACTTAAGAAACCACTTAGCTTTATGGGTTAACATTCCATTAAACTGTCAGGTGGTTGGTTTTGACATTGGCTGTCATGATGCCATTATAACGTTTTAATGACAAATTCATTTTGTACCAGTGTAGTTGAGGTCAAGACAAATATTCATGACAAAGTTATAATGGCCTCATGAAAGCCAATGTCAAAACCAACCACCTGACAGTTTAATGGAATGTTAACCCATAAAGCTAAGTGGTTTCTTAAGTTTGATAATTAATCTGCTATGTCATGTTTATGACATATTTATGAGTATATACATATATACAATATATATTATTTATGTATTGGTTTTTGTCAAGTTGTCATAAAGACATCTCAAACAATGTCATATTTGCATTAAAAATTTCATAGAGCAAATGACACTTAATGACAGTTGTCATAAACATGCATAAAACCTCCTTCATATTCATGACATATGTCATGTCATGATTATGAAGGTGTCATGTCAGTCTCATGCACACCCCTCAAGTAAAGTATTACCGAAAAGTTTACATGTTCCACCTTTTAAAGTTTTTGAAAGTCTGCACTTATTTGATATAAAATACATAATATTGTGCATATTATGCTAATTTAAATGACTGTTTTCTATTTTAAGACATTTTTGAATACAATTATTCCTGATGGCAAAGCTGAATTTTCTGCAGCTATTACTCCAGTCTACAGTGTCACATGATCCTTTATAATGCTGATTTGGTGCTCAATAAATATTTATTATCATAACCAATGCTGAAAACGGATGTGCTGCTTAATATTCATGTAGGAACAGTGATATTTTTTTTTTTTATAACATCAACCTTTTAAATGGTATCGGTACTTTAAATCACTACAGTGATACAGTGGCAGTGGGTCTCCAGAAGCAGAGTTGAAGAACTCTAAGGTAAATTAATTGAATTATCATAATGTAAATATACAGAACATCGGTTGCGAGAATACTTGGCAAGTTCCTTGTTTTAGTACGACAAATTATAGAAAATGTCAGCATACAATATTTACTTTCACACGTTGCCTCATACAGCAGTACATGACGGCTCATTTAGTATGACTCATGTACTTTCAAAAATACATGATTACTTGCCTAAAGTTAGCTCACAGAATTACAAATTCACCTATGATCAACCACCATAAAAATGTCACTGCAGATGTCACTGCAAATGTCACACACTGATACACAGACATATATTTGAAAACATTAAAACAAAAAATGTTTGTTAAAAAAAAAAACCTGTTCATAATAATACTGAAACAATAGGCCTAACATACTGAAGAAAACCCAAATGTATATTGTGTTTGCAATAACCTCATCACAGATTTTCAGGAAATGGCATAAGCAACAACATTCCTTTGGTAAACTCATTTACTTCAGTATCTGAAGTATTTTGCTAGATATTTGGCCTGAGTCTTGAACATGACATTACTGCATCATGTGACTGGAGCAGATGTCCATGTTTAAGTGGGACAGAGACTGGGTGTATTATGGAAGGGCACAGACCGACAGCTTCAGAATTTCCTTCCCAATTATTGTGCTGCATATTATTGATTAAGGTCAATCAAGGACACGCAGTGGAATCATTTAGCTTACTTCAGCGCTCCGGACACAGTAGCTACCAAAGAAAAATAAAGTTGCATTTTGTGGTTGGAAGGATCGCTCTTCTTTAGCATGTTGTCATGTTAGTTGTCCATTCTTAGTTTTAATATTTTGCTAAATCAGAATTACTTTTATCTAAACTGATGTGTATAATTTCAACCAGCATTGTTTGGACATGTACCATGCTAATACTATGATATTCTGGAGGAATTTACCATTAAAAAACATATATCATACTGAATGATTACCATGCACACTACCATTCAAAAATGGTAATAATATTTTTTTGTGAAAGAAGTCTCTTATGCTCACCAAGGCTGCATTTATTTGATCAAAAACAGTAAAACCAGTAATATTGTAAAATATTTTTAAAAATCTCAATAGAAGTTATCTATTTTAATATATATATATATATATATATATATATATATATATATATATATATATATATATATAAACAGTTTATTACTGAGATGGTAATTTTACTTTCAGTCTTCAGTGTCACAGGATCCCTCAGAAATCATTCTAATGTGCTGATTTGCTGCTCAAGAAACATTTTTTTTATTATTATGATTATGAAAGTTGAAAACAATTGTGCTGCTTAATGTTTTTGTGCAAACCTTGATACATTTTTTGCAGGATTCTTTCATAGATATTCCAAAAGAACCTTTATTTAAATTGTTTGTAACAATATAAACTGTCACTTCTGAATAATTTACAGAATCATCGCTAAATAAAAGTATTAATTACTTTAAAAAATATCTTACTGAATCCAAATGTTTGAGTGGAACGGTACATATACCATAAATATGGCAAATGTCTTTACATAGTTTTAAGATGATACCAAGTGCAAAACCTATGGTAATACCATGGTGCTTTTTTGTTAGCTTCTTAATGACAATTCTATTCAACTCATTCTCTCCCCAACACACACAGTCACCCACACACACTCTCAATCCACTAAGACTAAACACAAAACGTGGTGAGATGAGTCCATCCATCAACGCACTTAAAGCAGCAGGTGAAGAGCATCACAAGATACTGCCCAGATCAAATATAGGGAGCGCTACATTCTGACAACTAAATTGCACTTTACAGCAAGTTTGGACATATTGCTCCTAAGCCACATGTCCTCTTTTGAAACTAGCTGGCACACAATTCTAATCTTGTTTTGGTGGTTGGCCCTGACATAAAGCTATTCTTAACAGAGGAGAACTCTGAACCCCTGGCCTGGTTTAGAGTTCCCACTTGAATCATTTATTGGGAGTTGCAGCAATTGAAAATAAAAGGCACATGACCATAGAGTGGGGGCCGAGGGGCATCAGATGCTCTATGTACATAGAGGCCTTAAGCGGGTAGTTTCACCTCTTTCACTGAGTTTAAAACGCAGTTCAAAGGAACCAAACATGCTGCAATTCAGCTGGTTGTACATGCAGAACACTGCTTGTTTGTGAATGATAAATGAGTGTGAAACTGACACGTACAAATCTCTTGCTCTAGGAACGCAAACAAATGATATTATAAATATCCATTTTAAGCCTGATTGGGCTGATCAAAATGGTATGTGATCTACAGGGGGTGTTTAATAAGCTCTTAAATCTATTTTCTCATTTAAAGAATACTGCACAGTCAGCTCTTGAAGAAAAATCTTCCTTAAAAACCCCGCTGGGGACTAGAAAAACTCAGCATGAGTGTTATTGTGAGAGCAGATGCCCATTTCATTCTCCTACTGGACATTTTGAGTTCATTTGACATGGTTATTTATTGTTCCTCACTTTGCAGGACAAATCGCTTGACACTACAGTACCTCGGAGCATATAAACAAGACATACATCAACAATTCTCTTCTTTATACAGCACTTTTAAAGGGGACATATCATGAAAATATGACTTGTTTAAAGGGGCACTTGGCAACTATTTCAACTTAATAAAACCATTTAGAAATCATTTGAATGGTTTAATAACCTGTTTTGGAGAGAATGGTGACTTTACCCGCTCCCCCCAGCGTTCCCAGGTGGAAAACCAACCTTGCAGCATGGGGACTAACGTCCCGGTAAGTTGGAAATAGGAAGTCTTGGGAGAAGCGAGAACGAGCGAGAAACACGAACTGCTTTATGGCAATTCTACATAATTCTATGATACTGTGTATGATGGATTACCCACCTTGGTAGACATAGCTCCACACGATAAAGTTGGCCGGCTCCGATAATAACAAATGCACATGAGCAGCGGTGGAAAGGGGGAGGAGGGTCTCGCAAGTAGGGGTGGGGGAAAAAATCGATTCTTAGATGCATCGCGATGCGGACGATTCTGAATCGATTCACAAATGTCACAAATCGATTTTCCAAAAAAAAAAAATTTTTTTTTTAGATATATATTTATAATAACGTAAAATTGACGGAACGCAAAAGACGGAACTCTGAAGCGCGGAAGTGCAGTGCCCGGACCGTCTGTGGCGTGCACATAATAGAGACGCGATGGCGCGCAAGATCCAAACACACTCGTTAAAAGCTGACGTGTGGAAATATTTTGGCTTCTGAAGTTGAAGGGGGAAAGGAGCTGGACAGTCAAGAGTCAAACTAGTTGTAAGCTTTGTAGAATAAAACTAAAATATTTCGGAAACACGACAAATATGAGAAGCCATATGACCCTTTTCCACCCAGAGGAGGAAAAACACTCGTCTGTACCGGTCGTTGTTATATTATTAATTTACTACAAGTATGCTGCTAGTTCAGGCACACATTTTTTTTCCTGTTGGTTCTTTGCAATGTTAAAGGTGGGGTATGTGATTCTCTTTTTTGTACATTTTTTCAAAATAACTTGAAATCCTATTCCTAACCCACTTACAGCCACTGAGTTAGAAGCACTGAAATGAAAATTAAGCAATTTAATCATCTGTGGAACGGGCAGGACTCGAAAAACTCCAGCCAATCATTTCCAAGACCACCAGAATCATTGGACAGTAAGTCCGTCAATCAAACGGTTGTACCACACCCCCCTCCCCCCAGCGCGCGTGACCCCCCTCGTGCGCATACTCAAAGTTTGTGACGCATGTGCATCTCGTCAGTAAAGCCGGTTCCATGATTAGTAGTAAATCGTCATTACAATCTCTCGCGCATCTGAGTTTTCGCTCGTGCATGATTGCGCGTCCATGTTCTTCGAATGGGTGGAGTCAGAGCCGGCGTTGGAGGAAAGAAGGTAGGACCATTTGAATTGTATATTTTCAAAATCTGCCGGTCGTTTTCCAAATCACATACCCCATCTTTAATAAAATATATTGTACGTTAATTCTTTATGGGTCATTACTTTGTACTTTTAAAGCAAAGTATTTATAGTCACACACACACACACACAAAAAAAGATTCAGATAATCGATTTAGCATCGAATCGCAGCCCTCTGAATCGCAATCGAATCGAATCGTGAGGTGCCTAGAGATTCCCACCCCTACTCGCAAGTGTGGGGTTTTTTTGACAGTGTTGTTAAATATATGCCGCACAGCTGTAGGGGGAGCTCGATGAGAAAACATGCGACAACAAAAGTGAAAATCAGCGAAGAAATGAGATATATCCAGCTGCAGACCCGCAGCACCAACACCAGTTTCGGAACCCCAGCGCCAGAACCGGAAGTGAGGGGCGGAGTTATTGACAATGAGACAAGCATGGCGGAGAGCACAGTGAGTTGTCTAACGTTTTTGACATCATGTGGTGAAAAATTATCGCATATATTATTAAGTTCTGCATTTATCTGCTAAATATTTCATTTGTGCTTAACTTTATCATCTTATTGAAGCTTGAATATGTTGTCATATTTTATTGTATTAAACATTTTTTCTACGGATGGTTCGATAATTTTTTGCGTGTTGTAAATGGGCCTTGCGGTGACATTTTGAATACATATATCTTGTGAAGGTGTTAAAGTGTTTGTTCCACGTTCCTCTGTTATATGCATTGTTTGTGAGTTAATGTTACCTAATTATATGACTGAAGTTGATTTGTGTTATTTGTTGTTTGATGAAAAACAACTGTTTTCTTCTTCTTTTTAAGGTGACCATACTTCTTGTACTTCTTGGAACTTTACTTTACTTCTTGGCCATGACTTTAACTTACATATTTGTTGAGTCTCTTTTCTTTCTCTGCTTACTGAAAAAGGTGTATACATTTTATAAGCTACCATTTACTAAACATTGGGGATTAGTCTACAATAACTACAAATTAATTTAATATATATTCCTTCTGGAGATGCCCGAATGTTTCGTTCAAATATTTGACTTGCTCTATCCACATTATAATAGATATAGGATCTACAGATGTACACTACTTTGCATTGTGAAAAGCCAACGCTATCTCACGACCAATTCGTACAAATTCGTACGAGTGATTAAAAGGTGGCTAATTCGTACTAATTCATACGATCTCACTCGTACGAATTTGTACGATTTGTCTAAACCCACGTGATGGGTAGGTTTAGGGGCAGGGTCAGGGGTAGGTCATTCGTACGAAATCATACGAATTTGGTAACTCGTAAAATATGTACGAATTAGCAAAAATCGTACACATTTGTACGAGTGAGGTCGTATGAATTAGTACGAATTAGCCACCTCGTAAAATTCGTACGAATTGCCGTGAGATCGGGCTGGAAAAGCCAGTGTCAAGGTCCAGCACACTTCTGAATGATTGGTGCCAGTTTTCATAATTAATTTAACAATGGTATGTGTCACTTTACAATAGTTTGTTGCATTTTCTCTCATGCTAGTTTACAATTATTTGAAATACCTGATTGGTAAGTGTCAATTTGTGGTGCACAAACAACATACTCCTGCTTGTAAGAACCACTTTAATAAGAACATTCTACTAAAATAGCTAAATAGTTTCTATATTCTTGTATAGTTACAAATGACAGCTTAACTGTCAGTCCTACGTATATACAAATAGAAATAAATGTGTTATCATAACAACTGTATTTACAATATGTAGGTAAATACATTGTCAAAATTATAATAAAAAAAAGAACCATAGTAAATATAAATGCATACAACGGACCACGATATTAAAAATATGGTGAAGCCCAATGTTTGTAAAAATGAACACCGGGATGTAATGTCTGAAAGCATTATTATTAATAATTGTCTGCCGTTCATCTGTGCGTCAGATACGCATGTCACTTAATGCTAAAACTGCTACTGGAAATGGCTCCATTCCATCAGCCAACAGCAGATGCTCAGGGTCTAGTGGAAGAGCCTCTTTTCATTCGAATGAATGAAGACGACAAGGAAAAGGCCCTCAACAATCTCCTGGAATAATCAAAAGCTTCCAGAGAGCCCTTTCTATTTCATTTTGTGTTCAGGGATGACATGGAGTTATTTTTGCAAGAATGTAAGGACAAAATGGGCCTGAGAGTGAGTTCCTCATTTGATACACTGCAAGTTAAATTTATACAGGAGTGTCATGATAAAATGGGCCTAGGGGTGAATTGGTCATTTGTTGTATACATTGTTTCTTTCTTTTTTAGATTTTTGACATTATTTTACATAAAGAAAAATGCATGCTGCACATGTTCTTGTGAAATAAAGTATATTTTATATAAAATGCCCATAAGTTTCAAGCATTATTTTTCACCATCATGATCAGGAAGTAACTCTCATAATACAATGAAACGGATAACTATATACAATTATATTACACAAAATCAATGTTTTAAAATGCTTATTGTACTGTACCTTAACGTATCATTATAACATACGTATAAAGTATGACGTTACCTGTGTAATAAAAGCATACCGTTTCGTGTCTAAGCAAATTACGCTCCAAAACGTTAGGTGGCGTTACTCGGTTTAGAATGTAAGCTCCGCCCCTCACGTCCGGTCCTGGCACTGGTGTTAGAACCTAAGCGCCGCCCCTTACTTCCGGTTCTGGCGCTGGGGTTCTGAAACTGGTGGTGCTGCGGGTCTGCAACTGGATACTATCGAAGAAATGACTAGAGTTGCCAAGTTCCCCTTTAAGTGCTATTATCGGGTCCCTATAGCATACCAACCCAGCAAACGTGAAAAGTGAAAACCCAGTAATTTTGTTTTGCTAAGCCTTTCTCTGCAAGCATGTAAAAAAATAAGCCGATCAGATTTCGCTCCCTTTCTGGCATAGGCAGGGGATCTTATTATAATATTACCGCCCCTTAATCTGCACGTTTCCACCCACGGCACGACGTCATTTGGTTTTCGCAAGCGACAACAGTGTAACCAGTTCTAACGCAATGACAAAAGTTCGAGCAAAGCATGCAAGCTTAGCAGACTGTTCTGTTGTTGGATGCACATACGAGCACAGAACACTATTTTACCAAAAAATGTCACCTCTGTCTTATTAAGACCTCAGCGAACTCTGTACACTTGTGTAAAAGTTAAACATAACGTTACGGTACATGCAAGTCGAATCAATTTGACTCCACAACAACATACATGTATCCACTAGCCATAAACGTCCAGGTGCTTCTAAAACTTGCAACCTCTTCCAGAGTCTTTCCATAAGGCTGCACTCCGTGGTTATTTCTGACATTTTGGATGAATGAAATCCACGTGTTTTGTTATTGCCGGAGTATCCGAGGCTCGTGTAAAGGATCATCTGTCTTCTGAACACGGGCTGGGAGCAGCAGCTCATTTGCATTTAAAGGGACACACACAAAAACGGTGCATTTTGCTCACACCCAAAAAGGGGAAAATTTGACAAGCTATAATCAATTATCTGGGGGTATTTTGAGCTGTAATTTCGCATACACATTCTGGGGACACCATAGATTTATATTACATAAAGGGGAATAATATGTCACCTTTAACACAGCTGACCAACAGTACTTTTCAAAAGGTTAAGGCTTATTTAAGAAATTCATACTTAATACTATTCAGCAAAGATTCATTAAATTGATCCAATGTGACAAAGGCTTTTACATTGTTACAAAAAAATAAACAAAACATTAAGCAGCACAACTGTTTTAACATGTATATGTAATAATAAATAATAAGAAATGTAACTTGAGCACCAATCAGCATATTCGATTGATTTCTGATAGATCGTGTGACACTGAAGACTATAGTAATGGCTGCCAAAAATTCAGCTGTGCCATCACCGGAATAAATTGCATTTTAAAATATATTTATTTCTAATTTTAATAATATATTTTACATTATTACTGTTTTTACTGTATTTTTAATCAACTAAATGCATCATTTGCATCAAAGTAAATTATCTCCTAAGAGACTTCTTTCAAAAAAAAAAAAATTTGTCAGACTTTTGAACGGTAGATGATGTTGGGGATGCTGGTGCATTGGTTTCTTCCCTTTCTTAAGAGGATATTTGACTCAAAAAATATTTTTCTGTCATAATTTACTTACCCACATATGTTTTCAAACCTGTATCAACTGTGTTAGTGGTTTTTGGGGTCCCAAACAATTAACATTGGAATCCACTGATGGCCCCAAATACAGAGACACTTGTATATCTTCTTTTGTGTTCCACAGAAGAAATGCATGCATGAGGGTGAGTAAATGATGAAATTGTGAACTCTCCTTCAAGCTTAAAGCTGCAGTAGGGAGTTTTGAGAAAACGTTGACTTAGAAATGTTGAACAAGCACAACTTACAGGTCCCACCCCCTTGCTCTCTGCTGCGCTACAGCCCTCCCTCCACAGCTCCTCCCCCACAGCGGAGCCTGCCGTGAACGCGCAGGCTAGTAAGCAGGGCCACCGATGACGGCAAATAAACAGTTACGGCACATTCACAGGGACGAAACATCAACAATATGCTTTACATTGACTAAGGCCTGCCCATACTTTGACTACAAACTTGGTCCTCAAACCATTACGTATTTTGCAATACATGTAATGTAACTTTATAACGTTGCACCCTTTCTATAAGTTATAAATAGTTAGTAAGATAATATAACGGTAACTAACGTAACAGTGTAAGTAATTATTCTAGCGATATGCAGGCCTAATGCTAGATAAGGTTTGCTAGTACATTATTTCAGCAACATGACAAGCCAGTGAATTAGCAGGTTTCACTTGTTGCTTTGCACAGTGCGTGACATTTTATCTATGTTACGCGGCTAGAGTTTTGACACCGAGTCAATGGGCTCTGTCTAATTCTTGCTTTTTCGCTTGTTTATCGTCATTGGTATTTTTCCTTTTACCCGTCTTTGTTTAATGAGCAGGTGCTCGAGAAATTGCCAGTTTAGGTTGTTTCTCCGTCATAAGCACAGCTGCGGCACACCGGCAATCTTGAGTTTGAACGACTGGTACACGCTGTGCAAGAGAGGGGTGTGATCAGCGCGTACACGAGTGTGATTGACACTGCTAAGACATTCCTCCTGGCTCTGATTGGTTGTTTCTGACTGGGAGCGGAGTATTTCTGCAAATGGCAATAGGACCACTGGGAGGAGCCAGAGGAGCTTGATTTTTTCACAGAGTATCTGTCTCATATTCTACAGTCAGGACATAATGACAGTTTTAACAAATATGTAAAAAATATTTTTTTTACAAAAGTTACCTACAGCAACTTTAACTAGCACTTTCTTGATCAATAAACATCACATGATGACCATGCTGGTCAACTGCTTCATCAGTTTGCCTGGTTAAAAGCTTGACTGCTCATTAAATAGTGAGACCAAAGTGAAATACTGTATGATCAACACGGCTGCTCTAGAGACTTTGTGCATCTCAAGGCCAAATCAGCAGTATTCAACAGGGAGCTAATTATGAGATTGATCTTCACCATTAATATCTGTATCATCATAATTACTGTACCTTTGCACAATTTAATTATCCCTTTGTCTCTAAGGATGAGTGAAAAGAGATCTATAAACACAGTATGATGGGGCGAGGTACTTCCTTTTTATTAGAAACTTTATTAGAAATGTACACATTCATGCACATACACATATCCATATCCGGTATCTAAGAACATGCAAAAGTAATCTTTTACGTGCATAGCATGTACGCAAAATTTACCAGTTGGGTAGAATTGTCTGGGTATGTATATTTCTTATCATATGCATGCAAAAAGTGCGTATTTTATGTATGCTAAAAAATGCATATTGGATAAAAGGTCATTTAAGCTTATATAAAGAGCAAGCAAAGCTCGATCGGTCACATTCTCTGCTCCCTTTCTGTATACAGTTCATTCCAGTTAATATAATTTATTCATCATGCTGATAAGATTATGTGTCTTAATTTTCTAATGCGTAAAAAGCATTAATATAATTCATAATTTTATCTGTGGGCCTATAGCCAGAATATGATGTGCAGTTTCCCAAAAAACAAACACATTTTTATGTTGCCTATTCCTATTGTAGAAGTTTGGTGGAATTTTATTTACTGAATGAGATTGATCAGTATTGGAAGCACAGTTGTTTTATTTATAGAACTACAGAATAGCACTTATTGCCCTTACATTTCCCCCAAAGATGTTAAGATGTCCTGTTTTGTATTACGAGAAATAAAAGCTGTTAAATATATTTCCATGTGTCACTCTTCACAGTTCCTGGTACAGTAGTCCATGCTGTAAATGGCTGATTCAGGTGTTTAAAAAACAAAAAGTGCTTCACTCTGGTGTGTCCTGCTTTTTTTCACTCGCACAATCACATCCCTGTATATATTTCAGATATGCTGTGTTCTAGACTGTGAACATACCACAAGTGGTAGAATGACTTAGAACATTTAAGTAGCTTTTATAAACGTGCCTTAGGAAAAACATCACTGGAGTGCATATTGAGACAAAACAATGGCACTGACAACTTTAAAGATATGCCAGTGCAAGTTGCTTTTAGATAAAACAGCTTAAACATACATTTTAATCTGGGACTATATGGGTGATAAACATTTAAGGGGTCTTAGTATATAGCAATTTTGTTTGTTCTTTATTTTCATATAAGAACTTGAACTTGAACGTGTATCAGATAATATACTGTATTAAAAAAAAAACAGAATTGAATCATTAATCGAAATCGAATCGAATCTCATTGTGAATCAGATCAATACATTATTTGCAAAAATAGTTCCTGAATCGAAACGAAACCCTGTGACTCAAATCGATTATCTGTCTACCCAAAGATTCACACCCCATACCTTATGCACAAATCCATGCACACAGTCACAAGCGTACAAACACAAAGGGAGAGAGAATGTGATCTCAGACAGTTGCTTAATATGGGGAGTGATTTTTGTAACAGTCACTGTGTTAGTGCCACTTAAACGGTTCCAAGAATCTCAAATCCACCATGAAGCCCAGATTCATACTTCAACTCCCTGATAAATCCCCCGAATGACACAATCCAGCACATTCAGAGTGTCTGCGTGTGAGCAGCATCATGCGTAAAAGGGAAATACTTCAGTTATCATTGGTCTCATCTCCAAAATCAACATTGCTGTGTTGTTGACAGAATAACCAAATGAGTATCTATCTCTCCGTCTACATTAATAATACAATCCTTTGCTAATTTTATTGCTCGTATAATTGGAATAAGCAGGATTCCTTCAGTACTCAAAAGTCAAACACAAACTCCCACACTCAAGACTCCCGTTGCTCACTCTGTCCTTCAACTTATAATAGTTCGTGTCTCCATTAGCAGTAGAAAAGAGTCGTTCAAGCCCTTAAATGGCTCGCATTCATTCCAGCGTTCCGTAACAAAGACAAATCCCCACAAGAACTCCAGCCACCAGCCCTGGATTTCAACCTCACAAATAAATGACAATTACACAGCGTGGCGTGTTTTGCTTGGGCTGGTTCCTTTCTAATGGATCCTGCTGTATAAATAATGACTGTGTTTTGGACGACGCCTCCAGGGTCTTGTGGAATAGGGCAAGGATGAATAAACACAGAAAGCTATGAGAGACTTTACCTAAGGGACCGAGGTTGGCAAGGCGGGCTGCTGTCAATCACCTACGTAAACACATAAAGGTAAAAATACATGCATACAAGCACACCCAAAACAGATTACACAAACTACCTGTCACACATCAGCAGACACACAAAGCCTACACATTCTCACACGTACTCTATTCGTGCCATTTTAGGTCTCGTGTGACGCGAGTTTCTTGGACCGTGGAACATTCCACAGATGCCCATGGCCAAGGATGTAAGCCGGAGTGATGTCATTGCTTTCAATAGGGCGTGGCAGTGAGCTGGCATAGTGATTTAGGATGTGGTGTTTGAAAAGCATGGTGCTATATGAATGCTTTTAATCAGAACTGTGTATACAAGCAAGAACAAACATGGAGAAGGAAGAAAGCATCTGTAGAAGAAACATGCTGGAACCGGTTTGTAAGCAGCTAAAAATAAAAGCCAGCATGCACACTGGCCACTCATGAAGAGATGTGTGCAGTGCACAGAACAATAATAAAAAAAAGTACATGTTTTTTATTAAAAGATATACCTTTATTCAGCAAGGATGCATTAAATTGATCAAAATTGACAAAAACAAAATAATACTGTATTCAGTATTCAAATAAATACTGTTCTTATGAACTTTCATCAAATAAAAAAAAATACTCACAGGAATATTAAGCAGCAAAACCGTTCTCAACATGAACGGTTGCACTTTATTTTACGTCCACCTACAGTCTACTTACCTAAGAAAGTACTGGGTAATATAACATAGGTTATGGTTACGTTTAGTGTAGGTTCAGGGTTAGTACCTAGTTATTACTCAGTTAATGCAATTACTATACATGTACATGGGGAACAGTAATGTAAAATAACATGCTACCACATGGACAATAAAAAAAAATGCTTCTTGAGCACCAAATTGAAAGATGTCTGAAGGATCAAGTGACATTGATGAGTAATGGCTGCTAAACAAAACAGCTTTGCCATCTCAAGAATAATTTACATTTATATATATTTTCAAATAGAAAACAGTTATTTTAAATTTTATTTCCATTTAACAATATTACTGTTTTTGCTGTTTTTTTGATCTAACAAATGCAGCCTTGATGTAAAAACATTAAAAGATCTTAACAACCTCAATCTTTTGAATGGAAGTGCAACTGAACATTGTCGTTGCAGCCCTCTGTATGTGCAAACTTATCTAACACTATGGTAATATGTTCTGAGTGGTTGCCACGGCATTGCTATGTGGTTGATAAGGTGTTCTGAGTGGTTGATAGTTGCTGACCATTCTGAATGGATACAGGTGGTTGCTTACTGACTGAAGTCAAAAGTGCCCATTGCATTTGCGTGAATAGATATGACTTGAGTTCCTACTTTTTCACTGTAAGTCTACACAAATTCCCCCAGGTGATACGCCAGGTGAGATTCAGGTGAAAAACGTAAGTCTGATATACAGTAGCTTAGAAAAGTAATGGCACACATCTCTTCAACAAACTACAGTACATAATTTGTGTTACCAATCATGTTGGTAACACAAATTGGTTGGATGAATTTCCCTCCAAAGTTTCATACTTTTTGGAGTTTGGGGTTTTGAAAAACGAACAAAAACAAACTACAGTACACTACAGTATGAGCTGCGGTGCTCACGTGAGAGATGCAGGTTTGAAACAAGCCTGATCCCATTCCCGCTGTCTTCCACCCCATAACTTCTGGTCTGCTCTCTATGGTCTCTATAATAAAAACTTGCAAAAATACCCAAAAAGAAAAAAAAAAAAGAAACAGTCAATACAGTGTTTAATGCGAATCTAATTGAAATCTTGTGATGCATGAAATCCGATTTCAGTTTATTTGGATGCTTAATTGCTTTGTAACAGACATTTTTTGTGGAAATTCCCACAGAATTTCCCATACTGACTGACTGACCTTAAAAGCATGGCACATAATGGGAACAATCCCATGGGCCCATCCCATTTTTTCATCTTTTTATTTCCCTTGAGTAAAAATAAAACTGAATGGAAAGTTATTGAAACCTGTCATAAAATTTACATGATTAAGGAGGTTGACTATTTCAGTACAAACAAAATCATACCTGTCAATTATTGTTAACTCAAAAAAAAAAAAAAAACAGCAAAATATATGTAAAACATCTTACCTTGCTTGTACGAAGCTTGACAAGGGAACTTTCAGCTTTTGGGTCAATCTCAGGTTCCTTGGCTGTATTTGTATTTTGATATCTCTGAAGTTCCTCATAGAGTCCCTCAGGTTGAGGATCTCCTCTAGTTGTCTCCTTTAGCCTTGAGTTTTGATCCTCTGAGTTTGTCAAATTCTCACAGTTATTGGTGTTTGAGTCTGTACATGTTAAATGTTCTGGCATCTCTGCCGATATCTGAGCAGAAGCATCATCTCCAGATTCAGGAAAGGACCCCTCATGGATGGTCTGGAGTTTTGAGGAACAATCATGCCATGTCTCCATTGTGTCAGTTTTCCCAGATGGTTCCAGTTGAAAAGTTTCACAAGCAGGTGTTTTAAAACTTCCATCCTTTAACACCACATGATCAGGACATTTAAAAATGCCATCACCCTGATTTGCATTGTCTTGTAGACTTTGAGTCACTATGTGATGTTTGCACACTATACTTGCTTTATTAGCATCTAAGCTAGCTTCTGGAATGTGATGAGTTTCTTGAGAAGTTGACGATGATAAAAAGTTTGGGATCATAGTTTCATCTGTGCATGAGCATTCAACTTTGCCAGATGTTAAAATCGTCTGTTCAGACATTTCACAACAATGTCCTTCCACAATAATGTGTTGGTCAGCAGATTTCTGTTGTGAGTCAGAGGTGGGAGGTTTATTAGTTATGTCTGTAATTCCGCTTGTGACACTCATGTGCTCAAGTAACATCTGACTACTCACAGTGACCTTCACTAATGATTCTATATTTTCTACAGAAGTTCCACTTTTGGTAGAAGTCAGCTCAGAACAGTCAACTTTGAAAGAATTGTTTAAGGAGATACTGTCCTTTAACTCAGATGATAAATCGTTCGTTCCCTCTGTTTGAGCCAATACTGTGGTAGTAGGCACAGAATGTGTCAGGCTATGGGGAGAAGATACTTTATCCTTGTTTAGTTCCTTATTATCTGGATCTCCATTGTGAGCTTGCAAATTTCCCGAAGCAGAACACTGCAATTCATCTTGATCTGCCAAGTTGTCTGAAGGTAGCCTACTATCTTGGTCACTCTTGTGCCGTGCTGTCTCGTTGACAGTATCGCCAGGCATCAATGTTCGGCCCTTTGCACCATCGCAGTTAGGTTGAGATCCACCCTGAAACTTCTGTACTATCTTCTCCATCCTTTTCATTCCATCTCCACTACCATTTTCAGGGCAGGATAAAGTCCAAGGCTGGCGATGACCACACTCGGGCATCGAGGCACACCTGCCACGCCTGTACCGCACATGGCAGCAGACCAAGTCTAGGTCATCATAGCTGTACTGTAATCCTGTGCGTGGGATCACATGATCCTCCCAGCTTCTTTTATGAACGGCAACAGGCATGGCCAGATCCCTCTGCTAGCCCATAGAGCCTTATTATTACAACCCACGGAAAGCACAAAACCAGATACAGGTCCTTCTGCAGAGAAAGAGAGCATTTCTTACTTCATTGTCAAACACTTACAAGTAATGACACAATCTTTATATGTGAGAGAAATGAAAATGCCACGTGTAATGAATGCTATTTACATTGAATCTCAAGTGCTCTTAAACTTGTTTAGTCAGAAAAGTCTGTTCTATGTTACACTGAAAAGCGCATTAACAACTTAATGCCACAAACCTTGTGAACATTATAAATACTATAGATTTATTTTTTTAACAATTAAGTGTACACTGACCAACATTGAAGTGTTCACAGCTTTTGACTTATTTTGGATACTTACAGAGATGAGATATATTTATTATATATATATATATATATATATATATATATATATATATATATATATATATATATATATATATATATATATATAATATTTAAAAGATTTCAAAAACGTCTGCATAAATCGTGAAGAAAAAAAATAGACAAATCACATTTACCCTTGCGCCAAGTGTTGAGTCAGCCAAGCATTTCAGCAGACCCTCCACCCACTTAAAAGTACAGTAATACTTCTCTACATTTTGCACAAGTCATTCTTCAGTGATTAGCCATCAATGACTGACTTCTTTTTAAAATTAGACCAGAAGGAAAGTCTCAAGATGGAAAGAAGTGGAGTAATAAAAGACCGTTGGGGGAAAACCACACAGCATGGTGAAATGTCAGAAGCTCTTGTAGTCCCTTAGGTCTGATAGATCTTCATGACGTTTATGTGAAGTCAGCAGTTAGCGGCGAGCGTTCAGAGAAGGTCCTAACCAGGACATTCCTCTCACATCTGGCTAGAAGTTACTCCCTCTGTGGAACATCTGGTCACGAAGTCCAGCCTGACAGAGCTCGGTTTCCTTTGCCAAGCGCTTTCGTGAATTATTAATTTTCGATAAAGACAGTTATCTTCATAAAGAAAGATAATCCTTAGTTGCTCACGTCACTGACATCCTGAACTTACTTTGTCCATTTTTGGTAATGTCTAAGTCTCAGTATTAGTCGGTAGTCCCTGCTGGAATAACTGAATATCCTAATTTGTATATAAACAACAAAAACGTGACAGTAAGCCAGCGCAGTGGATATTTTTAAAGAGACTGATAAGCAGATGGACAGTCTAAGTATTACCTGAACGATTCTTCTCTTGTCCTCCTTTTCCTCTGGCCTTGTGAGTGTGTCACCCCGTGTTGGTACCGTTCGTCTGTGGCGATGGAGCGGTCAGTTACCCACTCTCCCCGTCGTGTGGTGAGCTCACCCTCTGACACAGCTAGCTCTGTTCTCAAGCCAGCCAGGACGTCAAGGTCATGTGTCTCCAGGGGTCAACAGCTTCTCTATGGTCCAAACAATTCCTGCTTTGAAGAGGTCTAAAGAGAAATACAGAAGAAATACATTGTATTAAATAATTCTCCAAGGTGATATAGATATGAATTTTGTTTGAAGCCTCTAGACTAGTACTTCAGTTCTGTTGATATATCAAATGTTCAGCTGTCAGAACAGCAACGCTCCTCTGCAATAAGAGTCCCTAATTGGTTCTGCAACCAATTTGCGTTATTCCTTCAATGAAGCGGTTTGGAAAGATGATGCAAGAACTCCACAAGAGGGAGGAGGAATCTTTCGCTTTGACCAATCTCTCCCCAGACGTCTGGGGCGATCACTGATATTGGTCAGTTCCTGTTGAAACCTTTTCTCCCTGGTAGACACAAGGAGGAGGAGAAGAAAACAGAGACACGTGGAGCTTGAAAAGTGGAGAGCATGTTGTCATCTTGACGACATGTTCTTTTTGTTTTTGACAGTCTCAAGTCACTGTTTCTCTTTCCCTCTCTCCTCCTCCATCTCTTGCTTTCTCAAATTCTTTTTTTAGAAACAAGCCTCTTCATATCCTCTCTATGTGCAGTTCTTCTGGAAACTGACAGTTGTATACTTTTCTTACTTTTCTCTCTCTCTCTCTCTCTCTCTCTCTCTCTCTCTCTCTCTCTCTCTCTCTCTCTCTCTCTCTCTCTCTCTCTCTCTCTCTCTCTCTCTCTCTCTCTCTCTCTCTCTCTCTCTCTCTCTCTCTCTCTCTCTCTCTCTCTATCTCTCTCTCTCTCTCTCCTTTTCTTTCCCCCCTCCCTATTTCCGTGCTGTTCATAACATTTAATTCTTCCTATAAAATCGGCATGCCACATTCTCTTTTCTCTCACAGACATTCTCACACAGACACACACACACACACACACACACACACACACACACACACACACACACACACACACACTCTTTCCACGCCTCTCTCTGTGTGTGTATTAGTGTCTTAGCTGGGAAAAGCACTCTCCGGTTTTGATTAGAAGCAGACAGGGTGCTGTGTAAAGGTTTGAGTCAGAGGGCCAAGTCAGATTGCAGTAATGCTTTGGCACTCATTTCTGATAACTAACACAACAGCTCAAGCATTCTTCTTATGACTGTTGCAAGCATTTATTTATCTAAACTCAACTAACCACCCTTTACACAAGCATTGTTACAGTATATTTAAAAGTCCAATGCACATAAAGGTAGTAAATGATAAGTATACATTTATAAACATTTACAAATAATGAATAGTTTCAACTTTAGATCGAAAACTGCAAAAAAAAAAAAAAAAAATAATAATAATAATAAATGAATTGTATAGATGTGTAAGGGTGAATCCAGGTCATTTGAGGCACTCTTTTGCAATTGAGATGACTGTCCAAGGTACTAAATGAAATAATGAATAGGTTCAAGATTGGGTACTGCAAAAACATGAACAAATAAATGGTTCGTAAAAACAACAAACGAAGAATGTATTACCAGACTGTGGTTATGAGTTGAATAACATGAATAAGTGTATAAGTGTAAAGTGCTTAAAATTCAACATTTGTAAAATGTCTGTTAAGCATTTTGTTAACAATTTATTAATTTAAGCTTTAATCATTAAACCATCTGTCAAAATCATTTGTAGATTTTTAAAAAGTGCATGATTGTATGAATTGAAAGATTATGACATTTGTAAGCATTTCAATTTAAACAATGATCTGTTAATCATTATGTTTACAGTAATACGTTCGTAAACATTTATATTTTTACTAGCATACTCATATTTCTAGCTATGTGAATATATATTCACTAATGATCTGTTAAGCATAGTTTAATGTTATTTATTAATTAAACTTATTATAAAGTGTTACCCATAATGGTAATTTTGGTGCAAAACACATTTTGGTTTCACTTTATTTTGATGGTCCCTTTAACATGTTCTGTTGACCACAACAAGTAACGTTGCACATACATGTTTACTAACTCTCATTAGAGTGATAGTAGAGTATTAATAGACTGGTAGGGTTAGGGTTATAATAAGTTGACATGTAGTTGCAAAGTTACTTATAGTCAGTAGAATGTATGTTGGAGGAGCATCACAATAAAGTGTTAGCAGATAAAGCAGACAGTCTACTAATACTCTAATGAGAGTTAGTTGACATGTAGTTGCAAAGTTACTTTGAGTCAACAGAATGTTCAAAAGGGACCTTCAAAATAAAGTGTTACCCAAGTTTTTATTGCTTCAACACTTAGTATACTATAATAGAGGATATTCCTTGAATCATACATCAACAGGAAAAAAAAAACAACAACTTGTGTTTCAAAAATAAAATAATAGTTCATTTATCAAAACAATGTAATACAAACAGTCCGACGCGTGTTCTCTTATAGTAATCAAACTGACCCATGTATGTTGACCCCTTAACCAACCCTTACACCAACCTTACCCATACCCGTATCACACCTCAATAGCAGCAAGGGTGTTTTGCAATATAACATAACACAATAAATACATTGTACCTAACAAATATTATTATTATTTGTATTATTATGTTGTAAGTACATAGTAAAGACACCTAATATAAAGTAAGACCAGTCACTCTTTTATTGTTCAGTTTTCTCTTGAACATCCAGTTCACTTGTAGCTTAACACCTTTTTTGCATTTGTAAATGTAAAAATGCATTAGGACATTTGTAAGTATTTTAATTTACATTAAATAATGATCTGTTAAGCATTATAATGTTTGTTAATTATTTATTAATAAAAGTTATTATAAAGTGTTATAAACACTTAAACTCTATAATAATAATAATAATAATTAGCTCAAACCTCCTTACACAAATACTTGACAAAATTGATAAAATAATTATTGCCGTTATTATAGTTTATTATTGTTGTTTTTGTTGATATTATAAAATTATTATAGACTATATAAAATTACTATTTTTTTTACTATATATATTTTTTATATTAACAGAAACTTTCTAAAATTAAAAAAATAACTATAATAATAATAATTATAATAATTATTATTAGTTATTTTTTAATAGGTCTTAAAAAAAACCACTAGAACTGTTATAGCCAGGATTGCTTGAGGGACATTTTTCTCCATATCTTGGAAAAGTTCCATGTCAAATCTCTTTGACAGTGGCTTACTTGTTCTTGGGCAGCTTCAAAATAAAACAAGGTATAGTGCATTTCACTTTGTGAGTTGGCTATTCATTACCTAATATAGACATGTTTCTTGACGGTCACCCTTTCTCTCTCTCTCTCTCTTTCTCACTGTCGATTTGTTGTTTAAAGGGAAAGGACTTGGAACCCATACAGAGTAAATGGACGTTCACACTGACACCCTTTTGCAGTGGCAAAGCGACCGGAAGTCATTCTCTCTCAATGGGGGTTGGCAATTTCCTGCAACATTGATTGTTGGTGACATGAGTGTGTCCAGCAACACAACACAGTTTAGAAAAGCGTAACCATATGCAAATAATCTAGGCAAGACAGAGGCTAATGTTACTATTGGGATTTGATGTTAATGTTATGATTTAAAGGAATAGTTCAACAAAAAAAGAAGAAGAAATATTCTGTCATAATGTACTCACCCTCATGTTCGTAGCCAAGCCATTATGGTTTCCATTTTTTAAAAAAGAAACATTTTTCAAACTATCTTCTTTTATGTTCCACACACGGATGACATGAGGGTGCACGAGTTAATGATGACATAATTAAAAAAATGTGAGGTATACTTTGCCTTGAACTATATGATTTGTTTCTAGCCACATGGAACAATATATTCCATCTATTCATTCATCAATTCATCCATCTTCCTGTTATTCCTGCTTATTTGCAGGGTCCGCTTCACACACACATTTGTTTAGCACACATTTTATGCCGGATATATATATACACACACACACACTTGAAAACAATGCCACATGGCTGGCATTCTGAATGAGTGATCCATATATTGATACTCATTCATCTTATTCATGATATATCACACACAGCAGGAGTTTATATCTAAACACTTTCCTCTGCAATATTCATATTTTATTTCGCAGCAAGAAAATGGATTTCTTGTCCAAATAAAATGACAATGTATTTGACTAGAAATCCCTTACATTCAATACAGCCAATAACTCAGCTCACCATAAACCATTTTTTTTCAGTGGCTTTCAAAAAGTGGTGAGGATTTTTTTTTTACTTTGGCAAATGTTGGGGACATTAGACCCTTCTCAACTGCAAATTACGCCTATGGAAATACAAAAATCTTCTAAGCAGTCAAATAATATGAGTTACATATTAATACTATTAATAATAATATTAATATTACTTTAGATGTGTAATGTCAAATGCTCTTTTGAAATTTCTACTAATCAAAGAACCCTGAAAACAGCAGATTAGAATGATTTATGAAGGATCATGTGACACTGACGATTGGAGTAAAGAGGCTGAAAATTCTGCTTTGACATCACATAAATGAATTACATTTTAAAATATATGAAAATAGAAAACAGTTTTTTTTTTACTTTTAATTATATTTCATTTTACCACGCAACACAGGCTCATTGAAAAATGTACCTGTGGCAACATTTTAGCTAAATGTTCATATCACTGCAGTTTCTAACAGAAATGAACACTGGAGGCAGTAAAACAGCAAGCACGCACAATTATGATTACAGGGCAGATTATGGATTAATAAAGACTTGTTTTCACGCGGCTCCTTGCAAAATGATGCTGTGACCTCAAACCACTTTTTACCATAGTGCATGATTTGTAAACTAATACATTTTAGAGTTTGCATCACTTAACCAGCTCCATATTTTAGGTTTTAACGGAAGACTAAGCTTGCTCGGTAGCTCAGCTGTAGCCCACAGAGGTGTAGGCCTACTTGTGATGTGGAGAACTCGGGTATGAATCCCGTGGAAAACGAGTCACGCTCAAATGGTAACAATTGTGTTTTTATGTTACATTTGCATTTGTTTACACTATTCAATTCAGAACTGCGGTGATACAAACTCCAAATAAAACGTTGCCATGTACTACGGAAGCGTATTGCATTCACTTGAGGAAAAAAATCGACTCTGTTTTTCTGAATTAACGAGTTAATTATCTCAGAATTACGAGATAATTTTTCATGAAAAAAAAATGTTTTGCTCTGTTTTTCTGAATTAACGAGTTAATTATCTCAGAATTACGAGATAATTTTTCATGGAAAAAAGTTTTTTCTCCGTGTTTCTGAATTAATGACTTAATTATCTCAAAATTATGAGTAACTCATTAATTCATAAAAACAGAGTGAAAAAAAATGTTTTTCAAGAAAAATGTATCTCATAATTCTGAGATATTAAGTCATTAATTCAGAAAAACAGAGCAAAAACTTTTTTTTTCACGAAAAAATATCTCGTAATTCTGAGATAATTAACTCGTTAATTCAGAAAAACAGAGTAGATTTTTTTTACTCAAGTGAATGCAATACGCTTCCGTAATATTCACCTCTGTTCCGGAAAAAAATAAACACGCTTTTAGCGCCACTCACTGGACATTTCACTTTGAAACTGTCGCGAAACATGAACGACGCAAAGTATTTTGTGTTTTGCAAAAATGTTGCCACAAGGACGTTTTTCTAGAATAAAATAAAAAATATCTTCCTCCTTTGGATCTCTGTATCTGTCACATTCTTTGTGTCCATCACATTCAAACGGACTTTCTGTGGACCTAAGATATTCACCACATATGGAATGATTGTGCTGGAAACTGACAAAACGGACTAAACTGAAATGCAGACAATAAAACCCACAAACGGACAAACACGCTCTCTGTCACATGGCCTTCTGTTTGTATAGCCAAAACCATCCTTCCACTCACTCCATGATAGTTAAGCAAATTGATTTTGAACACACTCACAAGCTCCCAGATAGAAGCCTTGTGTGTGGTGTGTGTGTGGGAGGTTGTTTGAATGAGTTTTTCATGGGAAAACTGTACTGTCCTATTTCTAACTGCTTTTAACCTCTGCTATTCCTGCTCCTCTGACCAGAGGCCAAACATCACATGAACTCATGACAAAGTAGGTCTAGATCAGACTGTGACAATTTAAATGACCAAGAGAGTGTGTTTTGTGTGTGTGTGTGTGTGTGTGTGTGTGTGTGTGTCGTGTGTGTGTGTGTATGTGTGGCTTGGTAAACCCTGCATTATGGGGACAAATTGTCCCCACAAAGATGGCAATATCCAAAATCCTTGTCCTTGTGGGGACATTTATAAATCAGCTTATAAATCATAAATTATGTTTTTGAAAATGTGGAAATGCAGTTTTCTCTGATGGGTACTGTAGGTTTAGGGGATATAATATACAGTTTGTACAGTATTAAAATCCTTATGTCTGAATATCCCAAAAAACAAACAAACATAGAAACTCAATATGTGTGTGTGACTCAGTTTCTCCACTAAGTACATTTACAATATTCAGCTTCATTCGTTATTTCCTAAAACATTGAAAATCATAATACCTTGATACATGAACAGCTCATGTATACTATAAAAAAATTGCTGCTCTGAGTCTGAGCCGTACTCATCATTTGAGATTAAGCTACACTGTTATTTAACTATGAGTAATAGAAAAGGTGTATTTATATGCAAGACCTGTCATCTTTGCTACAAAATGCTGAAACACACCCACACTTGCTCCTCCAGAGAGGAAGCATGTCCATTTAGGACCATGAGAGTTCCGCTCTCACATTATAGCATCATTAGTCACATGACTCTGGATAAAGAATGAGCCATTCATGAAGTACTCAGAAGTCCCATCTGGTCTGCCCTGTGCTCCATAAGCATTGCTCAGAGTGTCCAGAGGAAATGCTCCCACATTCCTGTGTCGTATAGTTTATTATTGGTGGACGGTCAGTTTAACTTGAGGTGGACACGTGGGGCTGCTGGAAAGTTTTGCTCGCTTGAAGGGGAAAGTGAAAAAGTTGTCAACTTCAAACCTGATCCAAATGTCAGACAACTGCTTACTGAGATAGAAAACAAATGGTTCCATCATTTGCAAGGAAAGTGGGAGGAGGTAGATCAGGTACAACTGTGCATATCCATTAAAAGTCTATTTGTGAACTTCAGTTCTCTAAATCCAAATCCAATACAAATCCAAATCCAATAGGAATACTAATAAGAAGAAGAAAAAGAAGAAGCAGGATTCAATTTTTTATTTTGTTAAAGCTTTAAAACAGAAATTGACATTTTATTTTTCAAATAAATATTGGGGCAGCAAAAAAATTAATTAGCAACTAATTAATGTCTTCCATTTTATTTAAAAAATCGATTTGTAATTATGACTAACTGGGATATGTAAATACTCTATACCATTATATCAATCTAAATTCAGTTATAAATAACATTTTATTTTCTCAAAATTTTAAATGGAATCGTGATGATTATACAACAACAACAACATTATTAATAATAATAATAATAATAAACAGGTCGAGTTTTTTAAATCTATAAAACAGAAATGTAATATTTTAATTTAAAATAAAAATGTTAGGTATCAATTTTAGGGCAGTGAATACATTAATTAGTAGGTAATTAATGGCATCAGTTTCATAAAAAAATATTAATAAAAAAGAATCAATTAAAAAATGGGATATGCAAAGACCCCATCCATTTACATCAAACTCAATGCAGTTATAAATCAAATATTTTGTATTAATGGCTTTGGCTTTTAAAAAACAAAACAATAATTCTGATTTTAATTCATTTAAAAATAAGATATTAAAATATTTTATTTAATCAAATTAATGATAACAAATAAGTCAAGTACAATAGGAGCAACACAACAAATGTATGGTTTAGTGTTGAAGCTGCTTTATATGCATAGTAATATCCAGGTGTAATCTAGTTTTTTGTAGTGAGTATACTGTGATACACCCCTGCCTCATACTAACCCGTCCCAGAGTGCCACCTATGAAAGACTAAGTATCAACATGTCAATTTATTATAAGCAACACAAGACTTTAACAGCCAATGACATTTACAGCTGGGGAGACTGGACTGATGTTCTACTGTTTAGTATTAATCGCCATCTAACTCAGCCAGTTAAGAGCTACATAGCCTTATGTTATATGAACATGATCCCTGATGCACAGGTTTTATCAGCTGACAATAATATATATATATATATACACTCACCTAAAGGATTATTAGGAACACCTTTTCAATTTCTCATTAATGCAATTATCTAATCAACCAATCACATGGCAATTGCTTCAATGCATTTAGGGGTGTGGTCCTGGTCAAGACAATCTCCTGAACTCCAAACTGAATGTCAGAATAGGAAAGAAAGGTGATTTAAGCAATTTTGAGCATGGCATGGTTGTTGGTGCCAGACGGGCCGGTCTGAGTATTTCACAATCTGCTCAGTTACTGGGATTTTCACGCACAACCATTTCTAGGGTTTACAAAGAATGGTGTGAAAAGGGAAAAACATCCAGTATGCGGCAGTCCTGTGGGCGAAAATGCCTTGTTGATGCTAGAGGTCAGAGGAGAATGGGCGACTGATTCAAGCTGATAGAAGAGCAACTTTGACTGAAATAACCACTCGTTACAACCGAGGTATGCAGCAAAGCATTTGTGAAGCCACAACACGCACAACCTTGAGGCGGATGGGCTACAACAGCAGAAGACCCTCATACCACTCATCTCCACTACAAATAGGAAAAAGAGGCTACAATTAGCAAGAGCTCACCAAAATTGGACAGTTGAAGACTGGAAAAATGTTGCCTGGTCTGATGAGTCTTGATTTCTGTTGAGATATTCAGATGGTAGAGTCAGAATTTGGCGTAAACAGAATGAGAACATGGATCCATCATGCCTTGTTACCACTGTAGAGGCTGGTGGTGGTGGTGTAATGGTGTGGGGGATGTTTTTTTGGCACACTTTAGGCCCCTTAGTGCCAATTGGGCATCGTTTAAATGCCACGGCCTACCTGAGCATTGTTTCTGACCATGTCCATCCCTTTATGGCCACCATGTACCCATCCTCTGATGGCTACTTCCAGCAGGATAATGCACCATGTCACAAAGTTCGAATCATTTCAAATTGGTTTCTTGAACATGACAATGAGTTCTCTTACGAGAGTATCTCTCGTACTGCGTAATAGCTTACGCTATGGGGAAAACCTCTTTTCCATGAGATATTGAAGCCAAAAATGATCCTTAATTTGTGACCCGATCTGGCGAAATGAGTCGGAAGTCGCAACGTTCTATTTTAAGATATGGGCCGATTATGTGGAAAAACAATGAAATAATAGATTTTTTTTTTGTTGCTAATTTCAAAGAAAAGACATTCAAAAATAATAATAGATAATTGAGTAAAGGTATTTAAATTACTATTAAAGTTTACAAAGTTTTACTAAATTCGCTGGAAATGAACATTGCTTTTCTCAACTCCTCTCGTCACCTCTGAGCATTTCCCGGGTATCCCCTGAAACGTCACTATCTCTGCTCTTTAAACGGTGTTACACGTTGTATAGAACCAATCAAAAAGCTTAGAAATGTACACAAATGCTGATCATTTGTCGATGGGAAGCCGTTTCGACTGACCGGCACGCGATTGGTCCAGCCACCCTCCTGTCACTCGCAGCGAGCGCTCTGTGTAATAAACAAGCTAGCAGATCTCCTCAGAAAGATTAAATATTATTAATTTGAGAAATGTCGCTGTCAAAAGCGAGGAAAGTTGCCAAAACGTCATCAAGCCCCCTGCCATTGCACACTGAGTCCGCGTTTGTTTCGTATGCGTTTTTTCGTATTGATTCGGTGGCTCCGAATTGTCAAAAGACCATTCAAACTGCTTGCTACGGATGCGAAAAACTTACGATTGTTTTTATATAAAGGATGAAAGTTTCGTAGTGTGCAAGCGTGATTGACATAACGTGATTGACAAATGTGAATGAGTGTAGCTATTTATCTGCAAGGAGAATCCATTACAATGTGTTTGATTAACCCAATATTTAACTGTCTGTTGGTAGGCATATCTCCGTTATGAATTTACGCTGTTATTGTCAACTAGCCTACACTAAGATGATTGCATAGACTAGCATTATTTGATCTCTGTTTCCTTGTCTCTCTGCCTCTCTCTCTCTCTCTCTCTCTCTCTCTCTCTCTCTCTCTCTCTCTCTCTCTCTCTCTCTCTCTCTCTCTCTCTCTCTCTCTCTCTCTCTCTCTCTCTCTCTCTCTCTCTCTCTCTCTCTCTCTCTCTCTCTCTCTCTCTCTCTCTCTCTCTCTCTCTCTCTCTCTCTCTCTCTCTCTCTCTCTCTCTCTCTCAAGCAAAAATGTAGCACCTCTGTTCAATCTTTCTGATTTTAGTACATTTTTGTAAAAGGTAGGCATACTGTTAAATTATTTATTCAAATAAAAACTTTAAAATAATTTGAGCTTCAGCCTGGTTTAAAAGCATTTATAGCCTATATTAATGTCTTTGGTCAAAGTAAGCTGTAAAATAAATAGTTTATCTCTTTAAATGTAATGGATTTTGAAAGATATCAACAAAAAACAGGCAAAAAACTTTAAAAGCGATTTTCTCAGGTTTTCAATTGGAAAAAGAGGGCAGACGACCATAATTCAAATGTGTATATCTTTACAACCATTCAAGGTATGACTTTGACTAGGATATCAATTGAAAGCTTATGGTCTCCTCTTTCCATTAATACCAAAATCTCAATTTTTAAATTTGGGTCACTGTGACTCATTTTGCTGGATCAGGTCACATTTTTTATTAATGTAAAACGCTTTGGAGCAGCAAGCAAACATAGGCGAGACAGCTTGCGCGCCTATTGGCTGCTCTTGCGGCAAATGCAGCAGCCTATCGAGAGAGACTCTGCGTGACGTAATGACCAATGGGGGCAATTCGCGCCCATATCGTCACCCAGAAAGGGCGTGGTCTCGCCCTATAAATAAGCTCGGTAGGCTGGCACAAGCTGATTTTCATCTCTTCAGCGAAGCGTACGCATCGCTGGATCCGGAGTGAGAAGCCGCGCCGTCGACGCAAGCCTTTCAGCGGGACGAGCTTCTGGAGTCGCTGGCCTCGCCGCCTTCAACTGCCGTACCTGCTGAGCTTTCCGGCGTTCTATATCCTTTGTATCCTTACTCTGCTGAGAGTGTTAGCTCGCTTACTTGACGCGACTTGCACTTCTCATCACAAAAAGAGCTGCGTCTTTTTAAAGATGCCATCCTGTGGCTCGTGCCGCGCCCCACTCAGCGACGAGGACCGTCATGTCATCTGCGTGTCCTGCCTGGGTGAGGATCACGCGGCTATCGCGCTCGCAGACGGCGGATGCCCTCATTGCGAGCTTCTGTTTATGGTGACTCTGAGGACTCGCCTGGCGTCATTCTCCGAGCCTTCACAGCCCGCCGTTGCGCCGCGCCGCATGAAGCGCCGCGCCCAGCACGCTCACGAGCTCTCTCCAGCCCGCCAAAGCTCACTGGTTCGCCCGCCAGCTTCGCCGGTTTCGCTCGAGTCGCTCACTGACGGACAACGTCCGCCGTCTGCCGCCGTGTCCGTCCACGAGTTCGACGAACCCACCGAGGCGTGTTCTCTTCTGGCATCTGATAGCGAGGATTGGGCGAGCTCCGTGGACCTCCCCTCCGCTAGCATTTCCCGCCAATCCACTGGGAAGAGAGCCGGCATTGAGACTGAGCTGATGCGTCTGCTCTCTCAGGCCGTGGAAAGCATCGGCCTCCACTGGGAGGCGCCCGCGCAACCGCCGCGCAACAGACTGGACGGACGCGTTCTCGGGAAAGACGAAGCGCCGTCAAAGTCAAGGCCCGCCCCCTTCCTCCCTAAACTACACGAGGAAGTGACTAAGTCGTGGAACGCCCCCTTCTCCGCCAGGCTGCGTACCTCTGCCTCTGCTGCATTCTCCACGGTGGATGGTGCGAAGGACAGAGGGTACCTCTCCGTTCCTCCTGTGGAACCGGCTGTAGCGTCTCATCTCTGCCCGCCCTCCGCTGGACGGCGCGCTCAGATGACGCTCCCATCTAAAGCCTGCCGAGTGACGTCAGCCATGCACGGGCGCGCTTACACCGCCGCCGGGCAAGCAGTTTCAGCGCTGCACACTATGGCTATCCTGCAGATCTTCCAGGCCGACCTTCTCCTTAAACTGGACGAGGAAGGGCCCGAAGCGATCTGCGTGGCGGACCTGAGAAGCGCTACGGACCTCGCTCTACGCGCTGCTAAAGCCGCTGCACAGGCCATAGGACGGAATATGGCCTCTCTCACCGTGGCTGAGAGACACTTATGGCTGACGCTGTCCAAGATGACGGAAGCCGAGCGCTCTGTGTTCCTCGACGCGCCCATTTCGTCAGCGGGCCTCTTCGGATCTGCCGTCAAGGATTTCGCGGACAGATTAATGGAAGTGCAGAAGACTTCGCAGGCTATGAAGCACTTCCTTCCGAAGCGCTCGAGCTCCGCCGCAGGCCGCCCGAAACAGCCGCCTGCTCGTAGCTCTCGGCCGCAAGCTGCACCGCCTGGCGGCGCTGTGAAGCGGCGGCGGCGGTGCAGTGGTCTTGGCCCGAGACCCAAGACCGCGCTCTCGCTCTGTTGGACACCGCCCCCCTCAGCGCGGGCCCGGCCGAGGATTGAGATCAAGCCCGAGGCCTCAAAGCCTTCCTAGCCACTCTAGGAAAGCGACGGTGTTCAGATCCAGCTGCGGCCGGATTTCCACCAAAACTTCTCGCTCGGTCAGTTCCAAGCATTGTGACTGTCCCAGTCAAGGGCGTAGATTTGGTTTGAACATTGGGGGGGTTGAAGTTTGGGTATGCCTCCTGATATTGCGATCATGGTATAAATAATGAGGGGGTTGTAATGCATAGATTTAAATATTGGGGGGGTTATATCCCCCCCATCCCCCCCACAAATTACGCCCCTGGTCCCAGTGTATTTCCCAGTGAGCCAGCCGGTGTCTCAGCCCGCTTGCCTGCGCACAAAAGCCGTTTTTACGGCTACCCAGATAAATCCAATAAAGAGTGCATTTCTGGTGTTCCGGCCACGGCCGATGGTGTTATGAGTGTTGTAAGAATGCCCACGCCCCAGTGCCCATTCCCACACCCAGACACAGCCCGCCACGGTGCAGGGCTAGCACAAATAAAATCGACTCAGGTCGATTGTGCAGACAATGTAGTGAACGCGCCCATATCACAATGCCCGCTTACACTGCACGCTGCATGTCCCTTGGTTTCTGTAAAAACGAAACCAACACACATTCAGTCGGCTCTAACCGACAGTGTTTTCAGTGTAGCAAATGTGCCCGCAGTCCCGCGCCCACATTCTCTCACAAACACACCGAATCCTACGGGATCCGCCCCGCTCACTTTCTCTGCACAATCTGCCATAGAGAGGCTGAGCGCGGCCGGGCTGCCCGCTGTGATCAGCGCGCCCCCCGCCTCAAACGCTGTAAACACGGTGTTGTGTTCCCAGTATACCAGGGCTTCCGAGCTGCCGTTTTGCCGCGGCCAGAGCCCGGATTTCATTCTGCCTCTAGCTATTCACGCCGATGCGTGGTCAAAGCTTCCCGGGGTATCAGAATGGGTGCTGAACACTATAAAGAGAGGCTATTCGCTACAATTCGCTCGACGTCCTCGCCGTTATACGGCGCGTGTCGAAACTACGGTGAAAAACGAAGTGTCTCATCTGCTTCGTGCCGAGATAGCGAAACTACTGAGCAAATGGGCTATAGAACCTTTATCTCAGGCTCAGAGCGAAGGGGGCCTATACAGCAGATATTTTCTGGTACCGAAAAAATATGGGGGTCTCAGACCCATTTTAGATCTGCAACAGCTGAACAGAGCGCTTGTGAAGCGCCAGTTCAGAATGCTTACGACCAGGAAAATCCTCGCGCAAGTGCGCCACGGGGACTGGTTTATGTCAATAGATCTGAAAGACGCCTATTTCCAAATACAAATAGCGTCCCATCACAGGCGATTCTTGAGATTCGCCTTCGAGGGCCAGGCATATCAATACACAGTCCTGCCGTTCGGCCTGTCTCTAGCACCTCGTACATTCACGAAGTGCATGGATGCGGCGCTCGCACCCCTGAGACTCCAGGGCATGCGAGTCCTGAACTGATTGGCTGATTCTAGCTCGATCACGATCGGAGCTCATGGAACACAGGGCCGCATTACTCGAGCACCTCGAGGAGCTGGGCCTCACAGTCAATTGGGCGAAAAGCTCACTGTCTCCCAGTCAGAAAATTTCCTTTCTGGGAACAGTGTTAGACTCGCTATCCATGACGGCACGCCTGTCACCGGAGCGCGGACTAAATATTCAGCACGTCGCGAAATCCTTCCGCCACGGCTCGATAGTTTCGCTCAAAAGGTTTCAGAAAATGCTGGGTCTAATGGCCTCAGCAGCCTCTGTACTCCAGCTGGGCTTGCTTCGCATGCGCCCACTGCAGATGTGGCTGAAAGCGCGGGTTCCACCCAGGGCATGGACAGCGGGTCTGTTTCGCCTCAGGGTCGACCTACAGTGCGTTTCAGTTCTGGAACCTTGGAAAATAACCGACTGGTATCAGTCAGGTGTGAGTCTGGGGACCGCTTCGAGTGTGAAGGTGGTGTCTACGGACGCCTCCACCTCGGGGTGGGGAGCGCTGCTCGAGGGCAGACCGCTAGCTGGCCTGTGGTCGGAACGGGAAAAGCTCCTTCACATAAACTGCTTGGAAATGATAGCGGTCTTGATAACGGTCCAGCTGCTGTGGAAAACGTTCGGCAGAGCACAGGTGGACCTGTTCGCGTCCCACGAAAATGCTCATTGCCCGAAGTTTTTCTCGAAAAGCAAGGACGCGCTGGCTCATGTTTGGCCCCGCTGTCCCCTGTATGCTTTTCCTCCCGTCTCCCTCCTACCTCAAGTGTTGGAAAGAATCAGGGAAAACGGATGCCCAGTGCTGCTCGTGGCGCCGCTCTGGACAAACCAGACGTGGTTCCCTGCCCTGATGCAGCTGACCAGCACTGCCCCATGGCCTGTACCATTGAGGAGAGACCTCCTCTCTCAGGCGGAGGGCTCGATTTGGCATCCTCGCCCGGAGCTGTAGTCCCTGCACGCATGGGCCCTCAACGGGTACCCGCTAGCCTCCCAGAGGGAGTTCTAAACACGATCGCGCAGGCTAGAGCTCTGTCTACCAGGCGGCTCTACTCCTCGAAATGGTCTGTGTTCTCTGCGTGGTGTCAAGCCCAGAGCTTTTCACCTGTGGACTGTGGGGTTTCGGAAGTGCTTTCCTTCCTTCAAGAGCTACTGGATAAGGGTAGGACCCCATCCACGTTCAAAGTATACGTGGCGGCCATAGCGTCGTTTGCAAAACCGGTGTCTGGCCAGTCACCGGGGAAGAACGACTTATTCGTGCGTTTCCTTAGGGGAGCTCGGAGGCTAAACCCTTCCAGGCCCCCTTCAGTCCCGACGTGGGACCTTTCCACGGTCCTGGAGGCCATGAAAGGCGCCCCGTTCGAGCCAATCCAGCTGTCGGACATGAAGCATCTGTCTTTCAAAACAGTGTTTCTCACGGCTCTCGCTTCAGTGAAGCGCATAGGGGACTTGCAGGCGCTTTCAGTAAGCGCGTCATGTATGGAGTTTGGGCCTAATGATTCGAAAGTCATTCTCAAACCTAAGCACGGGTACGTGCCGAAATCCCTCAATACACCGTTTAGGGCCCAGGTAATTTCCCTGTCTGCCCTTCCGGTTCTTAATGAGGAGAAAGACGCGAGTCTCCTTTGCCCCGTCAGGGCATTAAGAGCTTATGTGTCGTGCTCGTCTGTTTTCAGACAGACTGAGCAGCTTTTCGTTTTGTTTGGTGGGCGTTCCAAGGGACTTGCCGCCTCAAAGCAGAGCCTATCCAGATGGATAGTGGATGCCATTACGCTCGCTTACACTGCAAAGGGCCTGCAGTGCCCCTTGGGTGTCAGAGCGCACTCCACGAGAGGCGTGGCCTCTTCGTGGGCATGGTCTAGCGGGGTTACCCTGCAAGATATCTGTAGCCGCGGGCTGGGCCTCACCGTCTACATTTATAAAATACTATAACCTGGAGGTACCGGCCTTACAAGCTAAGCTTTTGGCGGTCTAGAATTCAGTGCTATCTGCCCCGCTGTGCGGCCCAGATACTGAGTTTACTGCAGCCCCACGAGTGTGACACACGTATGGCCACCCAGATCAGACTGAAAGGTTTCCCCCTGGCTGCGCGTTTATTGTCATATGATTAGCCCCTCTGAGTGCTATTTTATAAGGAATGATGCTTCCTGCCTCTCTTCCTCCACTCTATGTGAGTTTATGGTGATTATGCACTATATGAGCCCCTGGGTTTCGACCCCTGGGACTTTGGTGTTGGATCCCTGTACGCACGGCGTGTTGCATTGTGTTCCCCATAGCGCAAGCTATTACGCAGTACGAGAGATACTCTCGTAAGAGAACGTACTCGGTTACTAACGTAACCTCGGTTCTCTCTAGAGAGGGAACGAGTACTGCGTATCTTGCCATGCTTGGAATACGCTCTGGTTCGCTTCGGCGATGAAAACCAGCTTTTACCAGCCTACCGAGCTTATTTATAGGGCGAGACCACGCCCTTTCTGGAGGGACGTGACGATATGGGCGCGAATTGCCCCCATTGGTCATTACGTCACGCAGAGTCTCTCTCGATAGGCTGCTGCATTTGCCGCAAGAGCAGCCAATAGGCGCGCGAGCTGTCTCGCCTACCGTATTTTCCGCACTATAAGGCGCACCGGATTATTAGGCGCACCTTCAATGAATGACCTATTTTAGAACATTTTTCATATATAGGGCGCACCGGATTATAAGGCGCATAAGATACTGCAGTCAAACGTTTGACTGGGTTTGCGTTATACATCCACTAGATGTCAACGAATGTCAACAAAAAAGTCAGATAAAGTCAAACTTTATTAAGCTTTCTGACAACTCCGTTCACTCCCATGGTAACGTTGTTCAAACGTTAAAGGAAAACTTTCAATTTTAACATTGAGCTCATTTTTTGTAAATTTGGAGTGTTGTCAGTACAGATAACAACGACAAAAACCGGTGTTGCCTACACCGTGTTATCCTCTTTTTAAAATTTGCACCCTGTTGACTTAAACGGGAAAAGTTTTAAACCTGCTTTTAGCCTCTTAACAACCTTAATGTGTCATTACAAGTGCACAGCCATGTGAGTGAACACGGTGAATCTGACTACAGTAAATGTGAAAGATATGAATAAAAATGATGTTTATTCAGCCAGCTCACATACCCGTATTTTCTTCCTGTTTTCGGTCGAAGTCCACAGTAGGCGATTGTCGAGTGCGCGCGCGCGATCATTGGTAACTAAGCAACAGTGGAGACTCAGACTGTCAGCTGTCAGCCGATGACGGTGCTGTGTGGTGTTCTGTGAATATCAGCTCAAATGGATAGTTTATCCGAATCAGATGTTGAACACACGGAGGAGGTTTGATCGCGCGCGCCTGAACTCGACAATCGCCTACTGTGAACTTCGACCGAAAACAGGAAGTAAATACGGGTATGTGAGCCGGCTGAATAAAGAGATTATTCCTGCCTTCGTGAAAGCTCGGATCACAGTTGAGACTGATATATCAGCCCAGGCATCCACGATCCATTGGCAGATAGTGGCGTAAGTCGCCCGGTGCGGTCTCCCCGTCTTGGTGAACGTGTGTTCACCATCCATATATAAGGCGCTCCGCATTATAAGGCGCACTGTCGTTTTTTGAGAAAATTAAAGGCTTTTAAGTGCGCCTTATAGTGCGGAAAATACGGTATGTTTGCTTGCTGCTGCAAAGCGTTTTACATTAATAAAAAATTAAGGATCATTTTTGGCTTCAATATCTCGTGGAAAAGAGGTTTTCCCCATAGCGTAAGCTATTACGCAGTACTCGTTCCCTCTCTAGAGAGAACCGAGGTTACGTTAGTAACCGAGTACGTTCACTGTACTAAAATGGCCTCCACAGTCACCAGATCTCAACCCAATAGAGTGGGTTGAGTTTGGGATGTGGTGGAATGGGAGCTTCGTGCCCTGGATGTGCATCCCACAAATCTCCATCAACTGCAAGATGCTATCCTATCAATATGGGCCAACATTTCTAAAGAATGCTTTCAGCACCTTGTTGAATCAATGCCACATAGAATTAAGGCAGTTCTGAAGGCGAAAGGGGGTCAAAAACAGTATTAGTATGGTGTTCCTAATAATCCTTTAGGTGAGTGTATATATATATATATATTTAAACATTATAGGCACAAATACAAATTTACTTTTAGAAATGGTGTTTTTGAAAAAACAAATGGTGTTATTGTTTTGGCAAGTTTACTATTTAAATGAAAACATGTATGAAAACTTGTGTGATATTCCTTTTTAAAATAACGTTTTAATAGATTTCATTATTATAATAATTTTTTTAAAGTACATTTTACTGTGCAATTTCTTTCATAATTTCTTTGACGTAGACCGAACCTTTATTTTGGTGGGTTGTAGACATTTGAGTTTCTCTGTGTTTTAATAAACTATTATTATTATTAGGCCTAATTGAAGTATAGCCTACTCTACTGTCCAATAGTTATAATTTTCTGTTTTAATTTCGTCAAGTTATACCGAACTTTTGTTTTGACAGGTTGTCGTAAAGACATTACAGTTTATGGGCCCTATTTTAACGATCTGAAACGCAAGTGTCAAAGCGCAAAGCGCAAGTAACTTTGTGGGCGGATCCCGGCGCTGTTGCTATTTTCCCGGCGGGATAAATGCCTCTTGCGCCTGGCACAAATCTAAAAGGGGTTGGTCTGAAGTAGCTTCATTATTCATAGGTGTGGTTTGGGCGTAACGTGAAATAAACCAATAAGAGCGCCATCTCACATTCCCTTTAAGAGCAGGCGAGCTTGTTCTAAAGCGCATTCCTATTTTAACGGCGGATTTCCCAGGCGCACGCCAGGAGCGGTTCATAGCCGAGGAGAGCAACGTTCTCGTCAGGGCCGTAAAACACAGAGAAGTGACATTGGGGATGGAGAAACCCACCCAAATTAACTTCTGTTAAACAGGCGTATGATAATTTGGGTAAATGTGTAAGCTACATGTATGCTTTTATAATAAATTGTCTATCTATCTATCTATCTATCTATCTATCTATCTATCTATCTATCTATCTATCTATCTATCTATCTATCTATCTATCTATCTATCTATCTATCTATCTATCTATCTATCTATCATCGTAATAATGTATGATTTGCAAAAATGAAAACTGCTGCTTAGATGAGAGAATCAAAGTGTATGCGCGTTGTGCACACGCTACATTGATTATGGCCAAGCATGCGCCCTTAAAATAGCATAATGAACAACGCGCAACGCGCAACGCGCCACTGACTTTAGACTAGGTTTTTTCTGGTCAGTGACGCATTTGTTTTATAGAACAGCAAAATAGCATGAGGGAAAATTTGCGCCGGAACACGCCTCCTCTTTGCGCTGAACCGCCCCGGGGAGCGCAAGTGTATTTCTTAGTTAACCGACGTGTGTCTGTGGAGGGAAAAGCCCGCTTTGCGCGGGTGCAAAATAGGAATGATACATGCGTCAGTGTACAAAGTCATTTGCGCCGAGTGCAAGATAGGGCCCTAAGTGTGTATATGATATGAATGAATGACGATAGTTTTATCAAATGAAATGGTGAAATTCTCGTGAAGTGACTCTCATAGCAGCTCTGCGATGAAGTGCACATGTGTAGCCTATACATCATGTCCTCGTACAGTGAAACACTGAAAACACGTGTCACGCGTGCTTCAGTGTGTGTAGAGCACACATTGAGTGCTCATTCCCAGAGACGCATAGAACAAGTGCTGTCACTTTGAGCTTTAATATTCACAGACACTAGTCCATATCGAGATTTGATTCATTTTACAGCCCTACTTTTGATTTATTTGTTAAAAAAATGGCCAAATTCCGTGACGTTCTGCTTTATACAGTGAGTTCCATTTGTGAGTGGATTCCGCAATTCGATCCATGTCGCTTCCCAAACACAGACGGGATGAATTTATGAACGATAGTGTGAAAGTTCTGTCACAAACCAAAGTTGTAACGTATCCTCACGCTTTTTTAAGTAGGTATACTGAAATCCTTGGCCTTTCCTAGTGGGCATACGGCGTATACCTGCGTATCACATAGACTACACACCCCTATCTAAATGTGTGTTTTGTATGCTAAGTATGTTTTATATGTTAAGCTTACAACTCAGTTTTTAATTAAGATGTAAATCTTCCAATACATGTAAAAAAGCAAAAAAAAAAAAGACATAAAAGCAAAGTTTGACCAGAGATGGGAGTCGATCCCAGAGCTTACCAGTGTGTTATTTGGCAACATGGACCCCCTACATTGAGCTTTAGATTGATTGCTTGAGCCTGGAGATCAGGACCACAACTATATGCAATAACCACCATATACTGTTCCCACGATCCCTGCTCATAGCTGACCCCCAAACACACACACTTGGGCCTTTGACAAAGCACTCGATTGAGCACTGAGCTTTTCTCTGCCTTTACAGTTCTGGATGATGATCCATTTTCAAGGTCAATGGTGACAGTGCTTGACTTCTCGGATGCTTGGATTTATTCCAGAGTTGTATGCTCTTGTATTCTCTCTGCACGATGGCCTTTACTGCCCCCGCACTGATCTCTTTTTTTTCCCCAAAACCGTTACCAACTTTGATTAAATCGCTCTGTCCTCTTTGGGTAATTATGTTTTTAATGGGAATTTAAATTGAGTTAAAATTGTTCATCCCCTTGAATGTTTCTCATTATTCAGCTTAAATTAATAATTGTTTTTCAATGTTTTCACTTTCATTTTTTCAGACTAAATTTACCAATTTATGTGATTACACTCGCATTTGCTTTCAGGACACAATGTAGCATTATGACTGCTTTTCCAAATACAACAATCTGTGTGCATATTGAAATGGATTTTTTGGTTGATTTATTAATATGCACTAGTGCACTAGACTATTTGTTTCAATATGACATACAAATCGATCCAGTCATGTGACTAAAGCCTGGATGTAATAAAACTAAATTAAATTACATAATGAATGATTAAATAGTTGTTTTGTTTCAGAATTTGGCAACGGTATTGAGAAGGTAACAGACTGAATATGCCTAATCACTAGTCATTAAACATTGATCATGTTTCTGTTTCTCTATATTGTTCTTTAGGAAAACACAGTTATTTGAGATTTAGAGGATTTTTTTTATTTTTTATTTTTATTTTACAAAATTATGGAATTCACTATCCCTTACACTTCGAAATATCTCATATGTGGCTACATTCAAGACCCAGTTAAAAACATATCTATTTAACATGTATTTCGTTTAATGTGACTGTATGTATCCTATGTAATGTGTGTGTGTAAATGTATTGTAATTCACAATGTAAAGCGACCTTGAGCTACGGAAAGGCGCTATATAAATAAAACTTCTTCTTCTTGATGCTCTAGCAACCAGCCACAACACCCAAGCATCACAGCAGTGAGTTTTGTACACATAAGCACCACTCACATTTTCTTCAGATAATGCAAAAACCTAGTCATCTCTCTAAACTTGCTGAGCTTTGGATCTTTAGTTGGTGGATGTCAGGTAAATGTGCTCTACCATTCATCATCATTACTGTGAGAGTGTTTGCAAGAAAGGGGGCGAGGGATTCTGTGTGACTGATGTTCTAGTGAGTGATGAAGTGTGAGAAGGGGAAGGCAAATGTCAGTGTTTTCCTGCGTTGTGTGGAAAGGGGCATCATTGGTCATTAGATGTGGGCAGCTCTCCTCCTGCTCATTAACCGCAATAACACCTCTCAAAGATTCGTTTTTTTAGACAAGTCTGTTTTAATTAGGACTGATCTCTCTCTCTCTTGCTCCATTTATTTCCGTCCCCACCACTCGCTCACCTATATTTCCTGTACGGTGGAGTCTGCAGTGTTGGGTGGCCCATGTGGTTTGATGGACTGACCCAAAGCAGAAACAGTGTCATCGCGCTTTTAAAGAAATGTCTTTTAGATGCCCACAGACCACATAATCACACCTCATGGCACAAACAGGAACAAATGTGTATCTCTGCGATGTCTTGTCTTGACAACACTGTGAAAAGGGAACAGTCACAACAGATCAGCTGTATGTTAAAGAGTTCAACGTTAAATTAAAGTTCTGTCATCATTTACTTACCGTCATGATGTTCCAAACCTGTATGACTTACCTTTTTTTCCCCTGTGGAAACAAGATACTATGCAAAATAGTGCTGCTCTTTTCATTCAATAACTAGTGGCTGTCAAGCTTTAAAAAATGACAAAGAACACTGGTAAAGGATCATAAAAAGTAGTCTATATTTGAAGTCGTCTAAAGTCACATGGAAGTTTTGCATGAGGAACAGACTGAAATTTAAGAGGTTATTTGGTTTATCTACATTATGATTTGCAAATCTATAACATTCAAATTTGCAACATCATGATTGGTTATGATAAAAGAGCCAATTGCGTTTGGCATCATTGTCCTCAAATTTGTATTCTGGTGAATTATTTTTTTATGAAGTATGCGTTTTAGTGCAACCTTAGAGGGTGTGTGTGTGTGTGTGTGTGTACGTGTACTATGTTTGTGAGGACCGTTTTGAGTTTTAGATCATCGGAGTGAGGAAAAAGAGTAAAGTGAGGACATCTTGGACATCCTCACTCTTAGGCCAGTTTGAGGGTCAAGACTTGGTTTTAGGTATAAGGTTATAAATATAGATTAGGGGTAGGGTTAGAGTAAGGGTTCGGGTTAAGCCGGAGACACTTAAAGACTTGCAACATTCTAAGACTGAACTGTACACACTTACAGACTGTTTCCAACGTCTGGATCAGATTTTGAACACCGACTGAACGCAACTGTCACTGAATTTGCGCTTTTGGGCATGATCAGTCGTAAGTATCAAATAACATTCATAATCGGCCTTACAGTCGTTAAGTGTGTCCCCGGCTTTAGGCTCTTTATGGCTCGGTTCCACATACAGAGCGGTACGGTACAATACGGTACGCAATTTTTTCCGTTTTGATTGTCAGAAGTTGTGAATGGTACCAAAATACCGAACCATACCGTAGCACTATTTTGGGACCCTTCCGTTGGCGTACCTAGCACAGTAGTCCGGTAAAGGGTGGAGCTAGACTCACTGCAGAACGTTGATTGACTGACAGAGAACTTGGTCACTTGCGTGTGCTTTTTCGGCTGTGTTTTTCCATGCAGCCTGCAGCCTTTGCTCAAACAAAGCTTGTCTTCTTCTTATGACAAACAGCCACGTGCCGAGAAGCAAGGACAATATCCGCTGTATGTCCTACATTGTTGTCAACTGTGTCGCTTTCTTCTTCACGCGAGAATGATGTCAATCGCTACTTTCCGGCATACACCATCAAGTAAGGGTATGTTGGAGGTGGAAACGCAAGCCAGATCAGGGATTACTGTCCCAAATCGTACTGTACTGTACTGCTTGGTTTAAACAAGCCATAAGTTATGATGGGTATAAGTTTAGAGTAGGGAGATTGCATTTTGTCAATGAATGTCCTTATAAGATAGATATACACGTGTTTGTGTGTACTTGTTTAACAGTATTGTGATGACCAAATGTCCCCACAAGGACAGAAAAACCTGAGATCACCTACATTGTGGGGACCCCCAAATGATGAACTAACACTAAAATATTTCTAAAGCATTTATTAATATTAATCAAATTTCATTTCAACATTTACTAATATTAAAATCAAACGTTGTACCTGTTTGCTAGCATTAACTAACAATGAACAGTCGAATGGTAACAAAAATGAATAAATATACTGTTACAAGTGAATTGCTCATTGCTAGTTAATTTTAGTTAATAAATCAGCTGTTGTTAACAATTGGAACCTTATTGTAAAGTTTTACTGACATTTCTGTTAAAATATTTGAGAGTTTGGCATAATAGAAATGAATATTCATTTTAAAAATATCAGTGGCTTGTTAAGATTTTATTATTTACATGAGTTTGTCAGATCTAGAAAAACAACACCTTTAAAATGAGAAATGGCAGTCATTGGGCAGTGAATTAAAATAAGAAATAAGTTGATTCTTAGCTGTTTTAGCTTATTTTTTTATTTTAAATAACCCTAAGTCATCTTGAGGCCCCCTTGGAAGTTTTCTGAGGCCCCATAGCAGGCCCTGGACCCTTGGTTGAGAGCCACCCAACCCAAGACATGGTTTCAGTCTTTCTGATGGCCTGTTTGTGTTCATCCTCCTCCAGAAACACCACACCTGTCTGCCCAAAGAGCTATTCATCTCTCTTTCTCCCCCTCTATTCATTCATTCTGTCTTCATCTCATTCACTCTCTCCCATCCATCTCATTACAAGAAACACAATTACCAGACACTCAAGCCTTCTAATGTTCTTCTAAAAAGAGCTAAAGCGATTTGGGCTGCTTATATTCCTCCCTTGATGAAGGCAGTAAGCTCCCATCTGCAACTGATGAGCACAATCAGCCAATCAGAACCATGCAAATCATGACTGGCAGGAGTGGGCGGGTATTGCTGGACTGAGGCCATATGTTGGTAATGAGTTTTGCTTTCCAGCGTTTCTCCCTAAAAAATAAAATAAGATTAAAAAAGAAATGAATAATACAAAAGAAGCTGTAAATAAATATCACCACCATCAAAAAGTTGTTGATGATTTTGTCCGCCTGGATACACAAAGTAGGTCAGTTGGAGGTGGGTTCAGTGTACCTCATTAACATGTTGTGTGTGTGTCTTTTAGACTGGTTGAACTTGTTACAATTAATAGTAACGGGGCCTCATGAGGGAGGAGGGAGGAGGGAGGAGGGAGGAGGGGGGGTCACAATAGATGGTTTGATCTATTTTGTGCTTGCACTGCTGATTAACAAGTGTTCTAAACCCTCTTATATTAAATGTCTTGAATGGCAAAATACTATCAGCTCATACGGCAGGTTGTTTCCTTCAACGTGTAATCTGAGATTTGAATACGTTATGCATCACATTTTGTAGTTAATGGCCATTTACAGTACAAAATGCATACAATGACTACTTCTTGCATATTACATGAATTATTTTCTCCCTTAAACACAATCAGTGCCAAAACTCCATGTACCTAGGCCAATTTTCACATTTACATGCTTCTTCTTTCAAAACAGTTAAACATTAGTTCAAAACCTAACATAATACAAAACTGAATAAGACAGACAGCAACTTGCTTCATTTCTAAAGTAATATTGAAATATGCTCAATCTAAAAAATGAAATACTATCAAAACCATTAGATGTAGCTCAACACTTACACAGATGTTTGTCTTTCCAGTTCATTGCCATGTATACAAAAGGGGAAAACGTAGGATTAATTTTGTACTGTAAACATGAACCGTAACATAAACTGCAGTGAATTCTAAACAGATAGTGTCATTCTTGTTTAGTGAAGAAATTTTTACAAAAGAAAACACTGTAATGCTACCTGTGGTTCATGTTTTTTTAGATTGTTGTTTTATGAATGACAAAGTGTGTTTGTTGGTTGACAATCTTTGTTATAGAGGAATGAGTTGATTTGAGACATGTATGAAGTGTTTTTGGTAGTTTTAGTACATTTTGAAGGTGAAATTAACTGCTCTGCCAAGCTGAAAGTTAGTTAAGATAACTGTGTGAAGAGTTTTGAAAAAGTGACCTAAGTATCGAGGAATGTGTCCTAGTGATTGTAAAAAACTGTAAAGTTCTCAGCTGACAGTTCACTGGCTTCACCCAAGTCCTCCAGCAGGTGGCAGTCTGGTTTCTTTGGTTTCAGCTGAGGGTTAACTCAGGACAGTTTTGTTACAGTGCTGTTGCCTCACTGTGTGTGTGTTTTGTGTCTGGGTACATGAATGTATGGATACAGAAATCAAAATAGGGAACAGCTAGGGCCTTTCTAACAGCACATGGCATTAATATAACACAAATGGGTTACAAATTGTATAACAGACATTTAAAATAACCATAATATGCTGAAATGCTGTCACATGACCACTCATTTGGTATAATCTGCATTCCTGTATGAGTTTTAAATACCTTACAAATGATATTCTGACTTGAATACTGGAAATAAATATGAATCTTTAATGATGATTTTTTATGAACTGAAATGTATTTTGTCATTCAAATGCATTGTGAGGCTGTCCAAAAACTTGCAATCATAAATAAATAAATACATTTAAAATATGGTTACACATTATTTTAAGGTGATGTTGTTACAGTGTAATTACACAAATAAGTATTGATTAATATGAATTAACTGTATGTACTTACTAGTTACTTGTAATTATGCACAATTTACATGTACCATATGTAACTACGCCAACTTAAAATAAAGTGTTACTTAATATTTTTGTCCAATTCATCTAATTAAGAGTGATATAACCAATAAGTAGGAAGTACTTTCTCTTTTCATTCTTTTTATTATTTATATTAAATTTGATCATTTCTCAATGATCCATATAGCGTAGGATTTATTTAAAATGTATTACACGCTAAAATTCTAAATATAATACAATCTGTTACACATAAGGCAAAACTGTTTGTTAGTTTAGATAATGAAAGTTATCTTGTTACTGAGAAAGTCTAGATTTTTTTAAGGCTTAGCTGAGAGTCTAAATGGGGGGAGCAGCAAGAATGGTCAAAGAACAAATCTATGGAGACGCACTGTTGATGCAAACCCACCAAACAAATCAAACCTAGAATAATGGGATGCCAAAACAGAGCCTGTCCAGCACAGCTCCCCACGGCATGCACAGCTTTCTATTGTTGCCACATTATTGCATCAGTGTTCTGGCCAGCCGGGGTGCAGTCAGCGAAATTAAAGCCATCTGACCCACAGTGCAAATGAAATGAGATGAATATGGAAGCATGATACCAGAGACAAGCCTCTGCTATACAATGTGAGAGAGAGAGCGAGACGGAACCGAATAAAAGCTTTAGCAGATTGTGGTCTTCCTGGCATTGACACCCATCTCTCAAGATCTTTGAATCATGTTTATTTTTAAAAAGGTCATGCTCGTGTTTGACTGTGAAGAAAGAGCTTTGTGTGCCTGTTAGGGAAAGGTTATGGCTTCTGAATGTTCCATCCTTTTCATATAACAAGAAAAAAAGTGAACGATTCTTCATCAAAATGGAGATTTCCAATGCCTATTTCATGGTTGAAAATATTTGAATATTTTCCCAGACTAAGTGTGAGTCACACAGCGAGCTGTAGTCATCCTGGTGTATTGTCATACATCAGGCCAGATGGGCTCTTGCATAGCCAGAGCATATGTAAGTGTGTGTACATGTGTGTGTGTGTGTGTTCCTGGAAACTGTCAGCTTTGGCATGACTACTTCAGAAAAGGTCCAGGCAACACTGCTGTCCCTAGATACGGTTGCCACAGCAGCATCAGAAGGAAGTGGCTCACAGGAAGACTCAGGGCCGTGCACGAGAGGAGTGTGCATGAGCTTGAGGTGATCGAGGAGAGAGCAGCGTATACAAGTTCATCGGCCTACACACTCTCATTAACATCCACAACATAGGAGATTAGCCACCTGGTGGCAGGTTTATGGGAATCTTGAAGAGATCTCGGCTCGCTGCTTTGTGCAGTAAATAACACAGAAATTCACACAAGTGGAGGAGAAAATAAGCTATTGCAAGTTGACCATTTCAAATATAACTGTATAAAAGAGGATTTCATGACCTGGGCTAAAGATTAAACTCATTTAGAGTTCTCCAACTCAAGCTCAATGTGTGTTTGGCGAGGAAATAGGAGAAAAAAGAAAGAAAATGTAGAAAAACAACTGCATTCTAACCCACGCAAAAAGTGCAGGTCTGAGGGATAGAGACAATTTGTTCCAAAATCTAGTGAGCCTCCCACCTAGACAACATTTTTAGGCACATAATACTGTAAAGCTATCATTCGGGCACTAGAGCTCAACATAGTGAACACACATTTCTAACTAAGAACACACCACTTCGGCCAATAAATAAAATGGAGTAAAGAGAAAAGTTGATTATATACACTATTGTTCAAAAGTGTATGGTCTGTGAGATTTTTTTAATGCTTATTATTATTAAAAACAAACAAATAATCAAAAACAACCGAAATATTGTGAAATATTAAAGACATTTAATATTGTCTTTAACAATATTAAATATGGGTGTGTTCACAATTGGCAGGTTTGGTTCGATTAAGGCTGGGTTCAGACTACACAATATTTTTGTCTGTTACGATAGTCACTGTGTCAGATTATGTGATTTTGACTCCAAAATTCTTGTCGTGTCGTGGACAAGAAACATATCAGACAGACTACACACGTTGCATTTCAAACAATTGTCGCTGGCCTTCTTTAACAACGTGCATTATGTCATAGAGAAGGCGAAACTAGCGACTCACTTCTGGAAACAAGAGTGTAAACAAACAATTTGTTTTACTAGCCTAATGCTAATTCCAGTACTCACGGGTTGCTGAAGTGCCTATGCTATCGTTCATCACCAACATGTATCTTTTTTTTCACTCTGTTGGGGTAGTCCCTCAAGGATACATCATATAGTTAGCATCATATAGCTACATAAGCTATATTAGCATCATAAGCATCGTATAGCTTCACAAAACTCCATTGCCTAAATTCCACCAGCACCAATACTGTCACGATCACCAGATGGAGTGCCCTCTGGTGGCTGTCAAGGCCACTCCAGCTGTTGATCGTTACAAATTGTTCTCTTTCATTTTGCCATGTTTGAAATCTCTGTACGGTAGAGCTTCTGTTCTCCTATTGGTCATCATCACTGATGTGACTGAACCTGTTATGGAGGACTGAAAAAAAAGAAACATGCTAGTCTTTCTGTCGTGATGTCCTGAAGCGCTGCATATGCGGCATCGGTTGTAGTCCACTATGACACACTATACGAGAGAAAAACGATAGAATATTGTGTCTCTACGGCCATTGTCATTTACAAATCACCACGACACCCAAGTGGATCGTGCCAGATCTTTTGCGCAGCAAACAAGGGAACCGAGACCCACATTTTCAAGGGGGTCTTGGTCCACTTACAAACAAACTCTGGTGCAGTTTGACTGAAATATGAACACAACATGGACCACAGACATCTAAACAAATTAAAAGCAGGACTATGACCCTCAAAAGGACAGAATGCTCAAGGATACTTCTTCTCATCATAGGAGTGATGTTGCCCATTACAGTTCAGTACAGGTGTCAGGAATGCATCTCCTTGCAGCAGATCTTCGCTTGTGTGCGATGGAGGAATTTCTGGAGCTGTTTTGCCTCCTTTACACATTAAGCTCTTTGTGAGTTCTCAGATAGTAAAAATACCATCATATGTCCGCACATAAAACAAGCGCATTTAGCCAAGCATTTAGCCCAATGCTTGCTTGGGATGTATGATAAATATGGTCTCAAATTACACATCATTAAAGCGTTTTTTTTTTTTTTTACTTTAGGTTTGGTTTTAAAAATTACAGTGTGAAAACCACTAAGCTAACCAGGACTACAATGTATCATTGTATCATTTAAATGTATCATATCAAATGTATCACTTTCTTTTGGTCCGAACCAAAATAACCAAGAGAACTGAACTACAAGTACAAGCCTTACTGACCCTAAACTTTTGAACTGCAGTGCATTTATCTACTTATTGAGTATTGAAAAATATTAGTTCCATCTAATTCAAAATACATCCAGCATGAATTTCTAATCAAATTGTGTTGAATCAAATGTGAGTGTTAGTTGAGTTTCCCGTGAACTTCATTTGGGGATTTATGCGGTGTATCAGGTACTCTGTATGAGGCTTCAGTTTGTGTATATTGCTGCCTTAACCCTCTGGTTATCTTTGGGGTCTTTTTAACCCGCAAATGACTTTTGGTCAAATTAAAAAAAATGTTCTCTTTGTCCAAATGGTATGAAACTTTCTACAGCTCTTAACACTTCATAGATCTACAAAAGAAAAAAAAAATTGGAATGATATCTGTTATTATGTTGCCGTGAAAAAAATAGTCACACTTGTTGTCTTCGGGGTCCCTGGAGACCCCGCATAGTAAATATATAATATTCATCATCAAAATCAGAAACAACGCAGATCACATGGACAGAAATGAAATGGCACACTTCCAACAATGTAAAAAACATCCACAATGCAAAATTATCATGCTCGCCACACACACACACACACACACACACACACAACCACACATACACATACACACAGAAATACATTTGTAAGGCTATAAAAAAAGTCTTATAATTTGTCAAATAAAATGCAGAACCACCACAAATATAAATTGGTGACACTGACACAACGAAAATACACACACACACACACACAGAATGTGTGTCTGCAGAAGTCATGCAACGTACTACGCATACTGCCTGCAGTGCACTGACTCGTGAACACCTCCAGTGCACCACCAATTGTTGTTCTTATTTGTTCAAAAAACAAAAATTTCCCAATCAGTTTTTTTAACAAAATAATTTTTATATTACAACCATTTTATTTTTTTACTGCTTTATTTGATCATTTGTTATTGCTGTTCAGTTCATTGCACTTTTGTTTTTTTTTTCTCAATATGTAATATAACTGTTCATTTCTGTTATTTTTTGTTCTGTTACAGTTTGTAACTGAAACGTTGATTAAAAATGATAGAATTATATTAAAAACAGATAATTGAAATAAATGATAAAATCTAAAGACTCCAAGATTTTTTGTAACATCTTGTTCAGGTTTGATTCTAATCATAAAGTAACATTATTGAAGAACTTTTTTCAATTCAAAATATGCTAAACTTAATACAAAATATGCTAAACTTTGACCAAAAGTATATAATTCTTTTTTATAATTTTGATTTTAAAATATTTATGTATGAATCCAACTCAATCCAACTGAATCCAACTTGTGAAAAGATGTATTTTGGTTAATCAAACAGCAAATAGCATATAATGGAGCTCTATAGCAATATAGTGGTTAAAGTGAATTTTTTTATTTTAAAACTTCATTTTCCAAAAAAAGGGCAAAAATCTTACATTAAATCATGTACAATTATCCATGTTATCCCCATACATGAAAGTTAGAAATCTGGGTCCTTTATAAAGTGAATTTTACATAAAATGCTGTTTTTTGTAAAAAAAACTATTTATTTAAATATTTATTTATTTATTTTTAGAAATTTAAAAAATATCAAAAATCCTCCAAAAACTGCACAAATGTTGAGTAAAAACATTAATAAACAGAGTAAAATTACATTTGTAAAAAAAAATTTATTATACTGTTACAAAATGCAATGTTATTGTCTGGGGTCCCTGGAGACCCCAAAGATAACAAGTGTAGACCCTAAATGAAGATAATCAGAGGGTTAAATAACAGTAAACAGCTCACTGGGGGTTGGAACAGGGTTAAAGGCATATCGAGAGGCTGTAATAACTTCTTAGTCAGGCACTTATTATAACTCAGACAATTATGAGCAGACCTAGACACAGTATTGCTTGTCAGCATTTTCTGCACTGACTTTGACTGTAAAAGGTTTAAAAAATGTATTAAATGACGCTATATACGTACTACACACTTATTAGAGAAAGCATTAATCAAATATGTCCAAATATTTAATAAACAAACACATAAGGGTTGGGGGAAGTGTAAAACAGTGAATATTAAAAGGTGTTTCAATTCTGCTGATCTTTCTGTAAAGTTCTGTGTGCAGATTCCATGTGGGCCTGGTTGTGACACGAATAAACACTCAAACATTCACACATAATAATGGAGCTCAGGTTGGAACAACGCTAGCAGGCTAATGCCAACAGAAGTGTGTAATGGCTGTGTGGTTGTGTGGGCAAAGCAGAGCGGTTTACCAAAATGTTCATGAAACTAGAGCAACACAGGCCTGACAAAACACCTCAGCATCCCAAATACCATATAATGCAATCCTCAACAGTCCTGGTCTGCCATTCCACTCCAGGCTACTCCAATTCAAAGAGTTAGGAAAATTAACATTTCTCAATAGTGAACTAATGAACCAACTTTTATTTATTCTAATAAACCTGCTTTGGATTAAAGTGTCAGCTACATAATATTGTATGCTTACCAAGGGTGCATTACCATAAATATATGGTAAAAACAGCAATATTTTGAAATGTGATTGCATTTAAAAACAGCTGTTTTCTTATTTAATACATTTTTAAAATGTTATTTATTCCTGAGATGGCAACATTGAATTTTCAGCAGCCATTGCTCCAGTTTACAGTGTCATATGATCCTTCAGAAATCATTCTGATATGATATATAAAAAAAAAAACAAAAAAAACAAGTAAACACAAAAGAAAACACCTTGTTATATTTGAGTAAACATATTGATTTCTTAAAAACAAAAAAATCTTACTGAACCCAAACATTTAACCGGCATTGTAAAAATGTCAACTTTATCATTCTTTTGGATTTATTGTATTAATGACAATAAATAAATCAGTTATTAATAATAATTAATCATTTAACTTATTTTATTTTATTTTAATATATATATACACAGTTTATAAATAAATAAATGATATGCTATAATAATTAACAGACATTTAAACATTTAAATGACTTAATTTCTGAATCAATATCAATATTTGTAAGAAAAAAAAATAATAATAATTTTACATTGAGGTATAGTGTCCCTATACATAGACATATAATGTAGAGTTCTACAAAGTTCTACCCAGAAAGAAACATTATGATCTTACCTTTACTATTGCACAGACTTGCAAAGTTTCCAGAAAACTTATGTCTACCCAATACACAGTGAAAAAGTCTCTCCCAGGCAGAGTTTCCTGAGTCTTCCCCTGAGGTCTTGCCGGTTTCTCTGAATCCTTTAGTTTGTGAGAGGCTGATGAGAACAGGCTCCAGCACATGAGGACACCTGCTTGAGAGATGAAGCCCAGAGCGGCCAGCTGAGCCTGGGATCAGACTGAGCCCTGTCCCTGGAGAGACTAGATTCACTCTGATGAGAGTGGAAAGGGATTTACACACACACACACACACACACACACACACACAAAAATTGTCGTCATGCATCCAGCATACACACATCCCATATATGTACAAGGGGAGAAAGGCAATCAGTTAAAATCTTGAAGGGTTAGTATATCTTGCATGCTAGTTTACTTCTAGTTATCATTTCTAGTTTATTAGTTTCTAATTGAGTTACACACCTGTTTCTTGTTCCATTCATTGTCCTTGTGTGTATGTATTCTGTTCTCATTGTTCTTGGTTCGGTGTTGTCAACGTATACAGTATGTTATTGTGTAGTGTGAGTTTAGAGCTTCTCATGCATATTCTCTGTGGGTCATTTAATTGTCTTTGTTTCGAGTATTCTCTGTCACGCATATTTAATTATTGGACTATACTACACAAAACACATGACAGAATACCAAATAGAGAGACCGCAAGAGATAATCAAGAAAAATAAATATACCTGCTGTTCGTCTCCTCCTTTTGGAACACACATGAGAGAGATTTTCTAGATCTGGCGTGCATCTCCCATTATTCAAATCGCTTGCTCTGCCTCTTTTTCCACACCAGGCTAAACAAGCGGTCCAAGGCATGCATGCCCGTGGAAGGTCCTTGAAGGATCTTCACTGCATATGTGGAGTGGGTGCTGGTTCAATGTGCATCCCTGTTTTCCACCAGCCTCACAAAGGAGTACATTGCCAGCCTTCAACCACATCCACAGCAGACCATCAGCCACGAAGCCAGAGCAAACACCAGTGGCCAAATTTGTCCCGTAGCCCAAGCCCTATCGTGGAGTCTAACCATGTGCGCAAGGTGGCACCAAACTCCATCACGAGGGCATATCAGTGGATTTAACAGTATGGATTAAATCCCCTACTTACGCCGATAAGGTGTATGTTTACTGAGATAACTGGTCTCCACAGAATTGTTGTTTGATGATCTTGGTAGTGTAATTTCTCAAGGTCTTCAGTCTCTGCTAGTCCCATCCAGTCTACTATCTCCTTTGTCGCAGCTGGTCCAGCTCAGTCCCAAGTTGCCTTCTTCACCACTGGTTCTGCCCTGCTCCAAGTCTTCTTATTTGCCTTTTCTTCTGTCCAGCTCCAAGTCTCCTTCTTCGTCGCTGGTTCTGCCCAGCCCCAAGTCTCCTTATTCTATGCTGATTCCGTCCAGCTCCAAGTCTCGTTTGTCGCCATTGGATTTTTTCCAGCTCCAAGTCTCCTTTATTGCTATTGGTTCTGCCAAACTTCAAGTCTCCATCACGGATGTTTCCTTCCAGCCTCATTCTCCCTCCTCCTCCCTGCCTCCCTTCAGCCCCTCGGCTCCTCCCTCTGCCCTGCTGCTCCGATCTGCCTTGGGGTTCCCGGTCATTAGCTCCACCTTGGTCTGAGGATATCTCAGCTCCACCTCAAGCCTCTGAGCTCCACCTTGGCTCCACACTCCCTTGGCTCCTCCGTGGTCTATCATCCCTTAGGCTCCACCAGACTCCATTGTCCCTCTGTCTCTGTTTCGGAATTCCGGATCTCCTGCTTCATATCGACCCTCCACCCCGGTTGGGTTCCTGGCTCCTCCCTGGCTTGTTACGTCACAAGGACGTGCCTTCCGGGACGGGGGTAGTTCTGAAATGATCAATTCCTTTTTAGTTTCGTTCTCATGGTTTTCCATAGCCTGGATGCCTTCCCGACCATTTTTTGGTCGGGAAGTTCGGTCTGGACTCGATCCATTGAGGAGTAATTATGATCGGTTCAGAATTAGTCGGGCCAATCTAATTGCCAGGGCGGGCTTTATACGATGGTGGACAGATGATCTGAGTTTTGTTTTACAAGAAAATACCATTTTGATTTTTCTCCTTCAAAATCTCATGTTTAATTCAATGTGTTACTTGCTGTTTGTAATTGTTTGTGAAATTTACTAGCAATTTATGTGAAATTTGAAAATTGCTTCTACAACTTTTTTTCAGCATTGGCACTGAATATCATCATTGCACTCCATGTTGGAAATACATTAGAAAAATGAAGAACAACATATTTACACATAAATGATGCCAAACATCCAAGGACATGATAACATACAACAGAGACACAAACTTAGATTATATACACACAAATAAAAAAATCACATCACACGCATGCAAGCCCGCACGCACACACACACACACACAAACATGCATTGGCACTATATATAACCTCAAGATTGCAAAGGACAAATCCACATCAGGACACAGAGGTGTCGATCGAGCTGTTTCTCACTTTACCAAACCACTAGGTTTGGAGCTGTCATACCTGCTTGTCCTGTCTGGATAATTCTGAAATGCACACACACACACGCACACTGGCCCACAGCACTTACCCAGATGAGAGGACTTGTCGTCTGGGCCACTACACTCTTGGATCATGACCAGCAGAGAGCAGCCTGACTCTGACTGACACACACACAATTACTTTTCTTCACGTTAGACTTTTGAAATGGGAGTCTTAAGACCGCTTTCATTCATTGACTCATTAACTTAGAGAGGACCTCTCATATACAGAGCCGGCCCGAGCCTTTTGGGGGCCCTAAGCAGAATTCGATTTGGGGGCCCCTCCCACTACACGGAGTCACCTGTGCTTGACGATTATTGACACAAATATCACGCAATAATGATACATTATAAATTAATACAATGAGGTTATGTATAAATACAAAATAAATACTTAATAAAAAATAGCCTACTTAAATATATTTTTTACTTTTACTTTACTCTTTTACTGAAACTTCTTAAAACAAACTGTCTCAAAACATCAAATAAATTATTTGCTAAAAAAAAATGACAACTGAGAAATTAAAAACATAATAAGAGCAAGGGTACAACAATGACAATTATTGTTGAAAACTGTAAAAAATATTATTATTTGTCTCAATACAGTGTAAATGTCCACAAAATCTTTTTATTATTATTATTGTAACAGACTTTGTTGGATTGTACATGACAGAATCCAACAAAGTCTGTTACTATAACACCGGTAATGATGTACTGGCGCTCGTTGTCTGTGTGTATGCAATGTATTTTTCCCCTCGGGGCTTGCCGTAGATAGGAATGGTTCAATGCTGCTCAAAACATACCGTAAAATAATCATGCAAACATACTTTTATCTTGCTCTTTTTTCTCCTCCTCTGTCATTTTCTTTGTTCTATTGTCGGCACCAGAGGGAAACTTTTTTGTGACGTGGCTTAACATTACCGCGAGTCCGCGACTATGCGCAGTTGCGCACGAATTGTCTATGCAAGCGCGAGGTGTCTAGATTATGCGCCTGACTTAAACGCTGGCAGACACAGCAGCAGTTGTAGGGAGGTATATTGATCATGAAATCTGAATTTTCTTGTCTTTAATTATTCATTCATTCATTCACTCATTCATATTAATTCATTAATTTATGTCACTTGTTTAAGTCATCTAAAAAAATACTTTTCGATTTTTCGACTCGATTGGGGGGCCCCCTGGTGGCCAAGGGGCCCCAAGCAGCCGCTTAGTTCGCTTATGCCTCGGGCCGGCCCTGCTCATATACATAATGGTTCACTGTATTGATATATAGGGGTAGGTTGGGGTAGGATGCCCCCGGGCAAGAAAATAGTGGTCAATGACACTGTATTATGTTGAAAAATACAATGTCATACAATGTAATTTTTGTGTCTGTTTGTTAATGAGGGATTTGTGGACACACTAATGTTTTTATTATGGAGTAAAAAATAAAACCGTATATGGATCGATTGCTCCTGTCTGCCTTGCTGCTGGTTTGCGTCTGTAAGCTCCATGGAGCTTACTGTTTTGAATCTCTATTTACTATAATTCCTTTTTGTTTATATTGTTAAACATAACTTACTCATCAACATAATAGTCTAATACTGCCTATCACATTAATCTGACATTGCTAGCTTTTATCTAAATCGTTATCACTAGCACAACACGCTAGTATCTCGCTAGCCTATTAACCTGCCATCCTTGCTTGTCGTCATTTTTTTCCGCGCTCAAGCTTTTTACGAGTCTATCAAACAACTGTGGTAAGTAGGATCAGTCAACAAACACGGTGAGTAAAGTCTTCTCCTGTTATTGTCAATGGCACTTCATGTCACATGTATAGCATAGCCTTCTCTGTCAGCACAGAGGGCTTTTCATGTGATAAATGCAGGGAGATAGTCAGGCTGACGGAGAAGATTTCAGAACTAGAGACACGCAACTTTAATCGAGGATAGTAAGAATGCAAGGGCTTTAGATACTGCTTGGGTTACGACTAGCTTAGTCACCTCTGTACATCAGTGGTTCCCAACCTTTTTTGTCTGAGAACCCCTTTTTCCCAAGAAAATATTTTAGGGCCCCCCCTTCACATTTAATGATATTATCGCGCTTGTAAGCTTGCAGCAAGGATGACAAAATATGTTGTTTTCCAACAAACGGTATGTTTACTATAACCAGATATGTTTATGCACAAATAATAGCCTATAATATTGAAAATACAATGACAAAACATCAGTAGGTCCTTTGTAATTTAAAAACGTAATCCTAGGAGAAACCTATATATTGGCCCTATTTGAAATCCAAAAATATTCACAGTGGTGTGTAGGTAAAAAAAAAAAAAAGAATATAGGCTATTACTAAATGACTGCTGTCTGGGGCCTCAATACTTGCAAGTTATTTGTGAGGCTTTATTTTTTACGCTTTTGGCGCTATAGCGAGCGATAATAAACTTGCGTTTATTAACAGAATAATGCGTCTTTCGGAAGAACATTGTAGCCGGAACTACTTCTCTCTGTGTACATCTATGACGAGTCACGCAGGTACTGGGCTACTCCGCAGCGGCAGCGATCCGAACCAGTGTAAAATATTCCCAATGTAAACACTTATTATAGGTGTACCATAGTGGCTCAGGATAAGACAAAAACACGGATTGAAAAATGGATTCATGATGAACTCGCTCATTATATACATTTTGTAAATTTTCAACAGAAAAAAGTTATGGACTTTTATTTAATGCTCATTGTTTAATCGGAACGGATGAACGGTGTTTTGTCCCGCGATTACAGCGTCTCACGGTCACCTCGTTGCCCTGCTGCACGAGCTCTACAGCCGGAACCAAATAATGTACAGCATTGGTTCCCAACAGGGGGGTCGCGACCCACAAGGGGGCCTCAGGAAGCTCTGTGGGGGGTCGCGTCATATTCATTATTCGATTCCGGCTGTAGAGTTCGTGCAGCAGGGCAACTGGGTGACCGTGAGACGCTGTAATCGCGGGACAAAACACCGCTCATCCGTTCCGATTACCATTACAAATAGATTCTCCCCACTCAGTGAAACACCCACTGAGAATCCTGTTGAAAGTGCTCTAGTTACTGGCGATTCTATTACACAGAACGTGAAAATAGAGACACCAGCCACCATAGTCACATGTTTGCGGGAGCCAGAGCGCCTGACATCAAAGCAAATTTAAAATTGCTGGCTAATGCTAATCGTAAATTCTCTAAGATTATTTTTCAGGTCGGCACTAATGATGTTCAACTTCGCCAGTCGGAGGTCACTAAAATTAACGTGAAAGAGGTGTGAGAACTCGCAAGTACGATGTCAGGCATTGTAATTTGCTCTGGCCCCCCTCCTGTTCGCAGTAGTGATGAGATACTTAGTAGACTGTCCTCACTCAATGGGTGGCTGTCTAAGTGGTGGCCGCAAAATAATATAGAATTCATGGACAATTGGAAACGTTTTTGGGGAAGACCTGACCTGTTGAAAAGAGATGGTATTCATCCCTCCTGGGATGGTGCTGCTCTTCTCTCTAGTAATATGGCACATAGTCTTGGAGCTCAGAATTGGGCCTTTGGTCAGGAATCAGACAGTTTGGCTAAACCGACCTTCTGCTAGCTGTCTCACGTCACTGAGGTCAGATAAATCCCATCACATAGAGACTCTTTCACCTAGATATCATCATATAGAGACTGTGTCTGCTCCCCGAGTTAGGAAATACAAAAAAACTCCCAAACCAAATAAAACAAACAAACAACAGATATAATAAAAATGAACAAATGATAAATCACGTCATCGGCGCGCACCCACGACACAAGGCTATAAATAGATGAGCCACGGGTGCATCGTCAGGGTCTTTTGTCTTCAGAGACCATTCTGCGCATGTGTGCGTCAAAGAACTCTCTCACTTACCTCTTTATATCTGACTACAGATCTTTGTTAGGAGTTAGTTTTCAACTGACAGTGTGCAGACATTCTCATTTTTCTCTGAAAGTCTTTAAAAGAGTTTAAAAAGCAAACAAAAAAATTGTAAACAACAGAGTAAGCGTTGTGTTCCTCCATGCTCCCGTCCCATGTCTGAGCTGGATACTCACGATTACTGTTTTGTTTGTTTGGGGGAGGAGGATGAGGCTTTGGCTTTGGAGAAGGGCGAGTGCGAGCATTGTGAAATATTTACTGTTAAGATGCTTCGTGCTCGCCTGAGTTATTTCCAAACAGTACCTACATTACCATCGTGGGGCTCCCGCATGGATCTTAATGATGAGCAGGAGACGGGTCCTTCCCTACCGCTTGCTGTATCACCAAATCCAGACACCAAATCCCCTCTCGTAACTCCGAAGCGCGCTCCGGTGCTTCTTCGGTTCGCAAGGGGGATGACGAGATATCTCTTGGGTCTGCAGACTGCGAGGAGCCTACTTCTGAGCGTTCCTCTCGCGAAAGTAAATCTGTCAAGGAATTGCTCGAGGTGGTTACCCGCGCGGTGGCCAGGTTACAGCTTGACTGGCCACACGATCAAGAGACCCCCAAACGTATTAAGCTAGAGGATATGTTTCTGTCCGGTGGCAGGAGGAGGGACCACAACATCAGTCTCTCCCCTTCTTCGAGGACCTCCATGACGAGCTGTCTAAGTCATGGAGTAAACCATATACTTCCCATGTCTTTGTGCCCTCGACGTCGACTTTTTCGACTATCGTGGGTGCCATGTCACGGGGGTACGCAGAGATGCCACAGGTTGAAGAGACGCTCGCGAGATATCTCTCGCCTGGTTTGGCATCTTCAATAAAGAGACCTGTCCTCCCCACGAAGCCATGTAGAACAACTTAGGCGCTTGTGGGAAAATCTTACCAAGCTGCAGGTCAGGCTGGTGCTGCGCTGCACACTATGGCAGTGTTACAGGGATACCAGGCTGACCTGTTGAAGGATTTGAGTGCGGGCAGTACTATCGACGAGGAAGCGTTCTCTGAGCTTCGTTGAGCCACAGATTTGTCTCTCCGTGCGACTAAGCAAACGGCCCATGCCATCGGCCGTTCAATGTCGGCTTTGGTCGTAACGGAGAGGCACCTGTGGCTTAATCTGACAGGAATAAAGGAGAAAGATTGTGTGTTTCTGTTAGATTCACCTGTTTCACCCTCTGGCCTGTTTTGGCGACTCCGTCAATACTGTCGTCACCAGGATCAGGAAGGTTAAGAAAGCACAAGGAAGCATTTGTTCAGTTCCTTCCTTGCCGCACTCAAGGGGAGGAGCCATCAGCCACTTACAGACAATGTTTTTTTCTGGCTATTGAAAGTATTCATAATTAATAAAAAGAGATATATAAAAAAATATAAAAAAAAAACTCTGTAAAAATCTTTGTGTCAGGGTTCTGCCCTGACACCCTTGTCTGTGTTGTCTTTGTTTCATGTCTCTATGTTTGTTTTGTGTGTCAGCACATGGCTTTGTCTTTGTTTGTGTTTGCCATGTCCTTCTCTTGTCCCGCCTCCTTGTTTCCTGTTACCACGCCCCCTTGTTTAGTCCTTGTTTAGTCCTCGTTTGCTTGATTGGTTTCACCTGATCCTCATGTGCTTTTCCCTTTATATTGTGCCTCTTTCCCTCATGTCTTTGCTGGTTTGTTATGTGCATTATTTGTGTGTGTTATCACTCAGATTGCTAGTCAGTTCTAGCGTTGTATTTATTTTCAGTATTTTCGTTGTTCCTGATTTTTTGTCAAGTCCTAGTCTTTAATTTGTCTCTAGTTCTCCCAAGCTTTATTTTTGGTTCATCTTTTGTTTTTGATTTTGTTAACTAAGATTTTTATTTAGTTTCTCTCAAGGTTGGAATCTTGTTTTATTTCTTTGTTTACTAGTTCCAGTTATTAATTTATATAATTTATTTTTCCTTTTGTTAAAGCTCCATTTATATTAAGTTTCTTATTGTTTTCTGGTGTTCTAGTTTTTGCCAGGTTTTATTTTTGCTCTTGTTTTTGTTATCTCTTGTCTTGTGTTGGTTCCTGTCTGCTCCCCGAGATTCCCTGCCTGCTGGTTCCTTCTGCCTGGCCGTTAGACTGGTTCAGGGTCTGTGTGCAGCAAGTGCCAGATCTCTGCTTCATGGTTCCATAGCCCTGTCTTCACCACAACCATCTGCCTGGCCTGGTCACGTCCTCAGCAGTTTTTTGACCTGTTGTCCTCTGGAGCTGGTTCTAGCAGTCACCCTCATCTGTCCTGTTGTTGTTTCCTGTTGATCCTTCTGTTTGGACTGTTCCTGCCTCACCCTATCTTGTACTGTCTCCTGTTAATACATGTCACTCCCCTGCTCATTCTGCGTCTGGGTCTCCCCTATCTGAATCCTGACACTTTGACTCTAATACGATTTATGTAATAATACGATTTATGAACCAGGCTTTATCCAATGTTCAGATTTATGTTCTGAAAATATATGCAAATCGCATATTACACTAAACTTCACTTTGCATATTTCATTAAACTTAACATTTTAGAAAACATATAAACAAAACATCTAAGGGAAGTATGCTGATATCTATTTTTTTTTTTATCCTGTTCAGCTGGGGTGTACCCCGTGTCTGTGTTTTCAAAAGGTTTTTGAGTTTAGTTTAATGGGTCGGCTGTAGTAGACCTATGGTTTTAAATATGTGGTAAGTGTGTGCTTATCATTTACAGTATAAACTTTTCAAATGTATTCCAAACTTTATTTATTAAAGGATGGTCAATAATTGTTTTGAAATTTCTGTACTCAATTTTGTCCCCAAATTATAAAGAAAAGCACACACATTCTTACACATATATGCTGTGTCGTGTCTGTGTTTGCAAGAGAAAGAATGAGAGAAGAAGGAAATCCTTCTTAGCATCTGTTCCATTTGACTATAAGCTCAGCTAAACAGGAATCATGTGTTGTCATATTCTCTCTTTCTCTACCTTTTGATTGTGAGACAAATTTAATTAGCAAAACATTCTCTTTACTAATTGCATCAGTTATTCCTCTTACTGGGCCCTGTTGTGTTTGCTTATTTTCTTAAATGAAATATGTCATTGTCTTCTCTGTAGAATTAGATTAGTGGTTAGATTTTTTCCACGCTTCTTTATCCTCCCTTATCTTGTTCAGATAATATCTAAATGTATTCTTTGCGACATGTGACGCATAAAGTCTTATTGGTCTTTGATGATTTATGATGTCGGATTGTAAAGTATGCAACCCACGATCACCATATTAATCAAAGAACTGTGTAGTTATTAAAATGGTTGAGCTGATTAAGAAGCTCACAAAGAAATATTTGTGCATATTTAGTGACCGTTAATGTTGTATCTGTGAGGTTTCAAGGTTTCAATTATAAATGCCCAATCAAGTGTGCTTGCGAGACCAAAACAAATGAACGCCATGTTAAAGGTGATGCGTGTAAAGTAATTCTTCATTGCTTCATCAAATTGGAGAAAATTACCTAATCACTCTCAAAGTCAAACACACAGATATCGTATCTCAATGTGTAAATAGGCTGTGAGCATATAATATTGTCCTCGTGTCTTTACACTCACTTCCAGTTACATTTAAAATCAATTTAAAAATTATCTTACTACTTTTTAAATCACTCAGTAACCTTGAACCAATACATTGTGAATACATTGCAATCCTTTTTATTCTTTGATCCATTTTTTTTAAATTAAACTTTAATGTCTTATTATTTTGCACATTGGCTTTTACACTTTCTCTCTCACTCTCTCTTTATTGGTTCATTGTGAAACACTTTGTCTGAAATATGCAATGTAAATATACTCGCCTTACGTTACCTTGGCTTGACTATAGCTATTTCTACTAGATCTGACCCTTACAAGTTAATTTCATTGAAATAACTGAATGTACTTAGGCGGATTCACTTATAAGAGTGAAGAATGAGAAAATATAGTATATGGAGAAATGTAGCTCATATTACAACTGCTTCCTATCAAATAATTCTGATGCCTCTGCTTTACATATTGGCGTGTGTCTGTAACTGTTAGTATTGCATTGGCCTATATGTATATTTTGCATGAATACATTTATTTGACCTTCAGATGTTTGTCTCTCTCCATCCATCCCTCCCTCACTCTCTCAATGATTTGGCCATGGTGATGGAGATTAGCCCAGAGGGAGCAAAAGTCATCTGTTTCCATCTGAGCATTTAATAAAAGGATTACCACTATTCTGTCTTCAGGCTGCCAAGCACACACATCAACCAAATGCTTACACACGCCCACACACACTCACACAGTTTACTATCACTTGAATCTAGAAAGGGAGGAGCTGACAGAAGAAAGAACCTCCAAATAATCAATCAATGTCATAGACATTGACCCTGGCCCTTAACTAAAACAAATCAATTAGGTACAACAAATAATGAGAAACATACACAGCTATGGAATAGATGGATTAACATCCTGGTCAACAAAACCAAAAAAAAAGAAAAGAAAAAAAGTCCTTTCTCTACTTGATCTGTAGATAAAAAGTGCCAAAAGCCAATAAAGAAAATAAAAGAAATTGGTTTTAGATAAGCAATAACTGACAGCAAACATTGATTATTGAAAATGTACTGTACCTTCGGTGGTAATGCAGGCACAACATCAAGTGGTTACCTCATTTACTTGAGTACATCATCTTTCGAAACAGTCCAGTCTGTTCTGTAAACATTTGGAAAGAATGTGGTGAATTTATTTGCAATTGTAATGTAGTACAACAAACCTGAAACTTAATACTTTGCCATGCAATTACAGAAAATGAATCAAGACCCCTGGAATGTGTCTGTGACACTCAATATGTATTTGTGAAACTAAAGGTAAAAATCAGTAGACAAATACAAATGTATCCATCATTCGCAATTTGCTTGTTTATCTATTTTTTATTAGCTGATAAAAAAAAAAGTTTGTTTATCCAGTTCTTGGTTGATTTATTGATTTCTTAATTGATTTACTGTATGTTTACATTTGGGTCTCTAGCAAACAAATCAGAAACAAGTATTCAACAATGCCATTGTATAATTATTTATACATGAGAAAAATCAAACTATGCCAGTTTTACTCATTTGATCTAAATTGCTCCATACTGTATATCAAATACATACATAGCAAAAGTTATCAGTTCAAAAAGACCAAAGAACGGACATTAGGGCTTTGACACTGTGCTTATGAAACCCTGCTCTGGAGGAGTTAACTCCGCATTGCGGTGCCAAACTTGAACAGTGTGAAATTATATGGTGTTAGAATGTTACAACTAGATGCTTAGTAACCAACAACCAATCGCGTGCCTTATATTTACACGCTTTGGGCAGTCACGGAAACAACGCGCGATGTATACAGACGTTTCATATGATAGGAAAAATATCAAACGGTGATGGAAAACACGAAGAGACCATCATTCTTACCTTTATAGTTCGAAAAGTTCACTCAGAAAAAAAAACTTATTACAGTCAGCAATGTGTAATACAAGGACAATCTAGAGCCTTTATGAAGGCATCTTATGATTAACTGTTAACCCCGGGTATAGTATGAGCAGTGTGAAACGTGGATAAAGATAACCCAGGATTCCATTTACCCGGGGTTAAGAATGACCCAGGGTTAACTATTTCAAGTGTGAAAAGCCCTATTGTGAATGTATCTTTCGGACTGTATAGTACCTCTGAGATAATCTAACATCTGTTACTTGTCAGATCTCTTCTTTACTCAATTAGTACAAAAGGCATTGTTAAATCAAATCCAAAAAAGTCAGTGTTGAGACCATAAGCAACAAGTACCATACTTTATCCTATCATTTTTGAATTAGCAGCCTCCGATCTAGTGTTGAACTATAGTTAAAGAGGACTAGAACCAGTGAATTTTACTTGAGAGTCTTTGCTGTGAGGTGAAAGTTTCTACAATCTGTCCTGCATGTCCTCATAGTGTTGCTGCCATGACCTCAATGCCATGCAGCCAACTGGGACTGCTGGATCAGCACCAACCCAGTATTGCTAATTGGACTGTTGTGGTTCGGACGGGCAGCTTCGGGATTGTTACAGGCTCTCCTGGGGAGAACAACAGCCCTGATTTATTTAGCTGCCCATGGAAATGGCGGAAACACTTATAATGGGGTGCACTGTATGTCATAAGGGCGACCGAAGCAGAATTTTGGTACCAAAGAGTGTGAGAGAAATTAAATCAAACTCCATTTTTTTGTATAGGGTTATAGAAACCAAGTTCTCTGTGGATTTATGAATATTAACATATTGATGATGAACTCCTTATCACTGAGGGGACAAATGTGACATCCCACAACACAGGACAAATATTTTATTCTTCCAGAGGCTGTCCAGACAAACCAGGGTGAATACGAGGGTGCCACTGGGTGGTATGGGTATTACCGTAGGAGGCCAGGGGTGATTAGACAGAATGTGGCAGGAAGGAGGTCCACCCACCGAGGACGATCGGAGGACGTGGACGGAGGCAGGCGCAGCTCGCTCTCATTTCACCATGTGGTAAATGGGTGGTGTCTGCAGGGCCAGCGGGAGAGAAGCCAGCAGGTTTTAAATCATTCTCTTTCCCATCCCTCCCCTGCCAGTTAATTGTGGAATGGGAGCTAATCTGTGGTTTGTGGAGACGAGGATCTGTTAGGGAGGTCTGCAGGGGGGAAAGAGAGACGTCTGATCGGACTCACCAGCTGGACGCTGAACATGTGCTGTACTTTCTCTTCCCCGTTGACCAGAATAGACCAACATGAATTCCCATGCTTGTCAGATTTAGGAACACTAAAGCTGTGGGCCAGTTTCTGATGACAACATGGTAGTTCAAAGGTTAATAAAATAAAGTAATCTTTAAAGTACTGTTGCTCAGACTACCAAGTTTACAAAAATACAAAGCATAAAGGATTATTTACATCAGGTGTTTGTAATTTTACCATAAATGTCCAAAGCAGCGTTTCCACCGAAATGACCCAGGACAATTGTCCCAGGTACTTTTTTTTTAACCCAGACCTGTTGCTTTCGGCGGTCTAAAATACCGTGACGATTATGCAAATTAGTCCAGTGACATAGGACTGCACGCACTGCAACAGATTTTCAACCAATCAAAATGCGGGATGAACTCAACCAATTAGCATGTTCAGCACCCAAGTCCCACCCCCGAAAGTTCCTGAACTCTGTAAAAGTACTACCTCGCAAGCAGGGGACTTTCTGAGGGGGAAATGACAATTTTTACCCGTAACTTCATTTAGACCCTGGTTCCTGCGCACGAATCACACAGAGTACCACCCTAAAGTTCCTGGAGAAAGTTCCTGCGTTGGAAATGCGGCTTAAAGGTTGATTTCAACACAGATTTGAGTTTTTTTTTTTTTGGTGAAAATGCGTTATTTTATTATTATTTGTTAAAAATGACCCTGACTAAAATGGTATTAAAAATTACATTTTAGTTGGTAAGAACAAACAAAAACTGGAAAAAAAAAAACTGATCTCGCGAAATAACAAGTATGCTATATTGTGAATTCCTTTTCCTTTAGAAAACCATTGTCTGTATTTTAATGTGGGGTTACCAAAAAAGCTTATTCACAACATGACTTAAATTCAGACTAGCAAACTTAGTTCAAGTTCACTTTTGCATTTATGTCAATTTGTACAGCTGCAAGTTATATGCATGTTACAAACAATATAAACATTTTCGTCAGTACATTTGTTGACACTGAACCAAGCACAGCACTGACATTTTTTTTTATAGCATACAACATTTTTATGGTTTCATGCTCTCAGACAACAGTATTGCACACAAAACACATTATGGTCAACACAAACCATCCCTGCATCCAAATATTGTATGCATATTCTACTTCTCTATACTTTATAATAGGCGAAAAACAGTATATGAGATGGGTGGGTGTTTTTTTTTTTTTCTTGGTTGGCTTTGAGCTGTCATCTTGTAGGTGGCAGGAGAGATGGGGAACATCTGGTCCAAATTAGGATGTGGAGATATAAGTGTTCCTTGTACACACTATACGGGAGGCGTAGGGGGGCACGGAGAAGTTAACGGGTCGCAAAGTTTGTTCCTCATCAAATGTTGTACATGCTCAGACAGTATGCGATTTCAGACAAACCTTATGTTTATCATCTCTGCAAGTGAACCTGTATTTAATTTAGTCTGTCCGCAACCCTTTTAGAAGCGACTTGCGACCCATTTTTGGGTGGTGACCCAATGCTAATTTACATAAATACTGCTATTAAATGCGGGCATTCATAACAATAACTGATGCATGAGAAAGGATGATTCAGTGAAGAACAGCAGATGGCATTTTAATAGTTCTCCTCTGATCTCTACGCTACATTCAGTCATTCTTACATAAGAGATCAGGCAGCAAAAGGCAAACCTGAGTCATCAAATTGATGCAGCTCTCTTTAAAGAGATAAATGGCCTCAACTAGCTACAAGAGACATGACTGCCCTGTAAATGCTGCTAGATAGAAACTTTGTAGCACAAATATGTGCCTAAGAGACTTAACAGCCTAAATAAAGCGATCCTAATCTTAGGCAACATCGACTTAGGAGACTTGTCGGCGCTAGTGGTGCTACAAAAAGGAACAAATGGACATGTTACTGCTTCTGTGCTAATTTCCTCCATGGCTGTTCCTCTCTGCATCATAAGCTCTAAATTGCCTCTTGCCCTTGATCTAAGACCAGCTTTCACAATCTTGCCCATGTGCAAGAACCTGCAAATCTTGAAGCCTATTTACGCTGAGTTAGCACATGCATCTTGGTCTGATCGTTTTTGCTATCAGATAAGGGTAACACCACGTATTGAAGCAATCCAGACTGGAATACGATTGCTCAAACTGCAGGAGGCAGTTTGAGATGCATTACAGGAGAGGATAATGGTAAATAAATAAGTGTGAAGGAGAAAACAACATCGGGCACCTGCTGTAGTGCTGGTCACAACCATAAGAGGGCAATGGAGATGCAGCATGACTCTCTTCAGCGATGAAGCCTCACCTTGCAGTGGAACTGTTGACACTACTGTTGGAACTGATGGTGCTCGGAGGGAAAGCCCCGGTTAGCAGATAGTATTTTCTCCGCTGTTCTTCACACTCTGCAGACTCCTGTGTTAATCAGACATGTAAACAGATTCTTATTATCTCACCTCAGGGCCTCGTCTCTTTCCTTCAGAGGTATTAGAAGAGAAACAAGAAATAAATACACCCACGCCTGCTTGAGTAAAGACGAGATGAGAGGTGACGAGAAGAAAAAAAAACCCAGCAGCTTATGAATTCTTAAAATACTTAATTAAATACATGAGGCATATAGCAAACTAATGTTATTTAGCTTTAAATATAATCTTCTCTCTATATGCAATCCTCATCCTTCTTTATGTGTTTTGTGTGTGCATGTGGGGGGGGGGGGGGGGGGGGGGTTCATTGTTCTAGGTGATTTAAAGAGATGAGACAGACACTCTCAGACTGTGGAGATTGAAGGATGTGTGTGTTTGTGTGTAGTGTGTGTATGTGCCACACAATGGCCTCCAGAGGAACAGATCCAAAACACACTAAACTATAGAGATCCATAAATCAGAACAGGCTTCAGAAAAAAGCTGTCAGGGCTGGTACATAACAAAAATAGATTCTTCTGCTAGTAGGGCAGCTGACAATGAACTATTCAGTTCACTATGTGCTGGGAGTCTAGATAGACACTGGCCATATGCTTAACCTGAGATGTCCGATACATCCGGACATAGTTGCGATTAATGTGTACATGTGACGTGTGTCACGGATGGAACAGGAGTCAGACAGGTGGTAAGTGAAATAGTGTTTATTTACAGGTTGCAGATCCAGACAGAGATATGGTGAGTATGCAAGCAGACGATATTCAGGATGGAACTTACCTGAAGGCTAACCAGAGTCTTTGTTTACAGATGCGGATGGAGAGTCACTGGGAACAGGCTGATGACCGGAGACTGGAGACTGAACTTCCGTCTGAAGGTTAGCAGGTGATCGATGGATGGAACTCAGGTAGGTAGCAGGTAAGACGCGTAATAGTCTGTAGTGTCATGTAGAGACGAGACCAGACAATGAGTGTGTGAAGAGGAGTAGAATATATAGGGAGGTGAACTGATGAGGTGCAGGTGGTGGAGATTAAAACTCAGGGGACTGTGAACGAGTGGGAGGAGTGAGTGAAGCTGGTGGAATCCTGACAACGTGCGTATACACAACTTAAATATCAAGCTGAGAGTCCTATAATACACTGACCATATGACCGTATATAAAAAAAGTACTATCAAGGCACACATACAGGCATAACATCTTCCTGAAAGTGTTTCCTGTCACTATAATGTATGCAGGGCCATAACCACCATAGACATTTCCCCTCAGTAATTAGAAATAGCCAAACTGTCCCCCTCTGTATTTGATATTCTTGATGCTGCTCTACTGCACTCCATTAGGCACCGCTCTGTTTGTTGTTAGGATGACAACATTTTTTAGTCATTATAATTTTTTGTTATATTTTTGTTACATGTTTGGGCTACTCTGCCTCGGTAGTTTAACAGCGCTCGTCAATGTCAAAAAAAAAAGAAAAGGTGTGCTTTACTGTTCACAGAAGATGAGTGTGAATTTCACACAGTGCTTTAGTTTTAACGGTCAAAGAGTGCGTAGTAAGGAAAAGTATGTAGTAAACATAATATTTGACAACATGTTTTACGATTTAAATGTTAAACTACCGACAGTAATATCTAGCGATGTATACAACTTAACTTTTTATACTGAACAAAATGATAAACGCAACACTTTTGTTTTTGCCCCCATTTTTCATGAGCTGAACTCAGAGATCGAAGACTTTTTCTATGTACACAAAAGGCCTATTTCTCTCAAATATTGTTCACAAATCTGTCTAAATCTGTGTTAGTGAGCACTTCTCCTTTGCCGAGATAATCCGTCCTCACAGGTGTGGCATATCAAGATGCTGATTAGACAGCATGATTATTGCACAGGTGTGCCTTAGGCTGGCCACAATAAAAGGCTACTCTAAGGCCCTGTCCACACGGACACGGGTATTTTTATAACCGTGACTTTTTTTACGCGGTTCGGCCGTTCGTCCACACGAAAACGCACTTAAACCAAACATTTTTGAAAACCCCTGCCAGGGTGAGGATTTTCAGAAACGCCGGTTACAGTGTTGTCGTGTAGACAGTGAAACCGGGGTTTTTGCCTTGCGACGTCAGAGTGTGCGCCGTTATCAGCTGTGTTTGACATCAGATTTGCGCTTCTGATTGGCCAACGTGGCTTTAGGGTTAAGGTTTATATCGCCGCCTGCTGGCATGGCATGTTCTTGACTGCGCTTGATTGCGTGTTTTTACGTTTTCATGTAGACGGAGACCGAGCATGTGTGGACGGGATTTTTTTTAAAAACGCTGTAGGAAAAACTCCGGTTATAAAAATACCCGTGTCCGTGTGGACATGGCCTAAAATGTGCAGTTTTACTGTATTGGTGGGGTCCGGGGTCCGGGGGGAGGGGATGTTGGTCCACTCCTCTTCAATGGCTGTGCGAAGTTGCTGGATATTGGCAGGACCTGGGTCACGCTGTCTTCCCCAACACAATGCTAAGCATAAAATCTTTTTTTCCCAGCCTGAGAAAAAAATGAAGTGGAGATGAGACCTCTGACTAAGCACTTCCATAGAAAAGAAAAGGAAACCAGGGGGGCAAAGCTCAACTTACAATTAGCCACACTCATAAGTTTGACCTCTGTCCATATGCAATCAGCCCTGCAAATATAAGAACATTTTTCACATTAAGGACACAGTAGGTAGGGAGAGGTGAAGGAGAAAAAGACAGACATGCACTCATACATACACTAAGTTATAATGACAAGGAGGTCTCTAATACCTGGATAAAGTAATCCGTTAGCATTCCCATTCATCGCGATTGCAATTGCTTTGCTGGCAAATGGCCAAATTTGAAAAATGCCATCTTAACTCACACGATCACTCCTTTCTGCAGCTACGTGAAACAAATACTGTACTATATATAGTGTAAATAAATAAATGAAGAAATATTTTTTTTTTGCTAGCAAACAACATGGTCAGAAAGAAAGCACAAATGTACAATTTGAAGAAAAAAAGAAAAAAAGGCCTTGAATATCAGTGTTGGGGAAGCTACTTTGAAACTGTAGTTTGACAAGCTACAAGCTACTCGTAAGTTAAAGTAGTTAAACTACAGTCAAGCTACCCTTTTGGAAAAGTAGTTAGCTACACTACAACTTACGATCAAAAAGTAGCTAGCTACATTGAAACTACTTTTGCTTTTTTTGAACAACATATATTATAAATAACTGAATAAGTGTCTGAGGAATGTTTTAAGTAAAATATTTAGTGTTTAAAACAATGCAATACAATTATGATTTTTATTGTTTTATTACACACAACACTCAAATATATCAGACTGTGTGTCAAAAGTGCAAAATTGCAACAAATACAACATTGCAAGAACCAAAATACGGTATACATCCAACGTAAATTGCATGTATAGACTTTTTCTCAAAAATACAGATTGTGAGATGGTTGCATTTTGGCAAGAAAAAACATTGAACAACCGCTCACATGTGGCACTGACAATGCACGTTAAACTCGCTCACATGCAGTGATGGAGCTCGCAGAATTTACTGTGAAAGAAGAACCTGAATCACAAGCTGCTTGTGAGCACAGTTCGGTTCGCTCTGAAACCAGTCACAACAAATCTATACACCAATTTAATTAGATAAAAGCCTTTGTCGTGCGATAAAAAAACTAAGATTACATTTTTTGTTCAACTGACAAACACGATGACGCAAACTTTAGTGGTCTTTTATGTTCATTACCAAACTGGTGGACAGATCATGGCGGTTCAATGTAATTAAATCAGAAATAGAAATTTGATTGAACATAGAGAGCAACAAAGCAGGATAATTAATACATTTAAAATGGCCATTAATCACCTATGTGCGTCCTTAAACTTTTGCTTGAGGTCTTCTGTACGTCAGTGAACCGTTAGCCGCACGATGCGTGATTAAACAACAGGTGGCGGTAATGGCAAAAAAAAATAGTTTGTAATCTAACAAGAAGAAGAATATCCTTGCATCGCGCTGATTCGCGCAGGCTCAACAACACGCAATGTAGCTTTTGCTCGCGCTACACCGCTACTTGCTGCAAAAAGTAGTTAGCTACTGGAAAAGCTACACTGTTTAAAAAGCAACTGAGCTACTGCCAAGCTACTGAAAAATGTAGTTAAGTTAGTAGCGTCGCTACTTGTAGTTAACTACTCCCCAAAACAGTTGAATATACAATGATTTTTGTCGGCAGATGGTGTACTTATGGCACCTACCAGCGGGGAATAACTAGGCCATGCAAAACCAGCCAAACCTTGACCCCTTGGATAATGCCCACACCTCCAGATAGAAAAAGAGAGACATCAGTACGTAAGTGCACCATCACACCGTTTGTGGAAAAGAGCCAAGGCCTTATTCCCCATTGCTGGCTTACACTGAAATAAGCTTGCTGATTTATGAGATTGCTCAAGGAAACCATAAATTAAAAACTACTTAGGATTAGAAGAGACATATTGTCCAAATGTGATTATGTATTGTTGTGCATACTAAGATATTGAGCCAGCAGAAGTGAAAATGTCAATTCAGTGCTTAATTGATTTTTGCCCAGTTCCGGACGCTAATAAATGTCCCCAGTATGCAACTCCACTTTCTGTAACAAGGCTACATTTTAAAAGCAAACATCTTGAAGTTTACATCTTCATGTTCACTAAAGTTACTCGACCACTAGCTAAGAGGGAGTGGATGAGAATGAATGGAGAGAGTGCATTCGAGGGAGCATTTTTACTCAGATGTACAGCAAAGCAGCAGGCTGAAGCATATGTATAAGTGCTAAGGGGAGATAACCGAAATAATTTCAAATATCCTTCAATTTAGCATCCGTACTTTTGAATTCACAAGCACATTTATATTTCTGACAAGCGCCAAAGAAGCAGCCAAGATGCACAATTAGCATGAGTTTTTAACTGAATGGGTTCCAAGTAATTCTTCTGGCTGGAAGGATTGTGAACGGCAAATTTGTAGGAACAAATTTTTTACACGCCTTACTGTGGCTGTGTTTTAAGGGCTCTGGGGTGTGAATGCTCTCTGGCTCCATGGCGATACAAGGGAAGACTCCAACTGCGAGTTGATTAGTACCCGCATGTGAATGAAGTCTAATTAAACCCAAGAAACATCACGGACTGGCTCATTGAACCACAGACGCCCGTATTAAAATGCAACCACTCTTTTTATTTGATGGATATGTTTATCAAATTTTCAGATAAATTGGCCACAATACATCTTGGCGCCGAAATAAAGAATGTTAATTAAAGACTATGTTGCAATTTCAATTATTCATCACAGTGCTGTGTTTGTTTTTAATCTTCTCTTGCTTGATCAGAACTTGTGTTGCTTGGCAATGTGAACCACCACTAAATCAATTAATATGACAAAGAATTGGCTACACGGGGATAACTTCAGGGAAGGAATATTTATCTCAGAGTGGGAAATAATTATAGAAAAGTCTCTTAATAAGCTTTTCATTATTTTTTTCAGGGAGTTAGGTGTTTTATTGGTGATGAATCATTTTCTTGGGTCTGCACTGCTACATATAAAATGCTGATATGATGTATATATATTTGTAATCTTAGATCCTGTAATCATCTTTACAAAAAAATGCGTGGTCATTTGCATCTACTGTAGTATCTGGCCTGGGATTACATATATTGATAAAATGGTGTACATTTTGTATAGGCTACTTATGTAAATGCATTTTAAGTCACTTTGGATAAAAGCATCTGCCTAATGCATAAATGTAATGCATATTTACATATGACATGTTTTAAGTAAGTGTAGCATAAAAAGTTACTTCTAAAAAGTGACCTGATTACATAATGCACATTGCTTGTGGCCAACATGCTGATGAGTACAACTTTTTGGGGTAGAGATTCTAACTTGTCCTCTTGAAAGTCCTTGCACGCTCACTGAATGCATTAAGAGCTAACCCATACCCACAGACACTGCTGGATAATGATGCGAAGGTGGTGATATTCTTTTTCTGTGAGTGAGATTTTACTGCTGAGTGAACTACAAGAACATCATAAAGAATAAGCACTAAACATATGAGGATGCACTGTAAAGTAGACCTGCTGTATGTATCCCTTCTCCTAAATTATAATACATTATACTTTTTCACAAATAAAAAGGGTAACACTTAACAATAAGGTCTAAAAAGTGTAACACTTTACAATAATGTCCCATTAGTTATTGCATAAATTGAAATAACTAACAATGAGCAATTAATTTGTTACAGTGTTTATTAATATTTGTTAACGTTAGTTATAAAATACAACAAAATTAAATAATACACTTCATAAAATACCCCATCCCCCCACCCCCCACATACATTTGGTCAGTTTTGTATATTCAAACTTATGACCTTAAATGTGATAAAATGCTTGTTGGGAAACAGTGGGAAGCGCTTTGCCACTTTGTTACGCTACTATGTTACCGAGGAAGTGCACAGATTACAGCGTTACTCTCAGCTCTGTGCATATAAGGGCTTTTTCACGGTCTCTGACTGAACTGGTGTGAAGGTGAGAGCGATAAAAGATGGAAGGCTGCTGTTACCCAGCGTCTATCTGTCAGCGCTGATAACAGACATAAGACTGCTGTGTCCATCTGAGCAGGGAGACAGAGAAAAGAGAATGTTAGCACGCCTGAGAGAAACAGAGGAAGTAAAAGAGTGGAATATTCCAGAAAGACTCACTGCCGTCTGATAGGAATCTGTGTAGCTGCACAGGAGAAAGCAGAGGATATTGAGGCCACTCTCTCTCTCTCTCTCTCTCTCTCTCTCTCTCTCTCTCTCTCTCTCTCTCTCTCTCTCTCTCTCTCTCTCTCTCTCTCTCTCTCGTGAGTCGTGCATGACTTTGGTTACTAATAAACCCATTTAGTCAACCCTCCACAACCTATGGCAATTCCACACAGTCAAATATTTGTGTATAGAAATGGGTGGTAGAGTCAGAGACGGATATGTGAATTTATGATGAATGATTACTGTTTTGTTTATCTCTGTTTTATTTTGTCTACATGCATGGCACAATACACAAATGGAATAAATGGAAATGGAAAATGGAAAAAATAAACTACAAATGGAATAAATACATATTTAAACAATTGATCAATCAACCAAATCGATCGACCGACCAACCAACCGACTAAATTGATCGATCGACCGACCAATCATTCTCATGGAAATCTTCACTCTGTAAAGCACACTTTCATTAAAAAAATTGGATATTTATATGCCCAACCCTGGTATAATTTTTTTTTTAATTTTGAACAAACAACATATTACATGTATTATATACATGTACAAAGAAATAAAGAAATAAAGAAAGAAAGGCCATGAAAAACAATCTGCTAAGCAATCTTTTATTTCAAAAATAAATGTTGTACTGTACACCGAAACATTTTCACATTTGCTTAACTAAAGTAATAGTCAGTAATGGTTAATGCAAATTTATTAATGGATAATAATTATATGATATGTTGATATGTTAACCGTTAATTAATTTTCTGATACGTTAATTAGTCAAAATATATCAATATATCAATCCCATATATCAATATTTTTCAATATCAATATTTGCTAAGAAAATAATTAAACGTTTCGTCTATCAATCGGAGGGAGAAATAGGGTCCGCTTTTCCCAGGACACATTTGCACATTCCGTCTTCACTATTTACTAATTGTCCTTCTAGGTACACATGTGTCAGATGGATGTGTTTAATCATCATGCCACATTGTGCTATTTTGTCAGCTCCTCGGACAGAAATCGTAAGCTCTAAATGATATCTATAATCAGCTCATTACCTCATGAGGAAACATTTCATGTGCATTTGGATGTTCATTTACCTCAGAGCCTTTGAATGGGTCGGTGGTTTCTGTTTTTGCTGAAAACAAACAGACGCTAATTATATTTCCACAAACTGAACTTCTCATTCAATGCCAATTCATCAATCTCTGGTGCTGGATGCACATAAGTGTCTTCGTCTGTGTTTTTAAATGCCATCTTTCCAAAACTGTGGACAACAGCCTGACACAGGATGCATGGTAATGCAAGGTACAGCTCCTCACCATAATCCATCTCATACTCTGTGAGATATCTGCACACACACAGAGGCGCAGCGGAAGGGAACGAAAAAAATGCTTATTCCAAAACACGTTAATGAATGAACTATTGCTATGCTTGCAGAAAAGCCGGCCCAACAATAATTCTTAGGCATTAGCGTAGCATTGTATTTGCTTATCCATACATCTTGTTCTCAAGAGGCACATTTGCGGAATCATAAATGGAAAAATAAAATGACGATGCCCAGAGTTTTTTTCCCCCAAGCCTTTCAGGAGTTCTCCCAGGTGAGCTAGCAGATATAGTGCCGTTAGCCAAAGCTAACGCTAAACAGGCCTCAGAAATCAACCACGTGCAAAGAGACCGAAATCTGACTGGAGACAGCCAGCAGAATCAGCTACTCCCAGAGAGGATCTTTTCAAACAACGATTATTTCACACTTCTAGAAGAGCAACAATGAAGATAGGTGGTGGAAGATAAGTGGCCAATTGACCACAGTTTTAAATCATGCAGTGAGAGTACTGAGCATCATCACATTTCGATAAGCCGCAGGCCAATCCACCTCTCTGCAGTGCAAGAACCTCAAGGGAGACACTAGACTCCAAACGAATAGCCTGTCACTTATATAATAACGTGAAATAAGTAGCAGATTGGTTAAAACAGCATTAGTGTCTGAACACTTCAGATTAGATGCAATATTGCCTTTGTCCTCGCACCGTTTATGGTCATTTTAACTCATTTGTTAGTATAAATCAAACCAACGGTCCCTTTGGGCGTAGAAGCTGTGGGCATGGAATCCTAATTTTTACGTCTTCATTTTTTCTTCTCATCTCATCAATTTATTTTACGCCTTTTATCCACTTTCTATCAATAAAATAGCAGTGGGCAGAGGACAGAAGTCAAATGTAATGTTTATACACATTTTTTGTACTTTTGGATATATCATGTTTCTAAAATTATGAATGTAAAATTACATTTTACACTTGATATAGATATAGAGATATAGAGAGAGATATTTGAGCCTGTAACCCCTATCCTAAACAACTTCTGGACAATAAAGAAAGAAAAAAGATGTAAGTGATGTAATCCTTAAATGAGTTAAAGGAGAACTCCGGCGCAAAATGAACCTTTGGTCTAATAAAACATTGGTACCTAGTCAACCGTTCTCTGAGATTTGTTTTCATGATAATCGAATGTAAAGAGTTGTATCTCTAAAAACTGTTTAGCGTATAACGCTAGTAATGGGGGCATATAATAAGTAAAAAGAAATCGCTAGTTTATACCACTATCAAGGCTCAAAATAGCCCCACACGAACACAGTAACATAATGAGGGTCCCTACATGCAAAACGAAGCAATGAGAACTTTGTAAGTGTACAGACCGTTTAATAAGAAGATAAAGATAAAGACAGTCCACTTCATGTATACAGACAGGAGCCATCTTTGGAAAACAGTCTCGACTAATCAAACCACGAACGACGTGCTAAGTGAGCTGAACTGTATGAAGTTCAGTGAACTTCTGAACTGTATGAATGGCGTTCGTGGTTTGATTAGTCGAGACTGTTTTCCAAAGATGGCTCCTGTCTGTATACACGAAGTGGACTGTCTTTATCTTTATCTTCTTATTAAACGGTAAAACGGTTACTTTTTGAGAAATCTTCATTTGTGTTCCGAAGATGAACGAAAGTTTTACGGAGTTGGAACAACATGAGGATGAGTAATTACTTACTAGTAATTACATTTTTGAGTGAACTAACCCTTTAAATCCATGAATATATTGTGACCCTATAAAGGATTTGAAAACATCTGTACATGTCTAAAGTTGTTCATACATGCATTTCTTATTTTAGATGTAACTAAATTATGTTAATAATTAACTTTTCACAATTTATGTATGAATGCCTATTACTAATGAGATCACGCTCATTTTGTTTTCCACAGAAAAAAGAAAAGTCTTACAGGTTTGAAGTGAGTAAAAACCCACATCATGATGTGTGCGATACATCTTATCATTGAATGGCTTTTTTTCAGACTGGACGTCTCCCAACTTACCATATCACGAGCCAACCCCAAATATGACCGACCCTTCCAACAGCGCGAGAATATTTTTACAAACGACCAGAGCCATTCAGTTATTAAATATGTATGCTTTAGAACATAGCTCCAAACTAGATTTGGACTCATTTGCAGAACTCATTTGCCTATACTCAGTAGCTCAACCATTTGGACTTTCCTTCGCCTGTTTCACTCTAAAGAAAATTTTGGAATGAGTAAATGCTGGGGGGGACAAAAAGGTTGAGAAACTATGGCTGAATTCAGCGGCAGCACCCCATGAGTCCACGTAATGAGTTGCAGTTTCCAGAGTACCATCTCAACAAGAGGTAAATAGCATAATTTGGATTGGAGGTAATACAAGTCTAAGGCCATTCTGAAGCAAATGGCCACAAACAGTAAAAGTGACGGAGAGTGAAAAGAAAGGAGATTGGGAATGAAGGACAAGCGGTGGCTCACATGGATTTGACAAGAGAATATACAGGAATAAACACAAAGAAAAGACAAGCAGCGGGTCTAAAGCTCAGCAGGAGATGGGCTGTAATTTCAGTCTTCTCTTTTTGCTTTAATAGACCTGTAATCAGTCTAAATCCAGCATTGTCGCTCTGCAGGAATCCTGCGGACTGTGTTTGTGCGCGTTTGCGCCCGTTTGCCTTTGTGTTGCATTGGACTATAGGATGCCATGGTTATGTTTGGGCACAACAGGATGTAACTGCACTAATTTTCTCTCTGTCTTGTTCTTCAAACAAGGTCCACAGTTTGACACCTTACCTTGTATGTTTTGCTCGTTCTCCTTCTCTCATCATTGGTGGATATTATCCACTGCTAAAGGCATCAACTCTCTCTTTCTCTGTAAATAATATTCAAGTTACTACGTAAATAACTGTTTTACACTGTTTTTTAATTAAACTGCACTGTCACATTTTGGAATGATAACCGACATACTGTTTATTTATTTTGCTTCAAAAAATCTGATTTAAGATTAAAAGTGCTAATAACTCAAGATATATAAAAATATGCTGAAACACGTTCGCTTCAATAAAAGTTTGTATTCTTGGTCAATAAAATAATGTACCCTACCATTCAAAAGTTCAGGGCTGGGAATATTCGTTTTGATTTCTGAAGAATCATGTGACACTAGACTGGAGTAATAATACTGAAAATCCAGCTTGTTTTAAATAAATTAATGATATATATGTTACGTTCCGTAGTGGTTAGAAGCCAGGAAACAAGGGTTTTAATTAAAGAACACAGGAGAAACATCCATTCTAACACCAACTACAAACAATAACCGACACTGAACACTGACAAGAGAGGAACTTAATTACACAGAGGAATGAAGAGGGAAACAAGACACAGCTGGGGCAAATGAACTCAACACAGGTGAATACACTGAAAACTAACGAAGAGCGGGCAAACTGGGACACAGGACGGAACCAAAAACACAATGCAGGGGGAAACACAGGACATACATGTAACAATATAAAAGTGTAACAATATTTTACAATATTACAGTACTTCTTTCAAAAAACATTTATTTTACCAATCCTAAACTTTTGAACGGTAATTTTTTTTTTTTTTTACATAAGTGCCATTTTATGTGCACTAACCATTTGAGGAGAATCAAATCTGTTCAATGACTGACCCAATATGAAATATAAATAGATTTTAGCCAGTTAAAACTGAGAATAAAAACTATTATTATTTTAATTGTTCTTTTTGATAATTTCTTTTTGATAATTTTGATATTGCTGACACACGTTTTGAGATGCATCATTGCTTATTTAATTGAGTGAAACAAGCAAATTCAATGTAATCGGCTTGTATAGCACTGGTTAATCAGCCGATATTATAATATAGTAAATGCACTTTGATGTTGCCTCATTGTGCATCACGTGACCTTTTCAGAATAGAGTGATTTTACTCTCAAGGTCCTATATGGATGTGAATAATACCCATGTCAGGACCTGCCAAATCACATGGCCACATAGTGATTAATTAGAGCTGCGACTGCTTTTATAAGCACTAGCATGTTTATGGCAGTACAATGATAGAAGGTTCAAATAATAGTCTATGCACATCGGGTCTCACAACAGGCAGCAGAAAGCTTTGTGTTTTCAGTCTCAGCTATAAAATAACTCTTCAGGTGGTCACATATTGCTTGAGGAAATTTGGCATTATGGCTGTACATATTTTCTTTTTTTATCAAAATGAGGCTTTCTCAGGAATTATCTCACCTCATCATGTGTATGACTGTTTTATTCAAAAATGACTGATATCGATTTCTTGAAAACAATAAAAAAGGTGCAATAATGTCATCAAAAGTTATTTCAATTGCTGTATAATGCTAGTGGCACATAAATTCCAAACCACCTTTCAGTTTATACTAATGCTACAGAAGAATATGTCTATGTAGAAAAATGGTCATTTTCAGAAAATGGTGCCATTTATGACAGATTTCAAGTTTTTTTTAAGCTACTTCCTTTGAAAAGGTTATTGCTTTCAAGAAATGTTCCCACTTCAGACCCAAAGTACACTGTTCAATCAAATTAGTTAGACTTACTTTAAAAAAGCATGCAAACCCATTGTCTTAAAAAACAAGTAAAGTGAATATAGGAATATTATGTTGTACTGACAAATGCTTAGTTAGTATATTCACTTACACAAGAGTTATATTAACTAAAAAAAGAACTGAGAGTACTTGATAATAATAATGATATAATAACAATAATAATGATAATATAATAAGAATTATTTTTATTATTATTATTATTATTATTTTCATGGACAAAAAGGCAATATACAGCCATTTCCTACATTGCTAATATAAACACCATCAGCACATTATTTCTGAAGGATCATGTGACTCTAAAGACTGGAGTAATGGCTGCTGAAAATTCAGCTTTGCCATCGCAGGAATAAACCATAAAATAAAATCTGTTAAAAGAGGTATTTCACAATATTACTGTTTTTACTGTATTTTAGACCAAATAAATTAATTATATCCGTAGTAATTCACGGGGACACTTAAATTGCATAGTTTCCTCAGAATAACACAGCTGGGTTTTTTTTTTTTTTTACAGACCAATATACTGATCTGAAGCACCTATAATATAGCATCAAGAACATGTTTAATCTAAAAAAAAAAATAACCTGAGAAAATTATGGTTCTTGATAGGAATGCTATGGCTGAACCAAAGAACCATTGAAGAACCATTATTTTTACAACAGTGCAAAGTCTGCACCGATTCATTATAGATACTCACAGATGGCTTAATTTAAAAGGAACCAAACTACATGAGAACAGAATGGGCCAGAGCATAACAGAGGAAAAGAGAGAGCAAGTACATCCTGCTTCCCCTCCTCTTCTACACACATAGGATGTTTTATATATAGGATGTCCTTTTGAAGCGTTGAAGAGATCAGATTATCTGGACTCAGCATGTTTCACTGCCTCAGCTGATGTTGGATAGTGATATAGAGACTTGTATACACCTGTTAAACTGCAAGGCAGTCAATAGGGGATTTGCTTTGACAAAAGAACTAACCTTTTGGGGACACGAAAGGAGATTCAATACAGAAGAGCAGCTCTCCAACAAAACAGATGTATGTGCTTCTATACATTATTCATTCCATTAAATGGCATTTTGTTTAAGAATTCAGGGTGACAAAATCGGAACATTGTGCCTTATCCTTCTGACAACAGCATTGTGTAAGAATGACACTGCCTGGATGGCATCGACTGTGGTTCTGAATGTTTACAAAGGATTATGGAGGATTGCGATGGAATACTCAGAACTGTGTGTGTAATAAAATGAGCAACAAAAATGTCTCGGTTACGTATGTAACCCTAGTTCCCTCAATAGGGAAAGAGACGCTGCGTCAAACGCTGTGGGAACGCCCCTGCGTGAGTGCGTCATGAAGCACGTATGGAATCAGTCCAATGGTGAGACGGAACGTCATAGGCGGGTGACGCGATCGACCAGGAAACTATAAAGCACCCCGAAATCAAAACCGCGACAGCTTCTGATAGGCCTGAAGCAAGTCGATCACGGGCATGCCGGGAGTATGGCAGAACGACGCAGCGTCTCATTCCCTATTCAGGGAACTAGGGTTACATACGTAACCTAGACGTTCCCTTTCAAGGGAACTCGAGCTGCGTCAAACGCAGTGGGAACGCTAATACCCACGTCGCCAAAAGAGCAAGTGCCCGACTGTGTAATGTCAAAGCACACATTCAGAAGAAAGCACCCGCGCCCCAGGAGTGGAGCTAAGGTCTAGGTCGTAAAACCTAACAAATGTATGCGGCGAGGACCAGCCTGCCTCATCACAAATATCATGAAGGGAAACTCCTGACAAAAGAGCTTTGGAAGCAGCCATACTCCTAGTAAAGTGAGCTTGAACAGCCAAAGGTGAAGGCTGACCAGCCGACTCGTAAGCAAGTGAGATGGCCTCGACCACCCACTTGCTCATCCTCTGTTTAGATGCAGGACCCCTTTCTGGGTGACCCAAAGCAGACGCACAACTGTTTAGATTTTCTCCACAGGGCAGCTCTGTGGACATAAGCATCTAAAGCCCTGACTGGGCAAAGTTAAGTTTCTCCTGGTCTGACGACATAAATGGAGGAGGACAGAAAGTAGGCAGTACTATAGGTCTAGCAACATTAGTAGGAAACTTAGGAACATAACCTGGCCTATGATGGAGGAAGGCCTTCACCATACCGTGCGATAATTCCAGACACGAGGGAGCAACCGAGAGTGCTTGAACGTCTCCAATTCTCTTAAGAGACGAGATAGCGAGAAGAAAGATAGTTTTAAGAGTGATGAACTTCTCAGGAACTTCTTCAATGGGCTCGAAAGGAGCCAGGGAGAGACCTTCTAATACAAGGGCCAAATCCCAGGTCGGCACCCTCGTGCGAACTGCTGGCCTCAGCCTCAAAGTACCACGAAGAAAGCATGTTATAAGCGGGTGTCTCCCAAAAGGGACTCCACTCAAAGGGACGTGGAAAGCAGCTAGTGCCACCACGTACACCTTTAGTGTGGAGGGGGATAACCCTGTGGAGAAACGTTCCTGCAGGAACTCCAGCACTGCACCCACTGGGCAGTTAACTGGGTCCAACCGGTGTTCACCACACCATGAAGTGAAAAGTTTCCACTTCAAGGCATATAACTTCCTCGTGGAAGGAGCTCTGGAGTGAAGGATGGTCTCCACAACCTTGGATGAGAGACCTGAACTTATGAGCTGGGCCCCCTCAGAGGCCAAGCCCACAGTTTTCATAGTTCTGGGCGGGGGTGAAGGATCAACCCACTCGCCTGAAAGAGAAGGTCCCTCCTGATCGGAATCTCCAGAGGAGAGCCGTCGAGGAGAGACACTAGGTCCGCAAACCATACTCGGGCCGGCCAGTACAGGGCTACCAACAGTAGACTGACCCCGTCCCGGCGAACCCTCTCCAGAACTCCTGACAGCAGAGCGATCGGGGGAAAAGCATACAGACGCGACCTCTGCCACGCCTGTACCATAGCGTCCAACCCCAGAGGGTCTGGATGGCTCAGGGAGAACCACAGTGGACAGTGTGATGTCTCCCTGGACGCAAACAGGTCTACCTCGGCACGACCGAAATGCTTCCAAAGGAGCTCCACCACCTCGGGGTGAAGTCTCCATTCCCCGGGCCTCGGCCCCTGCCTCGACAGGATGTCCGCCCCTGATTTAAATACCCTGGGATATAGATCACCCTCAATGAAAGAAGCTTCCCCTGGGACCATAGAAGGATCTGGCGAGCCAGCTTGTATAACGGGCGCGAACGCAGACCCCCCTGATGGTTTATGTAGAAGACCACCGATGTGTTGTCGGACCGGACAAGAACATGATGGCCTCTCAGGTCTGGGAGGAAGTGTTTCAGAGCCTGAAACACCGCCAACATTTCTAAGCAATTTATGTGCCACGAAAGATGATGGTCCTGCCACAGACCCTGGGCTGGACGACCACTCATGATCGCCCCCCAACCTGTGAGGGAAGCATCTGTCGTTAGCGTTAGACGACGACAAAGAGCTCCCAACACAGGCCCTTGGGACAGAAACCAAGACTCCCTCCACATGACCAGAGCATGGAGGCAACGCCGTGTGACTTTAATTGTGCGGAGTGGGTTTCCCCTCAGGGAGAACCCCTTGGTCCTGAGTCACCACTGTAACGGTCTCATGTGCAGCAGGCCGCAAGGTATAACGTTGGACGCTACCGCCATAAGACCCAGCAGTCTCTGGAACTGCTTTAAAGTGAGCAACTGGCCTAGCTTCACCTGTTTTACGGCTGAGAGAATCAAAGTGATGCGGTCAGGAGACAAACGCGCCCGCAACACCGAATCCCACAACACCCCCAGAAAAGAGGTCCTCTGTGATGGAGATAGCACACTTTTCTTGGCATTCAGCCTCAACCTCAATCTCTTGATGTGCGCGAGGACGACATCTCGATGCCGAACCGCTTGCTGGTCCGATTGAGCTAGGATCAACCAATCGTCGATATAGTTTAGAATGCGAATACCCTGGAGTCGCAGCGGGACTAACATGTATACGAAGTCCATGCACTTCGTGAATGTGCGGGGAGATAAAGCTAAACCGAACGGAAGAACACGATATTGGTACGCTTCGCCCCCGAAAGCGAACCTCAGGAACTTCCTGTGTCGTGGAAGGATGGAGATGTGAAAATACACGTCCTTTAGATCTATCGTGACAAACCAGTCCTCGGATCTGATTTGTGACACGATCTGCTTGAGAGTGAGCATCTTGATCTTGAGCTTCCCTACTGAGCGATTTAACAGGCGCAGATCTAAGATTGGACGCAACCCCCCATCCTTCTTTGGAACGATGAAATATCGGCTGTAATAACCTGACTCTCTGCTGGGAGGAGGAACCCGTTCTATAGCCTCCTTTTGCAGGAGCGTTTTCACCTCCTGTTCCATTAACAGAGCCTGCTCGGGGCCCACCACGGTGGGCAGGACCCCGCTGAATCGAGGTGGAGGAGATCTGAACTGGATGGCATAACCTTTCCCTATCGACTGCAGGACCCACTGAGATACTCTTGGGAGACTTTTCCACTCCGCCAGAAAATCTACTAAGGGCGTCATGACTTCTTCTTGGACGAAGCCTTCTTGGCCACAATAACTGTCCTCAGATCAGTTTTACCACCAGAAGACTTCGCCTGAGACTGCCGCGTCTGGTCCCACTGTTTAGTAGGGGGAGCACGAGACGCGACACTCTGTTTTTGTTGAACCCTGTGCGAGGAGCTTGTCGACGGCCGGGACTGCCCTCGCCCAGCAGTCCCTGGGACGTGAATTTTAAGCGGGAGGTACTTTTGAAATGCTGCAGCTTGTTTATTTTCCTCTTGAAATTTGTCAATGACAGAGTTAACAGCGTCACCAAACAGACCAGAGGGAGACAGCAGAGCGTCCAGAAGAAAAGCCTTCTCCTTCTTTTTCATACCGGACAAATTCAACCAAAGATGTCTCTCTGCGGCCACCAGGGCTGCCATAGTACGGCCCATAAGTTTGGCCGACTCCTTGGTGGCACGCAAGGACAAATCAGCAGCCTGACGTAGTTCTCGAACCACGTCAGTACTAACCTCCTCACTTTCACTCACATCCTTCAATAAATCGGCCTGATATGCCTGCAAGATGGACATAGTATGCAAACATGCAGTGGCCTGACCTGCCGCCGAATATGCTTTGCCCACCAAAGCCAAAGTATTTCTGAGAGGCTTGGAGGGCAAAGCCGGTGCCTTAAAAGATGATGCAGACTCAGCAGAGAGATGACTAGCGAGTGCTTCCTTTGCCTTAGGCATCGCCCCATAACCATGTAACTTAGCCCCCACAATATTAGAGTAAGTAGAAGTCTGGGGGCTAAAAATACGATATGATACCGGCTTTTTCCACGACTTCGACACCTCTGTGTGGAGGTCGGAAAAAAATGGTAGGCACCAGCGTGGAGGTTAAACACGCGAGGGCAGAAATCTCTCATTCAATTTACTTTTAGAAACAGGCTCCTGCCTAACAGCTGGCCACTCAATGCTCAATTTAGGAACAGCACGAGTGAGCACCTCTATCAGCTCCTCATGTTCAGGGGAATGAGGTGACGAGTCCTCAGTATCCCCTGTCTCAATGCTGACAACATCCAGCTCCTCAGAACTGGATAGTTGTAACACTGGTGCCTCAGCCTGGGCGGAAGAAACCGCAGAGTGTGCTTCCAAACCCTGTACAGAAGCACTGGATCTGACAGGTGAAGGCTGAGATAGGGCTGGGCCCGTCTCAAACCCCGCTGTCAGATCCATTTGCGATCCCCACGACAAGCGCCGCCGCTCTGCCTCGACAGAAGCGGGACCCGAGCCGCGGGGAGCGCAAACCGAACCATGATCTTCGAAGAGTGATCGGCGGGAGCGGAGCGATCTTAGAGGAAAACGCTCAAAATGCTCGCAATCAGCTCCCTCGAGAGCTGACTTGGCATGCTGCACTCCCAAACAAACAACGCATAGATCGTGTGTATCCCCACCCGTGAGATAACGAGTACAGGGGGGAACACACTTTCTATACAGCTGCTCGCTCGCCATTTCTATATATATATATATATATATATATATATATATATATAGTTGTTTTTTTTTTTATAGTGAAAACTCCTGCCTAGTAGACACTAAATGACAGACAAAAAACATTTGGACAGAATTCACACACAGAGCGCTTGCTAAAGGCACAGAAGCTGTCGCGGTTTTTATTTCGGGGTGCTTTATAGTTTCCTGGTCGATGAGGTCACCCTCCTATGACGTTCCGTCTCGCCATTGGACTGATTCCATACGTGCTTCATGACGCACTTATGCAGGGGCGTTCCCACAGCGTTTGACGCAGCTCGAGTTCCCTTGAAAGGGAACCTGATTAGGTTGATTTTAACATCCTCTGCTTCCTAAACAAAAAAAAATAATCAGTGCATTTAAGCAGACACACACGCAGTCAACATCTTTCCTCATATTTGTTCTCAGATATGGGCTATATAGCCAAGACCTTCTCACAATCTTAACACTGGGCACATTCAGCTAAAATTAGCTGGGCATGCAAATACAGGGTCTGGAGTGGACAATATGGAGCATGGGAAGATATTTAACCATAAACATGGGGGAATTATGGAAAAATCTGGCTAAAACATATTTTAGCTGGTCATAGCTGGTGCAAGCTGTAGGTGATGTACCAGCTGGACTATCTGCAATTGGGGTCAAGATCTTGGTCTTGATCTTGATCAATATATTTATGGTCGTATACACTATTGTGCAAAAGTTTGGGGTTGGTATGATATTCATATTTTTAAAGAAAAGTATCTTGCTTACCAAGACTGCATTTATTTGATACAATAAAAATAGTAAACACAGTATAATTGTAAATTATTCTTACTATTTTAAAATTACTGTTGTCTATTAATATATTTTAAAATGTTATTCCAGTGATGGCAAGGCTGAATTTTCAGCAGCCATTACTGCAGTTTTTGATGATGAATAGAAAGTTGAAAATATCATCATTTATTTGGAATATAAATCTTTCATAATATAAATGTCTTTACCATCACCTTTGATAAATGTAATCTTTTAATGCATACTTGCTAAATAAAAGTATTATTACTTTTTTTTTTTTTAATCTTATTGACCCCAAACGTTTGAACGGAAGTGTATAATTAATTTCATAATACATACACTCACCTAAAGGATTATTAGGAACACCATACTAATACTGTGTTTGACCCCCTTTCGCCTTCAGAACTGCCTTAATTCTACGTGGCTCAAAACAAGGTGCTGAAAGCATTCTTTAGCAATGTTGGCCCATATTGATAGGATAGCATCTTGCAGTTGATGGAGATTTGTGGGATGCACGTCCAGGGCACGAAGCTCCCGTTCCACCACATCCCAAAGATGCTCTATTGGGTTGAGATCTGGTGACTGTGGGGGCCATTTTAGTACAGTGAACTCATTGTCATGTTCAAGAAACCAATTTGAAATGATTCGAGCTTTGTGACATGGTGCATTATCCTGCTGGAAGTAGCCATCAGAGGATGGGTACATGGTGGCCATAAAGGGATGGACATGGTCAGAAACAATGCTCAGGTATGCCGTGGCATTTAAACGATGTCCAATTGGCACTAAGGGGCCTAAAGTGTGCCAAGAAAACATCCCCCACACCATTATACCACCACCACCAGTCTGCACAGTGGTAACACGGCATGATGGATCCATGTTCTCATTCTGTTTTCGCCAAATTCTGACTCTACCATCTGAATGTCTCAACAGAAATCGAGACTCATCAGACCAGGCAACATTTTTCCAGTCTTCAACTGTCCAATTTTGGTGAGCTCTTGCAAATTGCAGCCTCTTTTTCCTATTTGTAGTGGAGATGAGTGGTACCCGGTGGGGTCTTCTGCTGTTGTAGCCCATACACCTCAAGGTTGTGCGTGTTGTGGCTTCGCAAATGCTTTGCTGGATACCTCGGTTGTAACGAGTGGTTATTTCAGTCAAAGTTGCTCTTCTATCAGCTTGAATCAGTCGGCCCATTCTCCTCTGACCTCTAGCATCAACAAGGCATTTTCGCCCACAGGACTGCCGCATACTGGATGTTTTTCCCTTTTCACACCATTCTTTGTAAACCCTAGAAATGGTTGTGCGTGAAAATCCCAGTAACTGAGCACAATTCCCATTGAACTCTATTGGTAACGACGGAACTTGCGACCATAGTTGGCTAACGATGCTTTCGGGAAACGCACCCTAGATTGTGAAATACTCAGACCGGCCCGTCTGGCACCAACAACCATGCGACGCTCAAAATTCCTTAAATCACCTTTCTTTCCCATTCTGACATTCAGTTTGGAGTTCAGGAGATTGTCTTGACCAGGACCACACCCCTAAATGCATTGAGGCAACTGCCATGTGATTGCTTGATTAGATAATTGCATTAATGAGAAATTGAACAAGTGTTCCTAATAATCCTTTAGGTGAGTGTATATTAAAAAGATAGTTTACCCAAAAAAAGAAAATGCTGTCAACTCATTCTTCATTCAATCACCGTTGTGGTCCAAACCTGTATGACTTGCAGAACAGACAAATTTTTCCTCAGATTTTTTTTCCTCAGATAGTATACCTAACAAATTAATTGTTAGGTATACTATCCTTTTACATATTAACAAAATGATTGCAGAAAAGTTGGGTGGGGTAGGAAAAAATAAACAACAAAAAACAGGATATTAGGATATTAAAGAGGAAATTCAGACAGAGGCTGCACCAAATTCCTGTTCTTTTATAATATGCATTGAATTTGAAAAATAACTTACTCTGTTGATAAAGTAAATTATGTTTGCTGGTGTATAGTACACCGTAAATATATTACTGACCAGTGTGTTATTTTTGACCTATAAATGTACAAACAACTTCGGTCTTGTTACAGAAGTATATATTAAACGTGAATAATTATAATTTGGTTTGCGATCAGGTTACTGGATGTTAAATGAAAGAACTGATAAAATCTGAATCACCAGCTAATTATGTGTAATTTGCTATGCAACTGTCAACTAAGTCTAAGACCACAGCGGTAAACATTAAAGACTCACAATGAAAATGTCAGTTTTCACCCTTATTTAAACGTTCACAAACTCCTTCAAAAGTGTAACACATTGCAAGTAGATTCTAGACTTTAGGCCATCAGATTTAAGATTTAACTGGGGCTTGAAAGTGCCATAGCTGAAGAAATTCTGTTGACATAAATTACATAATCACAAGACAAATTCAGTAGCATCACTGCTGTTGACACCTGTTTGATCACAGGCCGTGGAAATGCAGCATAATACCTCCTACTGACTAAGCTCACAATCTTTTTTCCTCTCTCTTTTATCTAGGATGAGAGAAGCTCTGGATAGGATCGCTGTTCCTGCTGCAGGAACAACTGATATCCATTTTCATTGGTGTATAAAAGCCCCTAAGGGATGCAGGCCTGCTCTTGGTGGACTCACTTGAGTAGAATGGTGAAAGCAAACCATACTTTTTCTTTCCTTTTTTTCTAAGACGCTCACTCTATCTGTCAATCTCTCTGGCTCTGCATCAGGACAGCGAAAATAAATGAAAGTTCTGAAGTCTGAGCCTGCATAATGGCTGTCAGAGCACACACACATACACACATACATTAAAACATTGATCAAAGGTGAAAAATCTTGACATGAAGCAGACTTTAATGTGTACTTGATCCCTGAAGCACATCTGTCTAAGAAAGATGGATTTCATGGGAGAAACCTTTTTTTCTTCTTCTTCTTCTTTTTTTTTTAAAGAAACTAAAGGTTTAAATGGTGGTTGAATCATTATTCAAAAGATAGTTCAGGTTCTCTAACCTGACTGGACAAGCGGTGTTCCAAGCATGACTGAACATTTTGAGCCGTTTATTACATTTTATTAGTATCATAATATTTACGCATTTGTGTAAATTTGAATAGACACGTACATATTGATAGCATCTAAAAAGCTGTTTAGAAACTAACAAATACATTAAATGCATTAAATAAATGTAAAAAAGTTGAACACAATTGATCAAATTAGTTATACAATTAAAATAACCCTTCAATATTTTATGAATCTCAAATGATTTGCAAATGTGTCTATCCAAACTTATGAAAATGTCTGTGTGCCATAAGTCTATAGTATATATAACTTCCTAGGAATACTAATAAGATCATGTTGGGTATTTCTCATATGTGGCATTGTTCCATCACTTTGTCCCCAGTGGCTGGAATACATAATGTGTTATATGTTTCTGCCTGGCGATATGGATCTTCTGCAGAAAATAGAAAATATGAATTCATGCATCATTAGCCTAATCCTGATAGCATTTAAACCACATTGCATTTAACCGCCAGCACTAAATCTTTAATAAAAGATCTGGAAGGTTACATAAAAACAGTAATGCATCATTTTTTTTTCTTCAGAAAATTGGGTGTATCTTCTCTGGCTTAGTAAACATTAATCATTAACCTCAACATATTGTTGATGTTGATCCAAACCACTGAATCAACTGGACAACCATTCCCTATTCATGCGAGCACAAACACACACACACACACGGAAGCAAGCACGCACACACACACACACACACGTACGCACGCATGCACACACACACACACACACACACACACACACACACACACACACACACACACACACACACACACACACACACACACACACACAGAGTATAATCAGTAAAGCTAAACAATAGACAGCACACAACATTAATGGAAGCACAAATCAGTATGCACACAGACTTGTGGTGAACAAAGAAAGCAGAGCTTCACGGCAGAATATTTAAATAGTGAAATATTCCTTGTGCATGGTTGTAACCCTAATCCTAAATGGAAGAAACATCAAAGAGAAATTATAAGGCCTATTTACACCATGAGTGAAAATTCACAGTGAACAAGATTTTAGAAGTCAACATGAAATCAAAATGGGCACTGCTTACTTCAATAATGAATCACTGTAAAAAAAAAATCCCGTAAAAAAACGGCAAATCTCTGGCAACAAAGTTTCCAGACGGTTTCCGTTAAATTACAGCAAATAACCGTTTCACAAATTTACATGGAAAAACCGTAAAAATACAGAATTTACTTTACAGTCAAAATTGATTAAATTACAGTATATTACTGTTGATAATGGCTTATTAAACCGTGGAAAAACGGATAAATGATGTCAAATTACATTAAAAAGACATTTAACTTTCAGGTTTAACTGTAAATTTAGGGTTTTATAAAGTTATTTTATGTAATAATGCTGTCTCTCTACAGTAATTATCTTTTAATATATAGTTTTTCTGTGTTAAATAACAGTGAAATGATGTATAAATGCATAAATTAAAATACAAATGTTTGTAAATTTAGTTCTCTTACGAGAGTATCTCTCGTACTACGTAATAGCTTTACCCTAGGGGAAAAACTGTTTTCCACGAGATATTGAAGCCAAAAATTATCCTTAATTTTTTATTAATGTAAAACGCTTTGCAGCAGCAAGCAGACATAGGCGAAACAGCTCGCGCGCCTATTGGTTGCTCTTGCGGCAAATGCAGCAGCCTATCGAGAGAGAATCTGCGTGACGTAATGACCAATGGGGGCAATTCGCGCCCATATCGTCACGTCCCGCCAGAAAGGGCGTGGTCTCACCCTATAAATATGCTCGTTAGGCTGGTACAAGCTGATTTTTATCTCTTCAGCGACGCACACGCATCGCTGGATCCGGAGTGAGAAGCCGCGCCGTCGAAGCAAGCCTTTCAGCGGGACGAGCTCTGGAGTCGCTGGCCTCGCCGCCTTCAACTGCCGTACCTGCTGCGCTTTCCGGCGTTCTATATCCTTTTATACTCTGTGTATCTTTACTCTGCTGAGAGTGTTTGCTCGCTTACTTGACGCGACTCACACTTCTCTTCACAAAAGAGCTGCGTCTTTTTAAAGATGCCATCCTGTGGCTCGTGCCGCGCCCCGCTCAGCGACGGAGACCGGCACGTCATCTGTGTTTCCTGCCTGGGTGAGGATCACGCGGCTCTCGCGCTCGCTGACGGCGGATGCCCTCATTGCGAGTTTTTGCCTATGGTGACTCTGAGGACTCGCCTGGCATCATTCTCCGAGCCTTCACCACAGCCCGCCGTGGTGCCGCGCCACAAGAAGCGCCGCGCCCAGCGCGCTCCCGAGCTTTCTCCAGCCCGCCAAAGCTCGCCGGTTCGCCCGCCAGCTTCGCTCGAGTCGCTCACTGACGGACAACGGCCGCCGCCTGCCGCCGCGTCCGTCCACGAGTTCGACGAACCCACCGAGGCGTGTTCTCTTCTGGCATCCGATAGCGAGGATTGGGCGAGCTCCGTGGACCTCCCCTCCGCTAGCATTTCCCGCCAGACCACTGGTAAGAGAACCGGCATTGAGACTGAGCTGATGCGTCTGCTCTCTCAGGCCGTGGAAAGCATCGGCCTCGATTGGGAGGCGCCCGCGCAGCCGCCGCGCAACAAGGCGAGCTCTGTGGACCTCCGCCTTCTGTCCGCGAGTCGTCAAGGAAACGGGCCAGCATCAAGACCGTGAGCCCTAAAACCGCGGCTAGCTTTCTTTACGTTATAAGAAATCTACCCCGCCCCCCATGGGCGTGCGTCACCGGCAAATGAGAAAAGAGTATGTTTTAGTCCCATCTCCATTTCTCAAACATTTCTCAGCTCCTAGTTTGAGCGGCTGAAAATGTCATTATTGCAGCAATGAGCCTGTTGTATAACACGCACACCTGCATACAAACGCCGACACACACAAAACTGTGATGACACTCTCTTATCTGCTTGCGCTAGTGTAGTTCTCCCTGTGGCCCAGTGGCGGAACCCGAAGCTTTCACGCGAGAGACCCGTGTTCGATCCCGGTTCTCGCAGCAGATAAAAATTTTGTCTCGCCGCGGCCAGACTTCCACCGAAATTTTTCGCTCGTTCAGTTCCAGAAAATGCGACTGTTCCAGTGTATTTTGCAGTAAACAAGCTGGTACCACGGCCCGCTTGCCTGCACATAAAGGCCGTTTCCACGGCGACCCAGAAAAATCATGTAATCATTGTATTTCTGGTTTTCCGGCCACAGCCGATGGTGTTATAAGTGTAATAAAATGCTCACAGCCCAGTGTTCATTTCTACACACAAACACAGCCCGCCACGGTACAGGGCTCGCACAAATGAAATCGACGCATGTCAATTGTGCATTAAATGTAGTGAATGTGCCCACAACCCAGTGCCCACAAACACTACCACGGTTTCTGTAAAACGAAACCAACACAAGTCTTCCTAGCCTCCTAGGAAATCGACGGTGTTTCAGTCTCGCCGTGGCCAGACTTCCACTGAAATTTTCGCTCGTTCAGTTCCAGAAAATGTGACTGTTCCAGTGTATTTTGCAGTAAGCAAGCCAGTACCATGCCCGCTTGCCTGCACACAAATGCTGTTCCCACGGCGACCCAGATAAATCACATAAATGGTGTATTTTCTGGTATTCCGGCCACAGCCGATGGTGTTATGAGTGTATTGAAAATGCCTACGACCCAGGGCTCATTTCTTCACACAAACACAGCCCGCAAAAATGCAGGGCTCGCACAAACAAAATTGCCTCATGTCGATTGTGCACTAAATGTAGTGAATGTGCCTACGTCTCAGTGCCCACAAACACTACACACCACATGTCCCACGGGTTCTGTGAAAACGAAACCAACACGCATTCAGTCAGCTCAGGCCGACGGTGTTTTTCAGTGCAGTAAATGTGCCCGCTGTCCTGCGCCCACATTCACTCACAGACATGTTAAGCCCCACGGGGCTCGCCCCGCTCTCTCTCCCTCAGCAAACTGCTATAAGGGTTTTGAGCGCGGCCAGGCTGCCCGCCGCGATCGGCGCGCCCCCCGCCTCACACACTGTAAACACAGTGTCTGCGTTACAGCACGCCGGAGCTCTCTTGCCGTCACTATGTCTCGGCCAGACCCCAGATCTCATTCTACCCCTAGCTATTCACGCGAAAGTGTGGGCACAGCTTCCTGGGGTATCAGAATGGGTGCTGAACACTATAAAAAGAGGCTATTCGCTACAGTTCGCTCGACGTCCCCGTCGTTATACGGCGCTCGTCGAGACGAGGGTGGAAAACGAAGTATCTCATCTACTTCGAGCCGAGATAGCGAAACTACTGAGCAAAGGTGCTATAGAACCTTTATCTCAAGCTCAGAGCAAAGTGGGCCTACACAGCAGATATTTTCTGGTACCGAAAAAAGATGTCTCAGACCCATTTTAGATCTGCGACAGCTGAACAGAGCGCTTGTGAAGCGCCAGTTCAGAATGCTTACGACCAGGAAAATCCTCGCGCAAGTGCGCCACGGGGACTGGTTTATGTCAATAGATCTGAAAGACGCCTATTTCAAATACAAATAGCGTCCCATCACAGGCGATTCTTGAGATTCGCTTTCGAGGGCCAGGCATATCAATACACAGTCCTGCCGTTCGGCCTGTCCCTAGCACCTCGTACATTCACGAAGTGCATGGACGCGGCGCTCGCACCCCTGAGACTTCAGGGCATGCGAGTCCTGAACTACTTGGACGATTGGCTGATTCTAGCTCGATCACGATCGGAGCTCATAGAACACAGGGCCGCATTACTCGAGCACCTCGAGGAGCTGGGCCTCACAGTCAATTGGGCGAAGAGCTCACTGTCTCCCAGTCAGAAAATTTCCTTTCTGGGAACAGTGTTAGACTCGCTATCCATGACGGCACGCCTGTCACCAGAGCGCGGACTAAATATTCAGCGCGTCGCGAAATCCTTCCGCCACGGCTCGATAGTTCCGCTCAAAAGGTTTCAGAAAATGCTGGGGCTGATGGCCTCAGCAGCCTCTGTACTCCAGTGGGGCTTGCTTCGCATGCGCCCACTGCAGATGTGGCTGAAAGCGCGGGTTCCACCCAGGGCATGGACAGCGGGTCTGTTTCGCCTCAGGGTCAACCTACAGTGTGTTTCAGCTCTGGAACCTTGGAAAATAACCGACTGGTATCAGTCAGGTGTGAGTCTGGGGACCGCTTCGAGTGTGAAGGTGGTGTCTACGGACGCCTCCACCTCGGGGTGGGGAGCGCTGCTCGAGGGCAGACCGCTAGCTGGCCTGTGGTCAGAACGGGAAAAGCTCCTTCACATAAACTGCTTGGAGATGATAGCAGTCGACAAAGCGCTACGGCGTTTTTGTCCCCAGGTAACAGGCCACCACGTCCTGGTCCGGTCGGACAACATGTCAGTGGTGGCATACATAAATCGCCAGGGCGGCGTCAGGTCACGAAACCTTCACAGGCTGACGGAACGCCTCCTGGTCTGGGCTCAGCACAGCCTGCTCTCACTGAGAGCAGCGCACGTGCCTGGTCACCTGAATGTGGGACCAGACAGACTGTCCAGGAACAATGTTCCAGCAGGGGAATGGTCGCTGCACCCGCAGACGGTCCAGCTGCTGTGGAAAACGTTCGGCAGAGCACAGGTGGACCTATTCGCGTCCCACGAAAACGCTCATTGCCCGGAGTTTTTCTCGAAAAGCAAGGACGCGCTGGCTCATGTTTGGCCCCGCTGCCCCCTATATGCTTTTCCTCCTGTCTCGCTCCTGCCTCAGGTGTTGGAACGAATCAGGGAGAACGGATGCCCAGTGCTGCTCGTAGCTCCGCTCTGGACAAACCAGACGTGGTTCCCTGCCCTGATGCAGCTGACCAGCACTGCCCCATGGCCTGTACCATTGAGGAGAGACCTCCTCTCTCAGGCGGAGGGCTCGATTTGGTACCCTCGCCCGGAGTTGTGGTCCCTGCACGCATGGGCCATCAACGGGTACCCGCTAGCCTCCCAGAAGGAGTGTTAAACACGATCGCGCAGGCTAGAGCTCCGTCTACCAGGCGGCTCTACTCCTCGAAATGGTCTGTTTTCTCTGCATGGTGTCAAGCCCAGAGCTTTTCACCTGTGGAATGCGGGGTTTCGGAAGTGCTTTCCTTCCTTCAAGAGCTACTGGATAAGGGCAGGACCCCATCCACGCTCAAAGTATATGTGGCGGCCATAGCAACGTTTGCAAAACCAGTGTCTGGCCAGTCGCTGGGGAAAAACGACTTAGTCGTGCGTTTCCTTAGGGGAGCTCGGAGGCTGAACCCTCCCAGGCCCCCTTCAGTCCCGACGTGGGACCTTTCCACGGTCCTGGAGGCCATGAAAGGCGCCCCGTTCGAGCCAATCCAGCTGGTGGACATGAAACACCTGTCGTTCAAAACAGTGTTTCTCATGGCTCTCGCTTCAGTGAAGCGCATAGGGGACTTGCAGGCGTTTTCAGTAAGCGCGTCGTGTATGGAGTTTGGGCCTAATGACTCGAAGGTCATTCTCAAACCTAAGCACGGGTATGTCCCGAAATCCCTCAATACACCGTTTAGGGCCCAGGTAATTTCCCTGTCCGCCCTTCCGGTTCTCAGTGAGGAGGAGGACGCGAGTCTCCTTTGCCCCGTCAGGGCATTGAGAGCTTATGTGTCACGCTCGTCTGTTTTCAGACAGACGGAGCAGCTTTTCGTTTTGTTTGGCGGGCGTTCCAAGGGACTTGCCGCCTCAAAACAGAGCCTATCCAGATGGATAATGGATGCCATTGCGCTGGCTTACTCTGCAAAGGGCCTACAGTGCCCCTTGGGTGTCAGAGCGCACTCCACGAGAGGCGTGGCCTCTTCGTGGGCTTGGTCGAGCGGGGTTTCCCTGCAAGATATCTGTACGGCCGCGGGCTGGGCCTCGCCGTCTACATTTATAAAATACTATAACCTGGAGGTACCCGCCTTACAAGCTAAGCTTTTGGCGGTCTAAAATTCAGTGCTATCTGCCCCGCTGTGCGGCCCAGATGCTGAGTTTACTGCAGCCCCATGAGTGTTGACACACGTATGGCCACCCAGATTAGGCTGAAAGCTTTCACCCTGGCTGCGCGTTTTATTGTCATATGATAGCCCCGCTGGGTGCTTTTTTATAGGGAATGACGCTTCCAGCCTCTCTTCCTCCACTCTATGTGAGTTTATGGTGATTATGCACTACATGAGCCCTGTGCTTCGGCCCTTGGGACTTTGGTGTTGGATCCCTGTACGCACGGCGTGTTGCATTGTGTTCCCCTAGCGTAAAGCTATTACGCAGTACGAGAGATACTCTCGTAAGAGAACGTACTCGGTTACTAACGTAACCTCGGTTCTCTCTAGAGAGGGAACGAGTACTGCGTATCTTGCCGTGCTTGGAATACGCTCTGGTTCGCTTCAGCGATAAAAACCAGCTTGTACCAGCCTAACGAGCATATTTATAGGGTGAGACCACGCCCTTTCTGGCGGGACGTGACGATATGGGCGCGAATTGCCCCCATTGGTCATTACGTCACGCAGAGTCTCTCTCGATAGGCTGCTGCATTTGCCGCAAGAGCAACCAATAGGCGCGCGAGCTGTTTCGCCTATGTCTGCTTGCTGCTGCAAAGCGTTTTACATTAATAAAAAATTAAGGATAATTTTTGGCTTCAATATCTCGTGGAAAAGAGTTTTTCCCCTAGCGTAAAGCTATTACGCAGTACTCGTTCCCTCTCTAGAGAGAACCGAGGTTACGTTAGTAACCGAGTACGTTTTATTTTTTATTTGTACAGATCCAATTTCACAACTTTGACCAATCTCTATTTAAGTACTTAATAATAGCAAATTTACAGTCACTTTCTGCTAATTAACTAAATGTTTGAGTACAGAATACCTGCACATTTACAGTATTAGTAACTGAACAAACACTGAACATCAAGATAAGTGATTAATTTGGAAATAGAAGCTTAGTATATCGAACATGTAAAATTATCCACATTAAAAGGCAATTGCTGTATACCTTTATAGTCTAATATAACTTTTTTTAAACATTTACAATTACATTTAATCCAAAGTGATTTACCAATTAAGATAACGATAGAAGCAACAAGTGCAGTGACAAGTCCCAGTTAGTCTAGCACAGTACACATAGCAAGTTTTTTAACTTTTTTAACAAAGATTTAGTATTATTGGGGTAAGTGTTTATGAAAAAGGTGGATCTTTAGCAGTTTCTTGAAAATGTGTTTTGTTGCGCCAGTCATTCCACCAGCAGGAAACAGTCCAGGTAAAGGTCAGTGAAGAAAGTGTTTTTGTGTCTTTTTGGGATGATGGCACCACAAGGTGAATCAGTTGCAGAGGTTTGACTGATGCTGGAAGGCCTGTCCAGAGAGAATTACAATATCCAGTCTGGATAGAGCAAGAGCTTAGACCAGGAGTTGTGGAGCTCCGATAGGAAGGGCCTGATCCTCCTAATGGTGTAAGGCAAATCAGCAGGATCACAGCAAGTATGGTTTGACTGAAACCATAAGCAGTTCTGTCTTGGCAAGGTTGAGTTGAAGGTGAAGGTCATTCATCCAGCAAGAATGTTCCATCAGCTAGGCCGAGATGCGAGCAGCAACCGTCAGATCATCTGGCTGGAATGAAAGGTAGAGATGTGTGTCATTAAGATAGCAGTGATAGGAAAAGCCATGTTTCTAAATCTAAACAACAGAGCCTAGTTACAAAAAAAACAATAGATGGGTGGAATCTAACACAATCATGGTCTTACTGTAGCAAAACCAAAACTTGTGCACACTTTTAGTGCAATCACATGAAATCAGAAGACTCGTCATTACTATTTTTTTTAAAGTTAATTCTTCCCATACCTTGTTTGCCATGATCATCTGCATTCCACAGGACCTGAAATCACAAAAAAATAAGTTATTTTAAAACTCAGTATTACATTTACACATGTCAGAATGTGTTGCATTGGGGCAGTGCAAAAACTCAACTAACTATGATCTGGAAGCTGAGCAGGAAAGGTTACCAGTATGTTTTGAGCTAATTTTAGCTAACGTTATATATAAATTAAAAATGAATATGATTTACCGTGACCTAGCTGCATCAGTTACACATAGGGGTTCATTATGTTATATTCATACTCTAGTCTTCGCTGTATTATTAACAAGTAACGTTAACGTTACAGAACTGAATTCGATTTCTTAACATTCTTGATAGAGTTAACTTACGTTAGTCACGTTAACCATTTCAAAATTAGCCATGGTTTAACTAACGTTACTAAGAAAACAAACAAACAAAAAAGGTAACTGTTAGGTCCATTTTTAGTAAAACTGTGGTTATTAAATTGGTAATAAATCTGCCAAAAACGTGGTTACTACAATTTTACTATAATAACATCAAGGATGTTTTTTTAAGACAAGAGTTTCAGCTTCCAGACAGTGTTTCAAAATATCCCGCCGTTTAAAAGATTGATTGACTGACTATCATCATAACGAAGATTTTATACAAAATTGGACGGACTTTGATAACAAGTCTACTAAAGCTTGGTTTAGGTCTTTAGAGATATTCAACTGATCTTTCTTAAAACAGATGGCAAATTGAAAGGCATGCAGCCGTGTTTTGCCCTCCAGCTCTCGGCAACAGTTATGACTGAACATTTATGAATGCTAACGTTACCTTGGAAACTGTCCATTAACACAAATGTAATATAAAATATCGTTTACATATTATGGTATAAGACTCTTACCTCAGCTGGTGATCGGTTGCTTGGCATGATGATGTCCGCTGTGACGATCCAGGCTCACTGAAAAAGGGCGCGTTATTTGCGAACAGACTGACTGACACCCGGACTGTAACGTTAACATAACTCATGTGTTCAGTGCTCCTGCTTACGGCTGCTCCTGACGAATACGATTATAGCTTTGAACCACTGTGATCGCAAACAATCCACTTCACTTCACATAACCGTAGACTAAATTCAAATCTCCCGCTTGCCTTTGACACAGGTCCAAACAGCTAACCGTTGTGGTGGGCGGAACTAAGCAACGGAAAAGTATTGGCGGATAATTTGAATCTGCGTCATTGCGCGCGCGCGCGCGCGCGAGCACACACAGTCGCACGCACACAACGCAGATTTGGAAAAATATTCATAAAACACATAACATGAAATTAGGGGAGAATAATACAAATGATTATCAAAATGAGCACATTTGCAAGACAAGATTAAAATACGGTCTGAAAGATTTGCAAGACTTTATTGCTATACGACTATAAAGATTTTATATTTGCAAGACAACATTTAAAAGACTGTTTGTATACCTACTGTATACAAATACAATTATTTAACCTTAAAACTCACTTTGACACCCACATGCTTCATGATCTTCAAGGACAACATGGTAAATGACTGCTGATTTCTGCAGTTATACCTTATTTTCTTTGTTTTCTAATTTCAAAGAAATAATCTGTAAAATATTACTGAATATTTAATGTAAAATTAGACATAACCCTGTAAAAATACAGACAATTTCCTTAAAAAAAACGGTAAAATTGATGTAAAACCCAAATACAAACAATTACCTGTAAATATAATAGTGGACCTTTAAATTACAGCAAAAATCTGTAAATTAACAGGTATTCACTGTATAATGAAAAAACGGCAAAATTCTGTAAAAAAATACAGGGCGTTACCTGTAAATTAACTTTTTTTTTTTACAGTGATGTTCAGTCTTTAAAAAATATTTTAATGGGGTATTTTAATGATACAATAAGGTATATTGGTATATGTCACTCACTTGTTTTCATTTACTCCAAGTAAACCATATTAGTGGACTAAAGTAGTGAATACGGGTACAGGGGGCGATTTCAGACACAGCCTGAAAAGAGAGGTGCATGCTGCATTAACTATTCCCTACTTTAGTCCACTTATATAATTTACTTGAAGAAGTGAATGAAAACAAGTGAGTGAATTCGACACTGAGTGCGCATTAAGGGCTGCCACTTTTGCATAGTTTGAGCTTGCTGTTTGAAAAATCAATTAACACTTATCTAACTGGCTGCTCCAGTGTATTTCCATCGAAACCTGCCAGGGAAACCATGCATACATCTTAATTAAACAATTTAATAATCAATTAAAAATGAATGTATACCTGTGATATTATGCTGTGCCCACACTGGACCAAAGGTTTAGAAAATGAATGGATATATGATTCAGCTGCTGGTGCCATTTTCTGTCGAGACATTTGATGAAAACCAAATTATACATTGAGTGTACCTCAGTTGTACACTCGTTATTGCGGTTCATTATGGTATTGAATGAGTGCACTCGATAATGTCCACTATGGTTTCGGACACCACTACAAATGGCTGTCCCCTCAATTAGTGCCCTATTTAAGGGTAGGCCTATAGGGGGGCGATTTCGGCGACGGGCACAGTCCCAGTCTGTCAGTTTCTGTCTCTATGAGGCCCCACCTTCTAAAAAGCGCATTGTGCTCAGATTGTTCGGCTAGACCAATGTGTTGTGATTGGTCAACCGCTTTGATCGTGTTTCGCGAATGTCACACCCCTTACCATAACTGTGAGTTTCAACACAATACTAAAGTAAGTCAACTAGTCCTCGCCGTAGACGGGATTTGTTCAAATGAGGAATATTGTGGCATGTATGTTCCCAGAATAAAACTTAAGACTAGTGGAGGCGTTTCAGGGAGTTTAGAAGTAGTGCTTACTGATATAGAAAAGAACTCCCTTTGGAGTGGGCTTTGTGCTTTGCAACTTTGGAGACCTTTTTCATTCGCAAACAGCAAGAATACATGCTAAAGAAAGTTGGAAATGAAAAAAATAAAACATAAGGACTCCTTAAAAATAGGGTAGTCTATGTAATATGTAATCATTTTTTTTCTGCTTCTGAAATTACATCAATTCTCAACTGACTTCACAAATCCATCTTTCTCATCCGTCCATCCACATGGACCCATTTTATATGCAATGACCACATTATAAAAAGTCATTTTCATAGCTATTTCCTCTTGAATTGGAATCTCTTTCTCCCCCCCCCACCCAAAATGTAAACTTTTGCTCGCATAACCCAATGTAGTCAGGTTTATTTAGTTATATTACATTATATTTTTGACTTGAGTTAATTGGGGTGTTATAGAACAGTACATTTCCTACATTTCCAACATCCTACATTTTTTTCTCATTCAATATCATGTTTTATTCTGAAAGGTGTCAGCTTATGAAAGCAAAACAGGTTGCAAACATCATTTCACTCATTATATCAAACCTTTTCTAAGACATTTTTTTATATATATATATAAAGGCTGTTTTTTTTTTCTTCGTCTGGGGAAAAATAGCTAAAAAAAAAATGAGGTTTTGGGTTATGTTGCTTGAAGTTGAACCATGTTATTACTAGCACACACCTCTATTTTTGTTATTGTATCATGATTTTAGGTTCTGGACCATTTAAATATGAAAATCTTGGCAGGCCAAAACATTAACCAATAAGTTACCATTCTTCTTTATGTAGGGTGAATTTAAAGAAAATTTAAACTTAGATCATTAGCTATGTGTAACTGGTGTGTAGCGGGCAGAAGAAGACTCAAAGTCAAAAGGCTCCAAATCAGACAGTTTTACTAATATAAATCACAGGTACAAACAGGCAGGCAGGATGACGGGCAGGATAACACACACATTGAATACAACTAACAACCGACAAGGACAGACTGAACAGGAAAGAACTAAATACAGACACTAATGAACAGAAACCAGGTGACACAAATGAAGGTGATTAACTACGCACATGTGACAACGATGATGACAGGCAGATGCAAAAAACATGAGGGATGCTGGGAAGTGTAGTGAAGAGGCGGAGACAAGATGGCAAAAGCCTAGAGAAAATGTTAGGAGATCTTGGCTCTCAGTGCTGGCGGCCAGGGCGGAGACGACGGAGGGAGGAGCCATGGAGGGGGCAGGGGAGAAGACTCCAGGGGGGCGACTGACGGGGGCGGAGCAGGTGGGAGAGGAGACCAGGGTGGAGCCGTAGAGCAGACGAGACCGGGTGATGCTGAGGGACTGGAGGGACATGGCGACACCGAAGGCTCAGGCGACTGAAGTGTAGACAGGGACACAGAAGGACATGGTGGAGACACAGGGAGTGAGGACCAAAGGGGAACTGAGGGGAGTGAGGAGTACAACAGAGCCGGGGGGACGAAGGGACGAGGCGTAGCCAGAGGAGAGGAGTCCAGAGGTGAGGGAAGGCCGACGAGGGACAAAAGTGAATCCGGGGGGACGAGGGAGCCTGGTGGAACTGAGGGACTGAGGGGCCATGGTGGAGCTGAGGGAGGTAAGAGCCAAGGTGGAACAGATGGGATGAAGGGCCGAGGTAGAGTCCTGGTTGAGGAGGTTGGAGGCGGAGACCGGGGATCCACCGACCCTGAAGGCGTTGGTGGCAGGCAGATCCTCGGTGACTCCACCTCCTCAAGGGTGGATACAGGAGCAGAGGGGCTGCCAGGCAGTGGTGGAGGAAAGGTAGAGAGGCAGATGGGAGGAGGTGGGAGAGGGAGGCTGGGTGGGAATTCAGGCTCTGGGCTGGACGGAATCAGCGGTGAATAAGTCTCTGGGCTGGACGGAATCAGCGGGGAATAAGTCTCTGGACTGGACGGAACCAGCGGTGAGGTGGGAGAGGGCTGGATGGGACCATCGGTGAAGGCTCGGCAGGGCTGGACAGGATCAGCGCTGAAGGCTCGGCAGGGCTGGACGGGACCAGCGGTGAAGGCTCGACAGGGCTGGACGGGACCAGCGGTGAAGGCTCGGCAGGGCTGGACGGGACCAGCGGCGAAGGCTCTGTGCTGGACGGGACCAGCGGTGAAGGCTCTGCAATCTTGGTTGGCGACAAGGGCTCGGGCAAGACGTGGAGATCAAGGTCAAGACTGCCAAGAAGATCCGGCATGGCATGGTGATCAGGCATGACGTGACGATCTGTTAGGGCTGGCTGTGTCCCGAATCGAGGCCCGACACTCTCCAGACACCGGATGACGGTCGCTCTCCAGTCCAGTCCGGTGGTGTCTGGGAGGTCTATACACTGGTTGAAAGTGGCCCCGATCCAGAACAAAGTACACAGTCTCTCATCGTTGAGGTCGCTGTGGGCAGCAAGACGGCAAAAGCCTAGAAAAAATGTTCAACGCATTTTCATCCTTTGGCGTCATATAGGTGACGCCATATGACATTTCGTCGAAATCTTATGCACATGGCATCCTTTAGCGTCAATATAACACGCACTGTTATGGGTAGGTTTAGGTCTGGGGTAGGGTACGGTTATGACGCCTTTGGGATCTCATATTCACGCTAAACGATGCCATGTGCGTTGGATTTAGACAAGCGTCACCTGTATGACGCCTTGGGTTCTGCGTCTCATATTGATGCTAAAGGATGCCATGTGCGTAAGATTTCAACGAAATGTCCAAAGCATCACATGTATGACGCCAAAGGATGAGAACGGGCTGAAATGTTAGGAGATCTTGGCTCTCCTGGGCCAGGACGATAATTTTCACCCCGTCATCCATTTAGAGCGGTCGGTTGTTCTGTAACGGGTGTGTAGCGGGCAGAAGAAGACTCAAAGTCAAAAGGCTCCAAATCAGACAGTTTTACTAATATAAATCACAGGTACAAACAGGCAGGTAGGATGACGGGCAGGATAACACACACGTTCAATACAACTAACAACCGACAAGGACAGACTGAACAGGAAGGAACTAAATACAGACACTAAAGAATAGAAACCAGGTGACACAAATGAAGGTGATTAACTACGCACAGGTGACAACGATGATGACAGGCAGATGCGAAAACATGAGGGATGCTGGGAAGTGTAGTGAAGAGGCGGAGACAAGACAGACTGTGACACTATGTTACATCCAATTGTATGCCCATTTTGGGATTGTGCTTTATTCACAAATGTTTTATGCAATATTCCAATTTTGCGCGTAAGTTAGGGGGCTTTCACACTGGCAGTTTAGTTCGGAACGGGGCACGGTTCGCATGAAAAATCGCTAATGTGAACGCTGTCATGGGACCCGGGTGCGCACTGGGGTACCGAACCCGAGACTACCTGGAGGAGGTGGTCTGAGTTCGGTTGCTCCCGAACCGTGCCGCGGTTCGCGTGAATGTGAAAGCAGCACGGACTCGGGTGCGCACTTGTTCAGGAAGTAAAGTGACCTGCGCATGCGTTTTAGCTTATTGTGATGTATTCAGTTAAATAAAACACTTGTAAGGGATGATAGTATGTTGATGATTTACCTTGGATGCGAGCGAGAGTGAGCCTGCAGTGTATTCGTGCATTGCACGTGAAATCAGGGCACCAAATTTGGAAATCCTCTGTCTCCTCAAAAGAGTCCGTTTGCAAGCAGCAGAAGGCCACCTTATGTGACACACGCACAGTAAACCTGCATTGTTCACTCAACTGTGCATAATAGCAGCGAATTAATAAAATACACAATATTGACCTGCGTTCTGTTTTCTATCATGCGCCGTGCACGTTTGCGATGACGTAATATGCACGCAAACGCACCAGGGTTCGATAGAATCAAGTTGGGTGTGAAACCAGACCAACGCTGCGGGGGGCGCCAGGAACAAATGCGCTCGGCCTCGGACCGCAGCAAACGAGCCCAGTGTAAAAGCCCCCTTAAATTTGCAACGTTGGATGGAAACAAAGCTATTGAGATTAATGGCAAAATGTGAACCATTTTTTTTTTTTTTTTACAATCCAATCTCCAATAGTAATAGCAAAAACCTTTCAAGCATTTTTAAAGACATTCTCAAAGCATGGTATTGAAATTCAAGCATTAAGTTGATAATTGTGCTATTATAATGAAATGAACAGGTCAAAACAATTGGCAGGAAGAGCCTGGTGATTAGGTGTTTAAATAATTATTCGTTTTCATTAACATCTGACTTCTTTTCATTTTTGAGCTGTGAATGAAAATGGTTATCAATAAAGTTCATAAAGAGAGAAGTTTTAACTTGTGTGAACTTTTGCGAACAGGTTTGGAGCAGCCCTAATTCATCATTTGTTCTTTTGAGGAGAAACAAGTTGTTTCAAAGGGCTGTTCTCCAAGCTGAATGAACCAATCAGAAATTTGATTTGATATAGAATGTTGCACGGGGTCTGATAGAAATGGCACAAAGGCGTGAATCAATACTGAAATAAACGGAGAGAGATTTATTCTGCTTTTATTACTCAGGCTTCTGAATCACACTTTGTTCCACTTATCTAAGTGTTCACATGTCTCTTTGATCTCCTTCTCTCTCTCTTTTTCTCTTTCTGCTCCTCTCTCGGAGCGGCAAGAGATGTGAGTAAATTTAGCTAGGGTATGCAGCATACCTGCTCTTCAGATTGATTTAAAACCATAAGGGCTCGTCAAGTATTGCAGCTTAATAATGCAGATAATTCAACAGGGACTGCAGGTCTAGAGACTGTTGCTTTTAAATGGGCTACTTAAAACAGCATTTTATGAATAACAAATCCTCCAAATAATAAGCCTCCATCCCCTGTTATTCCTTCTTTAAACCCCAAAGGTACATGTAAAATAACAGAGCTATTTTCAAGTCAAAGTGTTCTAGACATTGCATGCACTAACAACCACCCTTGTATAACCTCTAAGATCCCTTGTTTAATAAAAGAAAGCGAGCGAGAGAGAGAGAGAGAGAGAGAGAGAGAGAGAGAGAGAGAGAGAGAGAGAGAGAGAGAGAGAGAGAGAGAGAGAGAGAGAGAGAGAGAGAGAGAGAGAGAGAGAGAGAGAGAGAGAGATGGACACACAATAGCGAAGTTGAAAGAGTGGGAAAGAAAAATGAAAAGAACGAACGGCACAGAGGTTTTGTCTTTAGTATTGGTAATTAAAAACAGGGGGTAATGAACCAGCATCACACCAGAACCACAGATTAAGTCATTTACCGTCAGGTTATGAGGCCCCAGTGTTCAACGGCTACTTCCATGGAGTTCAGGTTGATAATAAACACATACAAACCATAAAAGAGTTCATGTAGCCGTCCATAACTCAATCACGGCAGTAATGCGAGACAAGCAAACTCATTACAGTAGCCCTCAGTGAGATCCTTTGGTGGAAGTGGGTCGAGATGGATGGCTAAGTTATCAGACCAGGAAATGCAGGGTTAGACATCACCATAAAAGGGATAGTTCAGCCAAAAATGAAAATTCTCTCATTGTTTCTAAACCGTCATAAGGTTTCAAACCTGTATGTTGTGTACTGTAACACGGTAAGAGAAGATAAGCAGAATATGCTAAGAGGTAAAATAGTAACAGTAAAAAACTCTAACAGGCCATGTTATGTCATGTAAAATACTGTTAAATGAACAGTATATGTTACATATTATGCTGCTTATGTTTATTGCATTATTTTAGTGTCATGTGTTACTATTATGGTGTTTTGTATTTGTGTGTACGACACATTTTATATGTATAATTTTTTACCTTAGCTAGAAAACCTAAAATGTTGCTACCTTATTTAATTTGTTTACGGTAAAGTTCTGGCAACCAGAGCTGCCGTTTTTTTCGGTGCATGTTTATTATTATTATTATGTTTTGATGTTTTGACCTTATAATGTTTTAATAAAAACATCATTACAAAATCTTCCGGGAAAACATCAGACTTTTCTATTCATTTCGTCCACATAAACCCCACCTCTTTCATACAATCGACTGCACGCTCAAATTCTGCCTCCATCCAAACAAAAATAGGTGTATTGAACCAAGCCCCTTCCCTTTCTTTTCTTTTTCGATTATCCATTTCACTTGGATGTATGTCACAATATATAAGAAATTATCTATCTGAAAATCCTGCTTGAGCGCCGTGGTCACCATTCACTTTCTTTGTATATGGAAATAGCAGCTTGGACATAATACTAAAAATGTCTCCTTTCATATTACACAGAAGAAAGAAAGTCAAACCGGTTTGACATGAGAGTAAGTAAATGAAAAACGAATTTTCTTTTCCAGGTGGCCTATTCCTTCAGTACCTAATTTCTCTGTTCATCAGAAAGAAATATGTCATGAGGGGCATCCCCCCCCTCCCTCCCTCCCTCCCTCCCTCCCTCCCTCCCTCCCTCATGTGAGTGTCTCTATCATTGGTGCATGATGAAAGACAAATGAAGGTTTGATCATCATTATTCAAAATCTCCTTTCACTTCCTCACAGAAGCCCCCAACCCTTCATCAACCCCCCAGTGCAATAACCCTCCAGGAGCCCTTGATCCCTACGGATAGAAATCATAAGGGCAATTTCAGTTACAGCAGATCATAATTCAATTCCCACTCATCTGGCATGATGCAGAGGTCAATGCATTCAATTAGGCGATGACAAAAATTGCAGTCACTCAGGAGGACAAGTCACATACCTCGGGAAATATAACAGCAACAACATCAACAGGTCAGTCGACCAAACTAACGGCTAGATCTGCAGAGTTCTGCACCAGCTGGGATGAACACATACGAGACAATACTGGGTTCATTCAAACGTAATTGAAAAACATGTAAATGAGTTTGTGAAATAACTGCTGTTAGTAGGCGTGATGCGAACAAGGTCTTGTTTGGCTCATGCACAGCAGTTTGGCGTGTGTGGGAATTATCTCACTTGAATGAATTGAATGCAGATGCTCTCAGTCAGAGAAATGTGGATGGACACAAATTCTGCCATAGTACTGTAACACTAAAGTATATGGGTATAAATTGCTACAGTCAAGGTGGTGGTAGCAAGCTTGGTAGTAATTAACTTTAGATGGGCCACTGCTTTATACCAGTGATATCAAATCAAATACTAAATCAAACATATTCTCCATAAGCACAATTATCCATAAGTGTAAGCATTTTGATAATATAGTTGAATAACTACAGGCAGACTAAATAACATTCAAAGATCTGGATTACATTGTATAATTCTATGACTTATGTGCAGGCCTATATTTTTAATTGAAGAGATATTATAATAACAATTAAATTATGAATTAAGATTGAATGATTCCACTCAAAGAGCCTAGAAGTTATGATGAATAAAGAATGGAAATTCTTAAAACGTCTGATATAGAATTATTAAATAATACAAAATGAAGACATCTTGTAAAATGTATATATATATATATATATATATATATATATATATATATATATATACACTCACCTAAGGAATTATTAGGAACACCTGTTCAATTTCTCATTAATGCAATTATCTAATCAACCAATCACATGGCAGTTGCTTCAATGCATTTAGGGGTGTGGTCCTGGTCAAGACAATCTCCTGAACTCCAAACTGAATGTCAGAATGGGAAAGAAAGGTGATTTAAGCAATTTTGAGCGTGGCATGGTTGTTGGTGCCAGACGGGCCGGTCTGAGTATTTCACAATCTGCTCAGTTACTGGGATTTTCACGCACAACCATTTCTAGGGTTTACAAAGAATGATGTGTCCAGTATGCGGCAGTCCTGTGGGCGAAAATGCCTTGTTGATGCTAGAGGTCAGAGGAGAATGGGCAGACTGATTCAAGCTGATAGAAGAGCAACTTTGACTGAAATAACCACTCGTTACAACCGAGGTATGCAGCAAAGCATTTGTGAAGCCACAACACGCACAACCTTGAGGCAGATGGGCTACAACAGACCCCACCGGGTACCACTAATCTCCACTACAAATAGGAAAAAGAGGCTACAATTTGCAAGAGCTCACCAAAATTGGACAGTTGAAGACTGGAAATATGTTGCCTGGTCTGATGAGTCTCGATTTCTGTTGAGACATTCAGATTGTAGAGTCAGAATTTGGCGTGAACAGAATGAGAACATGGATCCATCATGCCTTGCACCACAGTGCAGGCTGCTGGTGGTGGTGTAATGATGTGGGGGATGTTTTCTTGGCACACTTTAGGCCCCTTAATGTCAATTGGGTATCGTTTAAATGCCACGGCTTACCTGAACATTGTTGCTGACCATGTCCATCCCTTTATGGCCACCATGTACCCATCCTCTGATGGCTACTTCCAGCAGGATAATGCACCATGTCACAAAGCTCGAATCATTTCAAATTGGTTTCTTGAACATGACAATGAGTTCACTGTACTAAAATGGCCCCCACAGTCACCAGATCTCAACCCAATAGAGCATCTTTGGGATGTGGTGGAACGGGAGCTTAGTGCCCTGGATGTGCATCCCACAAATCTCCATCAACTGCAAGATGCTATCCAATCAATATGGGCCAACATTTCTAAAGAATGCTTTCAGCACCTTGTTGAATCAATGCCATGTAGAATTAAGGCAGTTCTGAAGGCGAAAGGGGGTCAAACACAGTATTAGTATGGTGTTCCTAATAATCCTTTAGGTGAGTGTACACACACACACATATATATATAGGGAGTATATATATATATATATATATGTGTGTGTTCTATATAATCTTACCACAACTTTCATACTATTTATATGAATAAATGTGAATTAACTTACTTTTATATTAAAGAGATGATTGTTTTGCATATAAAAGTGCAAATACATCTGTAACGAGAGTGAGAGTGCCCGGGATAACCATCAGAGGGCACTCCAACCCGGACAATCACCACACATCCACAAACTACATTTCCCATAATCCTTATAAGACTAATCAGCCATGATCACATCCACCTGTATGTCATTACTTTGTTTAGCTCACCCCATATAAGCCTGGTTTTCACATTCATTCCTGGCGAAGTCTTGTTTAGTGTCTTTACTGCAATTACGAGCATTCTCTCTGTTCTTCCTGTGTTCTTTGCCTGTTTCTTGGATTCCCCTTTTTACTTGTGTCCCCTGCCTTTTTGTTTGTTTGTTTGTTTGGACTGCTTACTTTGTGTTTATGACCTCTTGCCTGTTATCTGGATTACGTCTTTAGATTACCCTTTCAAATAAATACTGCATTTGGATCCTCAACCTTTGCGTCTCAGAGCAGTACGTGACAACATTATACTAAAGTTATTTATATCACAAATGTCATTATAGAAGAAGAAGGTGAGGACAACAAAAGGCTGCATGGAAACTTAAAAATGCTGTCTTCAGTGGATGGATTCCTTCGCTGTTTTTGACCAACGTTTTCAACTTTTGATGTCATTTCTAATGAGAAATTATTATATTAATTACATTTTTGCATGTCACTGAAGCTCTCTCTATTTTGTTGTAGATCATTAAACCGTTATGCTGCTTCAGAAGCCTGTCCGAAATCAGTTTCATGAGGTACCTTCTTGTGCAAACGCTTTATACAAAGTCATTGCCTGATATGGCAGCGAGGCAACAAGTCAGCTGCTGCACACTGCCAACATGTTTGTGATCATTGCAGTTGCCATGATGATGACAAGATCACACAGGCCACAAAAATGGCTCGAGGGCCATTACTGTATTCTGTACTCATTATCAGCAGGTAGGAGTGATATTCAGTCTTGATTACACAAGTCATTAACATCACTTTCTTCTGAGCTTCAATAATTAAGTAGCTGTGGTTACACATGCAGATCAGGAGAAAAAGCAGGGCAAGCCAAAAAAAAAAAAAATGGCAAAGCAGTATCGTCTATTTATACAATCCCCATGTCAGGACTGTGGTGGGGATGATCAAAGGCTATACATAATCCAACAGAGGTTTGAAACCGCACCATTTCTAAAGACAGAGCAGTCATCGAGTTCGCTGAGCTCTTAAGTTTTAGCTTCTCACTTTTTTTTTGTCAAGAACAAAAGCAAGAGAGTGCTGATTTAAATAAGTCAGTCTGTAGCATATGGCAGAGTCATGCTGGGCACATGAAACACTGTCTGGTGTTGAGCTTCTGATCTTTCAACCTGAGGCTAAGATCTTCTAATGGACCAAAAACTTCTGAGGATTCTACGATGTCATTAGATTAATTTCTTCTTCTGTGAGAATTTAAAGTGATAATAGTGTTTTTAGATCAAGTAATTATCTGCTAATCAAAAAAAAATAAAAAATCTAAACACTATACACATCGAACACATCTCTAAAACACATGCCAAGTCTTATAAATGTATATAAAATATATAAAAATACATAATTAAATAAAAAGGAGTGTTTAAGAAATAATGTGTCACGAGTCTATGAAGGAGGACTCAAATGCAGAACGAGTGTTAACAGGTTTATTGACAAACAGTAGACAAGATGTGGTGGGCGAGGTGAACAGTCCAGACAAAAGGCAGGGATGAGACACAAAGACAGCCGTTGCAGCAAAACTTGCAGAGCCGCAGCTGTAGCTAGCACAAGAAGACTGTAGGCTGGAGAGTAGTGTTTGCAGAGCAGAAAGAGACCTGAGAGTACTAGCAATAGCCAGACAGGAACCTCCAAGGACAACAGCAAGGCACTCAGGGATCTCAGGCTAAGCACCAGGCTTGCACCAAAGCACAGAGTGCAAGCAGCCAGGGACGCTCTGCTAGCAGGACTGGAACTAGAGACTCAGAAGACAAGACAGACAGGACCAATGGCAGAACTAAAGCACTAACAAACTTCTACAAATAAAACACAATAGACTTAGGTAACAAGAAACTAGCTAAGTAGCACAGATTTAAACAGTAGCACAACATTCAACGAACTGGCAACACATGAGGGAAAGAGCACACACATAAAGGGAGTTAACAAGAGTAACAGGTGAGAACACTTAGACAAGGAACAGGTGAACACTCACGTAAACGAGGACTGAAACAAGGGAGCAGAGAACATGAGAAACAGGTGACAACACTCAGACAAACGAGGACTCAACTAGACAAGAGGGCGTGGTACAGAGAAACAAGGTGGCAGGAACAGAGGAGCACATGGCCAACACAAACCCAACCATATGTTCAAGCACAACACAAACATAGAGACATGAAACAAAGACAACACAGACAAAGCTGCCAGGGCAAGACCCTGACAGTACCCCCCATCTAATGGACGCCTCCAGGCGTCCAAAACAGGCATAGAAGTCCAAGGAGGCAACAACTGGGGAGGCGGGTGGGGCATAAACATAGAAGTCCCAAACTGACCAGGAAACACAGAGGGAGGGATGGGGGGAATGGGAACTTGATAGGAGGTACTCTTGGACACAGGAACTGGCCTAACTGGTCTGGACTTCCAACTGGGCTTGACAGACTTGGGGGCAAAGACATGACTAGCAGGATTGGTGAAGGTCTTGGAATCAGGTGCGGGGACTGACTCAGGAGCGCCCTCCTGGGCTGCGCTGGCGTGCTCGGGGACTGACTCAGGAGCGCCCTCCTGGGCTGCGCTGGCGTGCACAGGGACTGCACTCTCTGGAGCAACGCTCACCTCAGCGGGCTCAGGGACCGCCTTCACAGCAGCGGGCTCGGGGACCGCCTTCACAGCAGCGGGCTCGGGGACCGCCTTCACAGCAGCGGGCTCGGGGACCGCCTTCACAGCAGCGGGCTCGGGGACCGCCTTCACAGCAGCGGGCTCGGGGACCGCCTTCACAGCAGCGGGCTCGGGGACCGCCTTCACAGCAGCGGGCTCGGGGACCGCCTTCACAGCAGCGGGCTCGGGGACCGCCTTCACAGCAGCGGGCTCGGGGACCGCCTTCACAGCAGCGGGCTCGCATTCTGCAGTCTTGACAGGCTTGGCAGAAATGTCTAGGGACTTGACAAGACTTGTAAGACATTCAGAGAAGGCCTCTGCGGCAATGACAACAGGCAGCTTGGGAATGACCTCTGTGAACATGACAGGACTGGGAGAAATTGTCTCTGAGGGAATGACATTACTAGTCAATGACTTAGAAAATGGTTCTACTGGAATTGATACCTCAGGAACGACTGGACCTGGAGCTTGAGAATGGAGAATTGTAGACTGTTCTGCACAGGCCTTTCTCTTCTTCCTCCTTCGACGGGCTGATACTGTGTGCTGGACAGCCTCTGTAGAATCTACAGCTAACTCAGCCAAACCAGGCAGAATAGCAGTGACCGTCGACTCAGCAGTGACTGAAACAGACCTAGCAGACTCAGAGGTAACAGGAACACTCTGGGTTGTTACTGGGAAAACAGAGGTTAAGTCGGCAGACTCAGAGATGGCTGGAACTGACGTAATGGTCTGAGGGAAGACAGCGGTTGATTTGACTGTCTTGAATAACAGATATTGACTCAGTTCTTAAAGTGACTGGGACTGACCTGGATGTCTGAGAGATGGTGATAGGTTTGACTGACTCTGGGGTAGCTGTGGTGGACTGAACTGTCCTATTCCGTCTGAATCTTAGTTTCTTAGTGGAAGCCAGAGGAGGATCATAAATGTGACGAGACAGGCGAGGAAGGGCAGGGTGGTTGTTGAAAGCAGATTCCGGTGGACTTGGCGGCATTCCCCACTTACTGCGATTACCAAGGTACCTAGAGAAACCCCAGAAATCCAGAATACGGAGAGAATCCATCTCCCATGCAGGCAAGGGGTCATCCAGGCAGGAGTTAAAAATGTCCTTGAGAGCAGCATCATTATAATCTAGCCCCACAGACATGGTCCAAAAGAATTGGGCAAAACCCCCCACCTCAAAGCCATCCTGGCGAAGAGCAGTGAGACCACGATGACGAGACATTCTCTCCTGGATGTTAGCAGGTGGCAGGATCTTGATGCTCATTCTGCTGAGTCCTGAACTGGCCAGTTCGTTCTGTCACGAGTCTATGAAGGAGGACTCAAATGCAGAACGAGTGTTAACAGGTTTATTGACAAACAGTAGACAAGATGTGGTGGGCGAGGTGAACAGTCCAGACAAAAGGCAGGGATGAGACACAAAGACAGCCGTTGCAGCAAAACTTGCAGAGCCGCAGCTGTAGCTAGCACAAGAAGACTGTAGGCTGGAGAGTAGTGTTTGCAGAGCAGAAAGAGACCTGAGAGTACTAGCAATAGCCAGACAGGAACCTCCAAGGACAACAGCAAGGCACTCAGGGATCTCAGGCTAAGCACCAGGCTTGCACCAAAGCACAGAGTGCAAGCAGCCAGGGACGCTCTGCTAGCAGGACTGGAACTAGAGACTCAGAAGACAAGACAGACAGGACCAATGGCAGAACTAAAGCACTAACAAACTTCTACAAATAAAACACAATAGACTTAGGTAACAAGAAACTAGCTAAGTAGCACAGATTTAAACAGTAGCACAACATTCAACGAACTGGCAACACATGAGGGAAAGAGCACACACATAAAGGGAGTTAACAAGAGTAACAGGTGAGAACACTTAGACAAGGAACAGGTGAACACTCACGTAAACGAGGACTGAAACAAGGGAGCAGAGAACATGAGGAACAGGTGACAACACTCAGACAAACGAGGACTCAACTAGACAAGAGGGCGTGGTACAGAGAAACAAGGTGGCAGGAACAGAGGAGCACATGGCCAACACAAACCCAACCATATGTTCAAGCACAACACAAACATAGAGACGTGAAACAAAGACAACACAGACAAAGCTGCCAGGGCAAGACCCTGACATAATGAAGCAATAACACATGTAGTGTATCTGGACTGTGTCAGTTTGGACTCATTCAATTCTACATGTGAAAATGCTTTTAACCCTTTGACTCTTATCCGTAACTCTCTCTTCTGGCACCACCGAGTCTGCGTTAAAATTGCCATTGACACCTTTATGGGATGCAAATGTTTACACACAGCCTTGGGTTCGAGCCTCAAAGAGATCAGTATCTCCTCAGAGCAATGCCAGGTGGCCAAGAAAAGCTCACTCCAAAAACGCACACACACAAGACATTTCCTTACATCTGAGTCCAGAAAGTAACAATTCTGGAAAAGGCACAATACATCCTTATATACCAATTTGTTCTGTTTTCATATTAGTATATTATGACTTTCTAGTTGCGTTAGTTGAACTCTAAACGCCTATATTCAAGCTATAGGAATAAATCTCTGTTGGTTTATGTGCCAAACACATCTTTCTTGGTATCGATGTAAACCTCTCGGTTTGTCTTAGCTGAATCTATGTAGTAGATTGTGATAAAATGTATTTTACTATGTTTTACCATCGCTGTAGGGAGACTGACCACGTTTCTGTCACTGCCATAAACTATGCAGATGAGCTGCGGTGACAGGACAAAGAAAACGTTTCCCTCTCGAAATCCTCAAAGGAGATTGGCCGTTCACCCCCAAAAGAGGTGTAAACTCCGGTTTCCTCAAAAGGATGGAACGCCAGTTCCTCATTGTCTTCAGTCCTTTTCACCTTCTTCAAGATCTTCTCTTCTGTCCGTTAGTTTAGTTTTTCTTTTGTTTCCCGTTTCGTATCTACTTTGTTCATTTCCACAGGCTAGTGACATGAACTTAGCCTGAATTATTTTTCTTTGAGTAACTTCACTTCAAGAGACTTTCAAATCCGCCGCTCCTCCGCACACCGGAAGAACCACGGACACACGAGGATGCTCGTGAGCAGCCTTGTTCAGCAACATAAGAGAACCATATATGCAAGTATTCGTGTTATCGAGCTTTAATGCGTTTATGATTCAATTTCTTGGTGTCTCTCTGCCTCAAGGTTCCTGTCTCTGTGATTTTGCCATACTGTTGACCACTTCCTTTTTCTTTCACTTTCATTTTCTTTCATTGTTTGTTGCTAATCGGTTGTATATACATGTATTCCGTGTAAGTCTCGTGCACAATCTCCATTGTTAAAAGTGCTATATAAATGAAGATGACTTGACTTGACTTGACATTTCAAAGTCCCTTTAATGTTGCGATCAAGCTATGAGCTTTACAAAATTGTCAATACTTAAATAGTATTTTTATAGAACAGGAAAGTTAATTTTCATGGCCAGAGAATAACTTCTCTTGAACGTCTATAATAACATTCATGAGGTTTGATGAAGATCGGACGATCAGTTTTGCTGGACAAAGCAGATCATTCAATAACAAATTGACCCCATGCAAGATTATCTTGGAATCGATCTATCCTAGACAATTGACATATTAATATTTAATTATAATTCGTTGTGATTGATTATTGGTATATACAATTGATCTAATTTTCAAATTTTATTGTCCCTGTACCTGTATGGAGAACGGACTATAATTTGTTGTATTCAGTTGTCCAAACAGGCCGTTGGTAACTTTTCCCTTTACGGGTAATTTTATAATTTGTAGGTGATCCCCGATCATGTTTATGATCCTTTATTAAAATTATATTCCCTGTTTCTGAGCTAACATGAGTATTTCCCAACTTCTTAGGTTGTCTATGAAAGCCTGTAGACTGATTTTTATGTGAAGGGATCAGAACGTTTTTTTTGCCATAAAAATCTGAAGGATGTAACGCTTAGACGCGCTCCCGATAGCCTTTCTTTCGTTCAATTTAACACGAAGCAAATGCTTAATCAATGTTCAGGATAATGCCAAAAGAGGCATTCTGTACTGTAATGTCAATGTGTCATACAAAGAAAAGGGATTAATTCAAAGTATAGTCTCACATATAGTCTATAGTCTCAAATATACTTTAGAATCAAACTATTATAATGGAGTAATTTTAATTAACTCATCTGTGGACATGTTACCGGTGAATTGCAGAGCTTGTGCAGACACATCCACATGATCAGATGCTTTCTTAATTGTTGTTTTCTGTGAAAATAAATCTGCATTGTTTCTCCTTTTGATCTTTCTTTAATTTTTTTTTTTACAAAATTCTAACCTTTTATTAAAGGAAAACAATTGAAAGTAGGGGGAAACTAACATTATGAAATAAATGTTTTTCTCCAATGCATGTTGGCCACAATTATTGGCACACTTAGAAATTCTTAAGAGTAAAATATCTCTGATGTATATTCCCATTCATATTTACGTGTTTTTAGCACACCAAGGTGACTAGGACTAGGAGCATGAAATTGTCCTGCCATGACTTCCTGTTCTACAGGAGTATAAATATGAGGAAACACACACGCCAAATAATTGTTGCCAACGTGAACTAGAAAAAAATATTTATTTATATCAAATTTCCCAAAATATTTCATAAACAATCATCGAAGAAGTAGAGGATAAAGTAGAACTTTGTGAATGACAGTTTCACTAAATGGAATTCTGTTCCAATTCTGTGAAAAAATCTGCTGAGCTTTCTCATGGCACAGATTCTGTGTGGGCCTGAGCATAAATTACAGTTTTGTACGGGAGTGACAATAATCAACAATCCAGAAAATGGAAGTCTTGAAAATGGAGCCTAAAAAAACCCCTTCCCACCCCTTATAGAAAGAGAAATGTTAAAAGCAACATTAGAGAGAATGGAATCTGAAAGAATGGTGCATGATAAAGTAATTTGTATTACAATGACAATGTCACGAGGATGAAGATGGAATGTCAGAGATGAAGTAAAAGCATATTTCAATCTCAAAGTACTCAGCAAAACAATACTTCTGAAAACCTTCTGCCCTTGAGCTCGCGTGCTGCTTTCTGATCTGATTTTTAAGTACATTTGTTGCTATAAATGAAAAAGTAAACAGAACGAACACAAAGAGAATTACTTCTTCAACCCAACGACCGAAAACTAGCCACGTACACATGGCAGATAAATTTGGTTGTCAGTTCACCTTTAAACTCCTAATCTTGTTCTGTACACAGTTCAGTAATTTATGGGACTGAAAACGGCATTCTACAACAGAATTAACTCCCGAAAAATGCAGGTAGTGACAACCGCATTTACAAAGGTTATATGCAGTGTATATGGAACTGAACTGAACAACTAGTTGTTAATGACGTATTTATATGCACATCAGATATGGGCATCTTTTCCATGTGTGTGTGTGTGTGTGCGTGTGCGTGTGCGTGTGCGCGTGGTGCAAAATAAATCACAGGGGAAGAAGTAGGCACACAAGCTTTGACACAGTCAGATCTTCCTAAAAAACAACAACAACAAACAAGAACAAGCCCATAATAAATCAAGATAAAGCCAAATGCTTAATATTGAAAACAAGACAAAACATCCCACACCTGCCTAATTTATTAACTCCATAAACTCGATGGATTTAAAGAGTCAAGCTCAAACAAGCTCAAACAAGCCCAAAAACGCTTATAATAAATGGACTTGGCAACAAGTGCGTGCTCTGTTAAGCAGCCTTCCAAACACAAACAAAACACAATGCATCTATGGAATTGCAGAACATTATTGCAGAGCATAATGCGTTTTTGGTCACTGTAATATTAAACTGGTCAAAATAGTGAATTCCAAACATGCAACATGCGAGAACTTTGCTAATTACCACGCTGTCAATCATCACAATTTCGGGAGTGAGTGTTCAGTACACACACGGAACAATAATTTAGGGAATTCAATCCCGTATTTAAATGCGGTTGTCACCCGTGAAACTTTACAGTGTATACATGGCCTATGATGATTAAGTATCTGTGGGATATAAACAGAACAAGATGGCTGACTTGAAAAGTTATCTCCTTTAGATATGTGATAAACTATTATTTTGTTAAATCTCTTAATTCCTGTGCAAAATTGCATCTATTAAAAGACAGTGTTACCAAGGAAACAAAATGTTCCCTAAATTTTTTTTGAAAAAGCTCAAAACATTTATGCTCAATTTTCAATTCACTACTGTATGAATGCCACTAATTTCCATGCCATTCTGACTCGGGGCAGCAGAAGACAAGCAACTGCCAGTGAGATGAATGTTAATCCTAACGGATAACTCTCTCCAGGTATTATATACCTCCTTGGTGTTAACGGGACCCCTGGGGGTTTCAGTTCAGCAATAGATGGATCAGAATCTCCCCCCCACATCAAAAAAGTGTTTGCGAGTATGTATCTTTTTCTAATATGGATAATGATTTTCATTGAAATAAATGGAAATCATCTTCGAAACATTTTTGAAAGAAAGCAACTTTCAAATCCCTTTGGATTCAACCCCCTCAGCATAATCCACGTAAATAAGCTCTTGTGGGGACTGCAATACTCTGAGATAGGCCTGGAAAATAATATTTGATGGATGCATCAATATTTTGTTGACCTTATAATATCTAATCAAATTTTATTTCTGTAGGGAGAAAGAAGATAGAATTGGCATCTGAAATGTCTGAAGTCATAAACTTTAATGATTCATATACCTTCTGCTTATCTGCCTGTTTCTTTTTCCTGAAGATGGGAGAAATCAGGTAGTTAGGCACATTGAAATGTTTGTTCTTCACAGCGAGGATCGCAAAAACTTTAACGGAGAAAAGTCAGCATTTTGGTGGAGAAAAGTCAGCATTTTGGTGGACTAAAGTGAGATTTTATTTTATACTGAATAGTCTTTTTTGTTCACTTTTGCACCTTTGTTCATTTTTGAAAATCCATTGAAGAGGGCATCAGTCAATAAACCTCCATATTTGTATTCGGCAGTCTGTTATTATATGCATACTGTGATTAAATGAGAGAGGCTGATTCCAGGCATGTCCTCAGGACTCCATGATTCATCCAGATGTGAGCTTTATCCGTAAACATGAAGCAGACAGTCAGACAAACATTAGTGACAGTACCCGTCTGATTTTCCCTCTGGGATCACTGATGTTCCTACAGTATAATACAATTAATCATTCTAAATTACAAACTGAATTACATTCTATTACATTAAATAAATGGCGGCAGTTGAATGGCTCTGATGGGGCAGTGTAGCCCTTGGCTAGACACATTGTTTCAGGTGATTGCCTGCCTAATCTGATTTAATATGCCTGAGAGCGCTCATATTAGCTTCCATGCTATTCTGTGCCATTTCGGCAGATGTGCACCAGGAATCATGTTACATTAGACATCAAAGATTCTCTGACTTGAAAGTGCTACGGCCAAGACCATTACAGATGACCCAAATAATCTACTACTGGTAGCTACTGTCATATCACGTTTTGGTTACACTTTATTTTAAGGTGTCTTTGTTACATTGTAATTATACATTTACTGAGTAATATTAAGTAACTACTTACTATAAAGTCTAGGATTAGGGTTTGGTTTAGGGTTAGTTGCATGCAATTGTGCATAATTTACAGTTATTAAATAGTAACTACATGTAACATGAGTAACAATGAAACTAAACTAAAATGTTACCCATGTTTTTTTTTTCTATTGTCTATTACCTTTTTTTCAATGTTCTGTTATTGATAAAATAATAATAATACTAAATATCATTTTAAAACTCAATTACTTAAACAACTAAACTTAAGCAAAGAATTCAGATTAACATCTGGACCTGACATTCCATACAAAAGTTTTGAGTCGGTAAGATTTACTTTAAAAAAAAAAAAATGAATTAATACTTCTATTATGCAAGGGTGCATCAAAACGGATCAAAAGTGACAAAAAAACATCACAACTGTTTTCATCATTGATACTATGAAATGTTATTTCTGAAGGATCATGTGACACTGCAGACTGGAGTAATGATGCTGAAAATTCAGCTTTGCCATCACAGGAATAAATTACATTTTAAAATATATTAAAATAGAAAACAGCTATTTTAAGCTGTTACTGATTTAATGCATAAGAATGTAATTAACTTGACATCATTAAAAAGGTCTACAACTCAAGCTTCAATTTCTGACCTCTGCTTTACTCTTAAAGTTTTTTAATTTTGTTTATATGTCTATGTGGTGTTATCTTTCAGTTCTTTCGGTTATATGTCTAAAATGCTTTAAGACAAACCATGTGCAAATTCATGTCAACACCATTGCTGAGTATTTTCTCCTTAAAACTGCAGTGAACCAAAGACAGTCTAAAAAACGTGATTTGAAATCGAAATCTTGTTGTATGTCACAAATATGTTGTAACCAATCACGTCAAAGTTCAGGCATATTATTAACTATGCTGTGAAGCAGGGGAGTCTCGAGAGGCCAGGCTATCCTGATATTTTCTGTTGATATGAAAAAATCTGGAACATTTATAGGAGGTGAATTTTGTATATGATATATTTTACGATGTTATGATGAACTATATGCCTTTCTCCCTGTTCTAAGTTGTTCAAAGCATTTATAAGGATAAAGGGCAGCTGTCTGACTCTGAGATAGCGAACGGGAACATGGTTTGTGTAACATTAGCAACACATTATTAGCTGTTTGATAACATAGTCAAGCAAAAAAACCTCTGGAATGACCTACCTCTTTCTATCAAATTGGAACCTAAATTAACTGTTTTTAAACAAAAGTTTAAGAAATACCTTTTAGATTTAGCATTTAACGGGGTATAGTAGCTGTTCTTGTAGGCTTTTTTAGCTGAGGTGTTTATTTCGTCATCACTTAACCGTAGCGTTAATGTCTGTGGGTTTGTATGGCTATGTCTTTGTCTTTATTTTTGTACAGCACTTTGTTCAATGATCAGTTGTGTAAAAGTGCTTAATAAATAAATAAATTAAATGAAAAAGGCTAATCATATTAATTACCGTTATGTGTCTGACGTTGTAGAGAGCAATACATAAAACGCATTACCATTCTGATACATCGACTCATATAACACAGTCTCATTCCAAGACGTCATATGACTGACGCTTTTGACCATATGTCAACATCCGACGTTCTAGGGTACCCTTTAACGTCAGTTAGATGACGATCCTAGGGCGTCATCTAACTGACGCTTTACCTTTAGCGTCAGTTAGATGACGCGGGTAGGTTTAGGTCTGGGGTAGGGTTAGAATTAGATAGCGTCATCTAACTGACGTTAAAGGGTACCCTAAAACGTCGGATGTTGACGTATGGTCAAAAGCGTCAGTCATATGACGTTTTGGGATGAGACGACCCTGTATAATTGACGTTTTGGGATGAGACGACCCTGTATAATTGACTCTTCCAGTTTTTCTTCTGAATCAGTTTCTGGTCCAAATATGAATACTGAAACCAGTATTTCCACTTGCCATTGTGTATCGATTACGACAGTAATGTTGTCAGAGTGGATCAGGTATTCTGAGCTTGTGTGATTAAGTGGAGGCGGGGCTCACTTGCATATTAATGACAACACATATATTAAATGAAGCAAAGGTTACATTAAAGCTATTTTAAGGCATGAAGATTTTTTTTTTTCACAGGGAAAAACTTTTTCAATTTTGGTGATCAAAGATGAGTTTTAAGTGATACAATTGACAGGGGAACTTTAAAATCATGTGTGACAGTAATTTCTTATTTTGTGTCAGAAGTTATGAAAATGAAAAATGGAGGTGATACCTTTAATATAAAATATGATACATTTAGAAAAAAAATCTTGTACGGTCGTATCTATTCTAGTTTGGGCAATATCTTCGTGGTTTTCAAAGGGGGGAATATTATTAAATATTATTAAACTGTAATAATATTTCACTGTTTATACTGTTAATAGTTTAAAAAAATTAAAACTAATTTGGTGAGCATTTGAGACTTCTTTCATAAAAATAATCTTACCGACCTCAAAATATTTGAACGGTAGTACTTTTACTGGGAGTGTACAGCATCGCTCCATCACAGAATTCACACTTATCTTCCTCCATATCTGGATATATGCCCGGTTATAATGCTCTTGCATCATTTGATGAATTACTGCTGCCATGATCAACAGAAAATCAAAACCCAACATCTCTTTAAAATTACATTCCGTGGGCAGTAATAATTCAACATGAATTGCACAAGGTAAAAAATTTTAAAAGACACGATATATAATAAACCCACTTTACATAGAAAGGAAGCGAATTTGCATTGAAAACAATAACAATGATTGCAGGTTAAACCAAATCGGAGGTGGTTAGCAAATAAGTCCAATTTTCTTCGCTGAAAAACCACATGCAAAAGTGACTCAACTGTAAATGCCCCTTTGAATGTTGTTCTTCATGACCACATACTGTTGGGTCTTATGGTGTAAATTCACTGAAAAAGCAGGAGACAATCGAGGTGAGAATAATAGTGAAAATTTAAACAACAACTGTAATAGTTAAAAGGTGAAAACTGTAAAGTGTTTACATATGGTTTCAGTCATTTGCCTCCTGGGGGTTGTGAGCTGTCTGTCTACCTCTCAACGCTTTATATAACACATTTATCCCTTATGAATGCCAATGAGGCATCTCAAAAACATTCATTATTTAGAGAAGAATACAACTAAAATTAATTTCAGCAATCTTCTTAGACGCTATTCAATCCGAGTGAACTCAGTCAACAGCTGTTTTGTCCTAGACAAGTTCGTAATTGTTTAGGAAAGCTATTTGTAATCTCGTTCAACTTTCAAACACTGTAGTACAGATGGCATTCAACAATAAGAATGAAATCCACACTGAATTTGTGATGAATCTGCATCTCAAGACTCAACAAAGTTTTTTCAAAGCCCTTGGAAACAGATTTAATCATATTTCACCTTCAAATCTCATTTTAAAACACATAAAAGGGTAAATAAAGTGCAATAACACAAAATGAGTACACATGTTTAAAAAGAAACAAACCCTAAAGGGTG